>NC_136993.1:55213490-55368490 GCF_032717465.1 Coenobita brevimanus | reverse complement strand
TTCATGTACCGTACTACTGCTGTTGGAGCCTGTGGCAGTGTGGAGACGGGGACGTAACAATGCTAAGTTTTGTTCTTCTCCCCACTGAAATATGCTTCATTTTTCAGTAGGTAGAACAATGGTTCTGCTATATTGGAAAATCTCTCTATCAAAGATGTGTAATATCCTGTTAGTCCAAAAAATTATCGTACTTCATCCACATATTTGGGTTCAGAGAAATCGCTTACTGCTTTTATTTTCTCATCTGAGGTGTGGATACCCTCTGAATCAAGCCTATGGCCAAGGAGTTTAATTTTTTAAAAGCAAAATCTACATTTAGATAGCTTAATTTTAAATCCAGCATTGACTCGTTTGTTTAGGAGTCGGTCTAGTTTCTGTAAATAATTGTCTACTGTTTTTCTTGCAATTATGATGTTATCCAGATAAACTAATAGGCTATCACCTAGCATGCCTGACAACACACTATTCAGTAACCAATGGAAGGTGCCTGGGACTGTACAAAGCCCCATCGGTATCCTTCAGTACTGAAAATAATCACTATTTGTAAAGAATGCTGTGTATTTGAGTGATTCTTCATCTATGTGGTAATGGCCACTGAGTAAATCGATTCTTGAAAACAAGTTATTTTCTGACCCAATATTGAGTAAGACATCACTTAACATTGGCATGGGAAAATGGTCTGGGATGGTTTCTTGATTATGTTTGCGATAATCAACAACTTGTCCGCATTTCCCCATTTTGTTTAGGTACAAAGAAAAGTGGTGCATTTCACGGGGAAACTTAAGGTTCAGTGATATACAAACTTAAATTCTCTTCCACCTATTGTTTCGCCGAAGCATGTTCTGCTTGTGCAACTCTGTAAGCTGGCATGTAAATAGGTTTTACATTATATTTTATGTTAACCCGCCCTGTCCCGTCGACGTATGGGTACATTCCAACGATTTGCATTTGCCAGTCCCGGCGACGTACCAGTACGTTGTGCAATTGCAAGGTCCCTAATTTGCACAATTTTCAATTTTCGCGGGTGATTTTTCGTATGTATACACGGGACACCTTCCTCTATTCCTCTACAAGATGCCAAGCAGGGACAATACCTTACACCGTATAACCTCCCCCCTCCCCCCTCACGCCATTGTCTTGGCAAAGGACCTGTTACCAGTGACCTGGCTAGTAAAGATATTCAGGGCCAGAGTGATTCCCCAATCGATGACAATGTGGAGGACAATGTTTACATAGCATTAGAAGAAGAAACAGCCAGAAATAATGATCAGGTAATGTGGCAAAAAAAGGTCAGATATGGTGATTAGTTAGTGAGTGAAACAATGCTTATAATGCCTTTATTACTGCTTGAAAACCAATATACTCTCATACTACATATACAGTCGTACCAAGTAAATAAATAAATACCGTTTATGAGTGGATAAAATAGTTACCCTCCCATAGAACTCGTTTTCTTTGGTGCCAGCACATTAGAAAACCAAGTCAGGTAAGGAGGAACTCCTACCTGGACTGGGTATTTTAAACCTCAGGTGAGCGATTTCTCTATGAATTTTCGATGTTTCTTACCAAAAGCGAAGGTTTTAGCCAAAAAAAAATTTTTCGAAAATACCTCGGGACTGGGGGATGTCGAAGGTGCGGAAAACCTCGGGACGTGATGGGTTAATATGAAGTTGTATTACATTAGTATAGCCTCATTTTTCACCAGATAATGCGACAGTCTGCCAGTGTTTCTGTAGCAAATCCAGTAGATCATTTTCTACATTAGAATTCTCTAAGCAAAGCAAATGCTCTTTTATGCACTCCCTGTCTGACAAGTTTACTTTGCTTGATGATCCAGCTACTGTCAATTCACTTATATGAGCTGGGCAAGTCTCTAAGTTGCATATACAAGTTCCTTTCTTAACCTTCACAGCTGCAATCATGGTGATAGCTAAAAAGACATTAGTTTCACCCCTCTCATTTACCCGACATAGAGCACTTTCTCTCAAATGGCCATTTATTCTAATAGTCTTTTCTAATACAATGACATTGTAATTTCTCAGTCTACTATTTATTGTGACCTTAATGAAAGATATTCGTGGCATAATTATATTGTAGTTAAAGCTAGGTTGGTGAACTGAGGTGTGGGTGAGTCGGTGCTTTACGTGACCTTGATTGAGAGAAAGAAGTGGTACCGAGGGAGGGCGTATCTAGGTGCCTGTGGTCTATAGGATATTGCAAGTCAGATTCTACCTTTTTTGTTTTGTGTTTACTTGCTCTTGTAACTTTTGATATCTATAATTGTTGGGTGTAGTATCCAGAGTTGAAGTTTCCTCTGTGAACTCATCAAAGCTAGTTCCATAGTAATGTGGCAACCTGCAGCATTGCATCAATGTATGGGTACGTCAGAACTTTTTTTTCATGCTGAGACCCGTCGATGTACTGGTACGTTCTGCAACTGCGAGGTCTATAATTTGCACATTTTTCAATTTTCAAGGGTAATTTTTGGTGGGCATATGCGGGAGACCTTCCACTACCCGCTGCCAGGCGGGGACTCTCCCTGACCCCTGTGTGCCACTGTCTTGGTCACTCACCTGTTAGCAGTGACTCAGTAAAGACATGTCGCACCACGGTCTCTCCAAAGATGATATTCAAGCTGCCCTTGATGCCTTCACAGGCGACAGTGATTTCCCAGTCGATGATGATGCAGAGGACAAAGATTACATGGTGCTGGATGAAGAAAGAAGCAGCAGTGTTGAGGAGGTCCCATCGCCAAGGAAGGTGTGGTATGTTATGTACTGTAGGGCTAGGGAAAGCCTGCCTGGACCCCAGCCATGTGCAGGCACCTTTCTCCAGCCTGCGGAAAAAGAGTCTGATGAAGACGAGGATGAGGACAGAGCCGTAGGTCTTAGTGTTCCCTTGTGGTTGGGGAGGGAGAGGATCTTGCGGTGGGGAGCTGAAGGGACGATGAAGAAAAAAATAAGTTTTGGGCCTAGTGCTTTGTCTGGGGAAGGCATGAGTGATGGGGCAGGTATGTGTGAAAGGGAGAGTGGTGGTGGCGGGGAGGCAGCTCCCGGACGAACACGTGGTGCACCTGGGGAGTAAGCAGGTGAGAAGGAGCCGTGTGCCAGCACCTCTTTCCCTCAGCAAGCTTTCCACATTTCCTCCCCACAGCCCCATGATGTGGGAAAAGGAAGGAAAGGGAATGGAAAGATGGGAATAAGGTGAGCAATGAGGAGCACGAGCAAGAGTCTCTTGTTGTGGTGTGGCAATATTTCTTTTCACCAGTACATACCCACCAAGAGACACCGTTTTGGGTTCAAGATCTTCGTTATGTGACTGTAAGACTGGTTATGTGCAAGACATAGTCTTGTACACCCCGGCAGACAGATAGACACAACAGAAGATCGGGGCCGTGATGAAGACCATGATTGAGGAGCACCTTCATCGTGGTCACGTCTTGTAGCTGGACAACTGGTACACTAGCCCCCTTCTTGCTCGGTACCTCCTCCTTCATGACACTGGAGAGTGTGGCACAGTCAAGAAAAACCGTCAGCGTGTGGCCAAGGTTGGAAGGAAGCTTGACAAGAAAGAGGCGGTTTTCTTCAAGACGAATACTATCCTAGCCACTGTATTGAACCACAACAGGGAAGTTTTCCTCCTGTCAATGGTACACCACCCCTTGATGTGCCACACTGACTCTATGGATTATCTCAGTGAGAGAAGGCTCTACTTTTGGAAACCGGAGTTAGTAATTGACTACAATGTCAATATGAGGCAAGCTGACCAGTCTGACTCCATGATATGCAGTGTGAAATGTGCTAGGACCACGTTGAAATGGTACAAAAACCTATTTTTCCCCTTGCTGGACATCACCATCCTCAATGCCCACTACCTCCACGCCTTGACTACGGATGCCTCAGAGACCTTTCAGGAGTTTGTGAAGGAGCTGTCCCAGGTAATAATCTTAAAATATGCAGAGGACAGGCCCCACCACTGCCCTTGCCCTGCCACTGCCAGCCAGACTCCCCTGCACCTCTCCAGACGCCACTTCCCCACCACCATCCCTCCTCAACCGAACCGTCCTGGACCCCAACGCTACTGTCACGTATGCAGTCACTCAAAAGTAAGACCAACCACTCGGAGAAAAGACACGAGATATGATTGTGCACACGACGAGAAAGACTACAGTGGTGGGGCCTTCTGAGTAAACTTGGAGAAGACGAGGCCAACTACAGTGTTGGGGACGTCTCAGTACAGGATGGAGATGAAGCAGACTACATTCTTGGGACCTTCTGAGACACCTTGGAGATGATGATGCCAGCTACAGTGTTGGGCCCTCCCAAAAACAACATGGAGACGAGGCAGACTACAGTGCTGGTGCATTCTGAGACAGATTGGACACGACAAGGCAGAAAACAGTGTTACGCCAAGGCCGTTTCTATTTGAAGGCCTGGGTGTTCTGGAGGCAGCTGATGATGCAAGGGGGAGTTGGTTAGTGGAAGTCAGAGGGTCACCACGCAGAGGGTGACTGCTCTGTTTTCCAGCTCCCCTATTATTACAAGTTTATAAGCAATTTTCATGGCCTGATGTGTCTCCACATATACCAGGCAATACATAAGTGACTAGTGATCGTGTTGGGCAAGAGTTTTGTCATTACTCTGGAAGTTTGTGCTCGGAGGCCGGATGCTCAAAACTGGTCATATCTCAGTCCTGCCGTCGGTGGTCGCTCCTCTAGTCCCGTCTTAAGTTATTCCCGCCTTATGACTGACCACCTCCACCAATGTTCAAACGAGAAGCGGTCAGTCGTAGGGCGGGTATAAGTGTTAGTCCCATCAAGTGTCAGAGGGCAGGCAGTTCGCCAGCTGATCTGATAGCAACCAATGAGAATCAGTGTAACAAAAAAAGGCACCCAATGAGAATCAAGGAGGTTGTTTCTAAACAGACAACTCGTGCATGCTGGTAACAACAAATATCACCGCCACAGTCAAGATACTCGCCACACGGCTCTCTGTCTGCTAATACTAACCTACTTCACAATGGAAGGTGAACCTAAAGCCAAGAGACCTCGGCGCCCAAACTTTACTGATGCAGAGCTGCTGGGTATGGCAACAAGTGTTGCAGAGAAGCAAGACTTTATATTGGGAAAATTTTCCTTTGACAGTGCCTCAACAGGAGTCGGGATGAAGGCGGCAGCTTGGCAGTATGTTACTGATGCTGTCAGTGCTGTCAGTCGAATTCAACGTGATGTTTCGGACGTAAAAACTAAATTCAACCATTCAGTTTAGTCAATAAACTGGAAATTTTTTCCTTAAGACCTGTTTTGCAATGTTTTTCTTTTCTAACTTATAATCTTTGACAGATTTTATATTTGTTAATAACCGTTAGGCCCATCCAACAAAGTTTTAGCCCCAATCTAACCTAATCTACCTAAATTAACTAACCTAACCTAAACCCCAAACCTGCTTGGAGGTTGTCAAGCCAAGGCCTCATGATTACGGTGATAAGTTGTTTTTAGGTCAGTGGGGTCCAGTTAAGTAATGTTAGATTAAATTTTTAAGCTAAGTGCAAAATGGTGGTGGGTTTTTGTTGATATCTCAAAGACTATTATTTTGCCATGGATGATTCAGAATGATTTGACGCATACATCAAGATGTATCTATTGAGCTATATCAAATTCATTACCATGAGGTAGGTGCACTTGTAAACAGTTACCCTATACTTACCTAAAGACCCTAACTTATCACTTCACAGCCCATACTGGTCATAATAAAATTTTGAGCTAATGAAAGTCCCTAAAGGAAAAAAAAAAAGGTAAATTAACAGTTTAGGACACCTCTGGAATTCAATATGCATACTCCAGAGAATGGAGGTTAAAATGTGAAATTCCAGTAGTGTCCTAAACTGTAATATACCGGAAAAAATACCAAATCTGCCCACATCTAACTTAGAACGAGGGTTTGTAGAAGAAAAGCTGTTCACATGCCATACCTAATGAAAATATATGAGTAGCCTACATTTTATAGCAAGTATGTGGCATCATAGGGAGGCTTTCACAGTCTCATGAAATAAAATTATGCTGCACATCTACAGTTCATAAGAGGCCTCCATAGCGAATCACTTAAAACTCGATAACCAAGCACAAATCATGCATGAGAGAGTTCCCTGGGATCCTTGCCATAATAAAATACCGCTATATGCTTGTATGTATTACAAACACCTTAACTAATGTTTTGAGGGGTAGATAACGCTGATGAGAGGCTCAAAGCTTCCTTACGACCGTGCTGAATGGGCTTTAGGACTGCTTGGTACCAGTCTTAAATTTTGATGGAGTTCCGACCAGAGATAGTCCCGCTGATGTCACAACATGGCGCCCATACTGTTTTGAACATCGCAGACGGCAGCCATTGTGAACACAGGTGATGACTTAGTCCCAAGCTGGCGAGCAACGACCGGGACTAAAGTTTTGAGCATCCGCACCCTGAGGTATTATTTTTGGTGAGGCGTCCCTGTCAGCTGGGCTGAGCCAGCGGAAATGGCGGACTGAATGTAAACAATGATGGGCGGCTCGTTTCCAGCTGTGACGAACTTCTGTCTCTGGCTTCCCTTGGTACGACAACCCTAAATGGAATTCCTGAGATGGTCAAACGTACTGGGTATGGAAGAAAATGAGGACGAAGTTGCAGGGTAAGATCACGGTGCAGAAGGAGGCGTTCAAAACTTCTTCTACCAATGTGTGTGTCAGGCAATGTCTGCTCAGTAAGGAATAAAGTGAATGAACTGGCGGTCCACTTCAAATGGAATTATGCATCGTGAAAAGCATCCACTATCTACTTAACAGGGACTTGGCTTGTCATAGCGAATGGCCAAGACTCTGCTTATCAAATAGGTGGCTTTGAAATAATTAGAAGTGACAGATCAACATAACGGGAAAAGCGGTGGTGGTGGTGTTTCTGCTTGTCAACAATCGATGGTGCTGGGATTTAACTTGTGAACAAGGTCTGTAATGACAATACTGAATTCATGTCATTGTCTTTGAGGCCATTCTATCTTGATAGTTGTATACATCTCATCTGGTGCTAATGTGAAAACTGCTGAAGAACACCTGTATGATGAAGAGTGCAAGATTCAATCTAGTTCTCCAGATGCAGTTAAAATAATAACAGGAAATTTTAATGGCTTACATTTTGAGAACTGTATTCCTCATTACCAACAATATATTCATTTTGCTACAAGAGGTGAGAGTAACTTGAATCACTGTTATGGGATTGGAAAACAAGGGTGTATCTAAAAAACCCAAACCATTAAGACTATCGGACCATGACATATTTCTGTTAACACCCATTTGTAAGCAAAAGCTAAAAACTTCCAAACCTGCAGTGAAATCTGTCCAGACATGGAGTGCGGATTCATGTGAAAGATTAAAAGTCTTTGGGGCTGTTCAGATCAGACTGACTGGAGTGTACTGTATGATGTAAATGCTGCTGATCACATTGTTGATGTCCTAAATTCATACATTTCTTTCTGTGCTGATATTGTGACTGCAAGTAAAACAGTGAAACGCTACCCAAATATACCCTGGATCATGTTGAGTCGAGGTCCGTCATAATGGTGGATAACAAGTACAAGGTGCGGGGAAGAGGGAAAAACGTGATCTTCCTCCGTCAACCGTTTATTCAGCAAGCTTCAAGTACACACGAATACCGACAGGGGGCAGGCGGCAACACAAACAAAAATATTAAGAGAGACATAGGTTAAACGTAAATTTATATCACTCAATAATGACTTATTTCTTTACCAAAGTCTTAAGAAACAATGATAATAATAATAATAAATTTCATATTCAATAATCCTGTAATACCTAAATAATAATAACCCGTAACTTACTTGAGTTTACTAATACAGTTTAATACACATCTTAACACCCCCTCTTAAACTCAAGTTATTGTACTGTACAGTACTGTTCCAATAGCTACTATACTGGTACTCCTCTGATAACACTAAAATCAGTTAGTTTCCTCCTTGATACAGGTTTAGTAAATAAATCAGCAATATTCTGGTCAGAAGGTACATACGTCAAATCAACAATTTTATCTTCAATTTCTGACCTAATAAAATGAAACTTAATATCTATATGTTTAGATCTTTGATGGTGTACAGGGTTCTTGGATAAGGCTATGGCACCTTTGTTGTCAACATGCAGTATTACAGTGTCCCTTTCACAATCTGTCATATCAGAGTACAGTTGTCTTAAGAAATTTGCTTCTTGCATTGCATGAGTTATTGCTACATACTCAGCTTCACATGATGATAATGCTACTACCCTTTGCTTTTTGCTCTTCCATGAAATTAATGAACCTTGGTTACTTAACTGGAAACAATAACTTGAAGTACTTCGTCTATCTTCCGATCCTCCCCAGTCTGCATCACAATAACCAATTAATTTCAATGGGTTTTCAGACTTAGAGTATCTCAAGCAATAATTCAAAGTACCCTTGATATACTTCAATACATGTTTAGACAAATTTAAGTGAGCCTTAGTAGGTTTAGCCATTGACTGTGACAATTTTGTTACAGCATAACTCAAATCTGGTCTTGTCCCAATCATGACATATATTAAACTTCCAACAATTTTCCTGTACAGTTTGGGATCCTCCAACTCAGTGGAGTCACTAGAAATTATATTGTTCACACTCATATCACATGGGATAGATTTTGGGTTACAGTCCTCCATATGAAACCTCTCAAGAATACTCTCACAGTGTTTCCTTTGATTCATACTGACACTACCATCTGGATTAAATGTAAATTCTATTCCCAGGTACCATGAAAGTTGTCCTAGATCTTTCATCTTAAATCTATCCTTGAGAGTTTTCTTTATGGACTGGAGTGCACCATCATTGCTCGCTGCTACTATTATGTCATCTACCCAAACTAGTATCATTGTTACATTGTCACCTTCAAATTTAGTATACAAGCAATTATCAGCTGCAGACTGGTTAAACTTCTGATCATTAAGAAATTCCTGCAACATACTGTTCCAATTTCTACCACTCTGTTTCAGTCCATACAATGATTTCTTAAGTTTACAAACTAAATGTTCACCCTTTTCATTCTTCTTGACAAAACCTTCTGGCTGCTCTAAATATATCTCATAATCTATCTCTGCATTTAGATAGGCTGTCTTTACATCCATTTGGTGTACCTTCATTCCTTCTTGGGCTGCTAATTGCATTAACATTCGAATAGAAGTATGACGAGCGGTTGGTGAAAATGTTTCTCCATAATCTACATCCTTAACTTGGGAATAACCTTTAGCTACATACCTCGCCTTATGTTTTTCTGTGTTGTTCGGGCCTAACTTGACAGCATATACCCATTTTCCACCAACTACTGTTCTCCCCTCAGGTAATGGTACCAGATCAAAAGTGTCATTCTCATGCAAAGCGTCCATTTCTTCCTTCATTGCTCCTTGCCATAGTTGATGCTCGGATGATGAAATAGCTTCCTCATATGTCCTTGGAATGTCAGCAACGCGATAGCAGTAATCAACCGAGTATTTTGCTGCATTTACTTCGTCTTCGTCGTCCAAGATGTAGTCTTCTAAATGCCTGGGTTTGGTCCGAAGTCTTTCAGGGTATCTTCTCTCTTCTCTTTCTTCTTTTGAATCTCTTTCTTGCTTAATATCTTGATTTCCTCTTCTTCTTTAATGTCTTGGTCTTCATCTTCTTGAGCATGTTCACCTTCTTCTATCTTAGGTACTGGCCATGCATACTCTTCTACAGCATCATTCTTCACTCCCTGTTCTTGATTGAATTTAACACATCTTACTCGCTTTATGTTGTCTTGTTCTGGAAGATATACAAGGTAGGCTGGACTCTGAGTATCATATCCAACAAATATTCCTCGTTCACATCTTGCATCCAGTTTCTTCTTTTCTTGAACATAAGCATAACATAGACTCCCAAAAATTTTCATATTCTTAAGGTTGGGTTTCTCTCCAGTCATCATCTCAAATGGCGTCTTTCCTGTCCGAGGGTTGTAACACCGATTTCTGATATATGCGGCAGTCTTCAGCGCATATGTCCACTGCTTCTTCGGTAATTTGGCTTCAAATAACATGCATCTGGCCATCTCAAATAGGGTTCTCCAGGAGCGTTCTGCAGTACCATTCTGATGGGGGGAATATGGTGCGGAAAACTCATGCTTGATACTTTTCTTCACCAAAAGAGACCTAAACTCAGCTGAGGTAAATTCTGTACCATTGTCAGTTCTCATTTTCTTAACACGACCATACGGGGCGCTGTCAGCCAAAAATCTCTCAGTGGCCGCTACTGTGTCACTCTTATGCTTCAAAAAATACACCATAATAACACCTGAGCAGTCATCTACAAAAGAGATTGCGTACTTAAATCCTTCTTTGGCAGGGGGGTCAATGGGGCCAGCTAAATCACAATGAATTAATTCAAGTTTCTTAGTTGCTTTCTTATCTGGCTCTCTGTTCCTGTATTGTGTCATCTTCCCCATTGTGCATGCTTCACAATCAAATGTCTTTTTACCAGAAATTTTCATCCCTTCTACAACATTCTCCAACCTAATGACATCCTTTAAGTTACAATGACCTAGAATCTTATGCCATTCCTCAACATTGTGGGTACCTGTATTACCTTTCACATTTACATTATTTAGGAAATATAACTTCTGATGTGTCTCGATATCAAATTTTGTACCATCTGGGGATAACAACTCTGCATTCTTTGGGGTAAATGTGACAGATGCACCCCTCTTTGTAGCTGCTTTGACAGAAAAAATATCCTGTTTATATGTAGGTATGTATAATGCATTCCTCAACTCAACATTATGATCATTGCCATTAGTGTCACATAGCTTAACACTTGCTACACCTCTGCCTAACACTACACCTGAAGTTCTACTACCATCAGCAAGTTCAATAGTATGGTTCATAGCTTCAAAATCCTCATCAAATTTTACAAATTTGGATTTGTCAATGATAATGTGGGATGTTGCACCACAGTCAACCAATAACTTACCACAGTCATCATTAATACCTAGGTTAGGCTTAGTGCAAAGTTACCTTAAATGCAAAACTATGATTAAAATTTACATCCTCTGTTACTGCTTCATCTGACTGACTCACAACTTTTGCATGATTTTTCTTCCTACAACTATTAGTGTCATGTGTATGGGATCTACAAATATCACACCAACGGTTAGGTCTTGGTTTTCTACTAAATTTAGGTTCACTGTCTTTCTTCTTCTTCTCATTACACTGGAAAGCTTTATGACCTGGTCTTCCACACACAAAACATTTTAGGTTACTGGTGCTCTCCCTAAAATTTGCTTTCATGACAGTATGATCATTATTTTCACTTGTCTTATGTGGCCTACAGGCTTTTTCTGATTCCTCAAAGCTTCTCAGTTGCACCTTGAAATCCACAAAAGTCCACTCTTTATCCCTTTGTGTAACAACTGTTGCAAACGTCTTATAACTAGGGGTAGACCTTTTAGTACCATTGCCACAAGTAAACTGTCACTAATAACCTCATTAGCATTCTTCAGGGAGGTCGCTGCTTTCTCTGCCCTAATTAGGTAGTCAGTCACACTCTCGTTTCCTTCCATCTTCAGTGACGTCAGTTCAGTGTACAAAGATATTATCCTAGGCTTGCTTGTCCCCATGTAATACTCACGAAGGATCTTCATCGCCTTCTTCCCATTATCCTTGGCTTCTCTCATTACCAAAGAAAGGCTTGTGTCATCTAGGAGTTGAACTAATTCAGCGTACACTCTGGCGTTTTTCTCGGCGTCTGGAGTTGTGGCCGTCAGGACATCGTGGAGCTTCCGTAACCTTAGGTGGCCCATAAACTTAACTTCCCACAACTCGTACTTTTCCTCATCACCATCGAAGAGTAGGCGATTCCTGGGCCCATAACCTGTTGAGTCGAGGTCCGTCATAATGGTGGATAACAAGTACAAGGTGCGGGGAAGAGGGAAAAACGTGGTCTTCCTCCGTCAACCGTTTATTCAGCAAGCTTCAAGTACACACGAATACCGACAGGGGGCAGGCGGCAACACAAAAATATTAAGAGAGACATGGGTTAAACTTAAATTTATATCACTCAATAATGACTTATTTCTTTACCAAAGTCTTAAGAAACAATGATAATAATAATAATAAATTTCATATTCAATAATCCTGTAATACCTAAATAATAATAACCCGTAACTTACTTGAGTTTACTAATACAGTTTAATACACATCTTAACAGATCACAAATGAACTTCAACAATTGCTGAATGAAAAAAAAAGTTGTGTTGTAGGCAACGATAGGACAGATTTAAAAAGTTAACAGTAAGAAATTGATATGGATGTCTAATGCAAAGAAGAGAAAAAGACACAGAGAAAATTCAAAACTTATTTAGGTATGACACAAAGGCAGCTTGGAGTGGTCTTAGGAAAATCATTGGTTTTACAAAGAAAGCAGGCATGCCAGACGTACCGAATCCAGAAAATTATTGTAATGACCTAAATAACTTCTACCGTAGGTTTGACATCCATGACTTTTCCATACACCAACACACCATCTCTGAATTCTTGAAAACCAAAATTGATGAGCAAATAGTTTTAACTCAGAATGACATCATGGACAGCTTGAAGAGGGTTGTGGTAAAGCGGCTGGACCTGATAAAATATGTGCAAAGGCGGTTTCTTTCTGTAGGGAACAACTAGCTCCAATTCTGTGTGAAGTATTCCAGTGCTCTCTAAACAAGGCATACATACCGGGACTTTGGAAAATTTCTGAGACTGCACCTGTTCCAAAAACCAGGACACCAAAATGCCATAATGATTATCTACCAGTGGCTTTCATATGCATTTTTATGAAATGTCTTGAACATGTTATCAACAAATTTTTGTATGGGCAGGTTAAGTATAATATGGATACTATACAGTTTGCTTACAGAGAGAAAAGGTGTATTGAAGATGCCACACTATCACTCATAGATTTTGTTCTAAACTTTATGGAAAATGTCAACACCAGATCAGTTAAGTACTTTGCAGAAATATTATTTGTTGGTTTTTCAAGTGCATTCAGCACCTTACAGACCCATCTTTTGATGAAGAAACTAATTTCAGTGAATGTCAACTCTTATCTTGTGGATTCATGATTTCACATACCCCTGTACAAGTATGCAAAATTTATGGGTAAAAATTCCAAACAGTCAGTTGTAAACACAGGGGCCCCCCAGGGTGGTGTGCTATCACCATTTCCAATTACTCTTATATGGTACAAGTGATTGGAGATGTGTACATGACTCCTGTAGGCATTTTAAGTACATTATGCTAATGATACTGCGTTAGTTTCATTTTGTATGAACAGTTATCTTATTTACAGGCAGGAACTAGACTGTTTTACTAAATGGCGCAAGGGCAACTGCTTGGAGCTCAATGTCTTCAAAACTAGGGAAATGGTAGTTGATTTCAGCAAGGCACTAATAGCAGAGCAACCCTTCATAATTTGTAACTATACTTACGCTGTTCACCGAGCCCAACGTAGTTATTCTGAAATACCTCATAATAAGCTGGTGGCATCCCTACACATTCTAGGTGATACCAACTTTGACATAAATTACACTATAGAAGTTGTCATTTCTTTTTGTTCTTAGTTTCTTTTCTTCCTGTCTTGTCAGAGTAAACTAGATATGACTAGACTGTTTTTGTTTTGTAAAATTCTATGTTTCTCTTCATACAGTAGTCGTACACCCTTTGCTATCACTTCTTACAATAAAAATGCTAAACTTCAGTAGCATTATTAATTTCCTTTACAGTGTCAGTATAACCTAATTTAATGAAAAGTATCATACTTGCCAAAGGTAAGTGCTGACAGAAATAATTATAAGAAAGCAGTCAATAAATGTAAGACGAAGGAATGAGATAGGTATTATGAGCCTAAGTCTACTAATACCAAGTCGGATCACTTCCACCTAAAACGGGTCCAAGCTGGCACAGGGGGCGGAGCATTGGAATGACGTCAGCTTGCACGACACTCAAGTTCAGTTGACGCCTGACCGTGGTGGTGAGTGGATGTATACTAAACTCTCCAGATCATGACACATTTTCAGTCTGAAGTGAGGGAAGGGACTGAAATCTGTGAGGGAAGGCATGGGGGTGTGAGGGAAGGCATAAGGGTGTGAGGGAACCTACTGCAATGTTATACGGTTAAACGAGTCCACACTTCTTCCCCTTCTTCTTTTTCCCTTTTTATAAATGTTTAATTTGAGTCTGCCTTTTTATACATTTTCTGTTACTTAAGTCAACTGATATCACACACAAGCCACGCTTCCCTGCGCCCTGAGGGAAAGTGAACAGACTCAGGTATGAGCAACAGGAGCAAGTGAGGGGCAGTGCGGTGGTCCGACTCATCCCTGTGATGTCACCAATCTCACACCCATGCCTTGACATAGAGACAGCCTTGGTTATGCCCAGCACCTGGCAACACTATGTTCTCAAACTTCTCGATAAGCTCGGTAACTATTGGTCGTACAAGGTTCCTTGACATACCAATCGAAAGCATGTAAAAAGTTCTATAAGGTATCCCAGGCATTCCATTCTCCTCCCCCCCCCCCCCGTTCGTGCACAGAATGTTTGCAAAGTTGGGGAAACTTTGAGGGCCGTTTTCTCAATATGTAATTTAACGACCTAACGACCTTTGAAATCGATAAGCTGATTTACTGTTGGCCATACAAGGATTCTTCATATACCAATCAAAAGCGCATAAAAAGTTCTGTCAATTCAACTCATCAGATCTTTATACTCCTCCCCGTTTGTGCACGGCATCTTTTCAAAATCTGAATACAAGAGAACTAATTTTACCTAATTTCCTCACCTAGTATCATAGTTAGATATATAAAAAACTTACGCATTTCAGTTCAAGACACATCTGAGAGTTGTGTGAACTCCAAAAATATAAGATACAAGGCATTTTTTAGACTACATAAATTTTTAGCAATGGTATTCTGTTTACCCTAATTTGGAAATAATTCGATAATCTACCGATTTTCAGTTGTGAGGTACCGATCGTTATCTTTAATAGCCCTCTGTATGTGTGCCAAATTGCATTGAAATTGGACGAAATCTATCGACACATTCAGGGCAACAACCGGACAATCCCATTAATGGTGGAAACGACTGCTGTTATTCCACCCAAATCTGAACTGAAGTGTGTTTGCCATAGTATTACGTAATACTTGGGCCGTACCACCTAGAAAATTCCTGTCTCCTGAGAACTTTCACAGAAATTCTGTTTTAAACTTCTCACATGTTATAGCTTGCAAGAACTGGTCTGATTTGAGGTAATTCCCAGCTAGGCAGTGTTCGTGATTTACTCTGGTTGATAAAGTAGCTATCTTTTCCTTCTCATATGTGATATTATTTTCTAACGAAATATTGCTGACATTCATCTATCACTGTCTGAATATCGATTCTTTCTCAGTACCTGAAAAATTTGTGAGATTTATATTTCATGGTATTATACACTGACACTGGATAAATACAGGAATTTTGTGGAGAAGGTACCACACTGCTACTTGCTCCCTCTGTGTTAGCCATCTTTACTGGATTTTCCTTGCAATTGTCATTTATAGGTACTTTATATGTTTTTTTTTTTTTTTTTTTTTCTGGCCTGAGTACTCTAGGATTTAAGTTGTCAAGATTATAATACGTGCGTGGTAAATTTATATAAATTTCACTGTCTACATCTGAAAACATTGACCAGTTATCATCATTATTTACTTCAGAATCAATTACATCTGTCTGCTGTTCTTTATCTACTCTATCAGTTTTTTTTTTTTTTTTTTTGGATTTCTGCTTGTCCCTGTGTCTCTGATTGTGTTTGGTTATTTGTGTTTTGCTGATCGTTTTCTGGTACTTGTTTTGGGCTATTCGGCGCTGCTGATGGTGTTTCTTCTTTCAGTAACTTTTGGGGGATTGAAAACATAATGATACTAAATCACATTTCCCAGTTCTCTTGATTACACACACACACACACACACACACACATCAGTGTAGTTTGTGTATAGTTGGTAATACTGAGATATAAAAGTTATATGCTGGAGAAATATAAGTGAATGGTGATGATATTATATATATATATATATATATATATATATATATATATATATATATATATATATATATATATATATATATATATATATATATATATATATATATATATATATATATATATATATACATAATGTATATGTGTGTGTGTGTGTGTGTGTGTGTGTGTGTGTAATCATCATCATCAGCCATTACAGGTACACTGATGAACAAAAGCCTCCCCCAACCTTCTGCAGGAATTACTTAACTTAGCCGATCTTTTGCCATGTTTTCCCTGCAAATATCTCTATCTCATCTCTTGACCTCCTGTCTGGTCTTTTTCTGCTATGCTTACAATCTTTTGGTGTCCAGTCAGGCAGCCTCTTGCTCCATCGGATATCTGTTATTCTTGCTACATGGCCTGCTCACCTCCATTTTTTTTTTTTTTATAACTTCCACAATACCTTTGACTTTAGTCTGCTCTCTCACCCAAGTTGATCTTTTCCTGTCTCTTAAAGTTATTCCCAACATTGACCTTTCCAATGCTCTCTGAGAACGGATTAATTTATTTTCCATTGATTTTGTCAGTTTCCAGGTCTCACAACTGTGCATCATAGGTGGACTTATACATTCGTTATAGTCTTTTTGTTTCATATAAACTGGCAAGCTACCTTTCATAATGTCTCTGTGTTTACTGAAAGCTTTCCAGACAACTGTAATGCATCTTTTTAATTCGCTACCATGATTTTTTGTTAATTTTAGTATTTGCCCGAAGTAATTGTACTCCTCAACTTTTTCAAGGATATCTTTACTAATTCTGATAACGCTTTTGGTGTATGTGGATTAAACATTAGTTTTACTCCAGTTCATCTTTAGCCCTACTTTGAGTCTTTCTCTGTTGAGGTCATTTAACACCTCTTGCAATGCCTCTGCTGTTTCTGAGATTAGGACTGTGTCATCTGTAAATCCTAAATGGTTTAGCATTCCTCCATCTGTGTTCACTCCTTTCTTTTCCCAGTCTAGCTTCCTGAAATTACTTTCTAGGCATGCTGTAAATAATTTTGGGGAAATTGGATCTCCCTGATGCACGCCCTTATCAGTCTTAAATTTTTCCGAGTCATTATGTAATTTAACTGTAGCACTTCACTCTTTATATATGTTTTTGATCAGTTTTACAATGTTCTCATTCACTCCTTGTTCTCTTTATAATTGCTCTGTGCTCCCCTGAGTCGAAAGCCTATTCGTAATCAATAAATCGATAGAGAAGTGGCCTGTGGTCCTACCGGACCCAGGTTCAAATCCCCTCTGGGGCAGGGACTAGTTTAAGGATTAGAATTTCGTTAAATCAGACTTTACTGATCTACCAGAAGACCTGCCGACATGTCGTAAAAATACCCCCGCTAATACCAATACACCGTTCCTGTATGAGACAGCCCAAGCATGTAATCAAAATGCACGGTGGGTGTTAGCGCCGAAGTGGTGACATGTAGAGGTGTATGGTATGTAGGAGAACTACTGGGCCTTGACAGAAGGCTGTGAAGCCTATGCCCAGAGTCAGACACACACACACACACACACACACACACACACACACACACAAATGTTTATTATATTCTGTAGTTTTCTCAGTTAGCTGATTCACTGTGTGTAGATGGTCAGTAGTCAAATACCCGCTTCAGAATCCTGGCTATTCACGAGGTTGGTTTCCTCCTAACTTATTATTCTGTCGGTAAAGGCTTTAGTGAAGGGTTTGTAAATGACTCATAAGAAGCTAATGGGTTGTCACAGGGTTTTTAAAGAGTATGCAGTATTAAAGAATATTATTCAATAATACTTAAGAACAGGACAATGAATTGTCTTGTGAAAATCAAGCAATGATTACTTTATGCCAGCTTACTTCGCCGATTCTCTAAGGACGAGAATTTATAAACTTTCTCAACAGTACACAGCAGAGACTAATTATTCACACGTGCTGTTTATTAATACTGTTGGCCTCTGGAGAAAATGACTCCACCCCTGACAATCAATAATGCTATTAATGATAAACAGGTTCTTGCTGGTGCAATTAACTCCTAGATGGCACAAAGGATTTAAGTTAATAAAAAGGACTGGCCTAAGTACCAGTTGTGAATAATGCAAAGCGTTTATGCAAACTAGGAGCTATAAGTGAAATAAGCATGTGGAGAAATAAAACACAAATTAACATTACATTAAGCTCAAGAAAATGAACTGTTAATTTATTGATTAGAATGAGATAAACTTACATTACATGTTTCAAAATGAATTCAAAATAAGATCACACTCACTCGGTCACTCAAAAGCTAAACTCTTAAACCTAGGAAAAACAAAAAGACATACTGGTCAGAGAGTGGACTAAGTGGATGACTGGGCGTTGTTGCTGAGGAAGGACGCTGCACACGCTAAGCCTCTCGCCAAATCACACTAGATGGGAATTCAGGAACCGGACAACGGCGGCAGCGGGAACTGGGAGGCGGCTAAGGAAGGACGCTGCCACACACACTGCTAACCTGCTTCCACGGCGCTCAAATCCTGACTGACTTCAAATCGTGAGAGAGAGGCGAGTGTTGAGCCACACTTCGTAACGGCTAGAATGAGCGAAACACACCCATAACAAATCACTCAGCGGAGGTGCTAATGTTGCACACAAAGACGATCACTTATGAAACAGTGAAAAATGGTTCTGAAAACACTCCCGATCGGGTGAATACGTGGCGGTTGACTGAGTGATACATACTGGGATTCCACTAGAATTTGTGCTTTCCCACCAAAGTTTAATGTCACTAGTTTATTTAAATACTATAGAAAATCGCGCCGACTCGTGACATTACGCCCCATCAAAATGAATTTTTTTTCTCAGGGAAAAAAAATTTCAATATACATACATATAAATCCTAACTCAGTCACACAAGATTCACAGTGTGGTGTGTGCATCCCATCCTGCTACAGGAGAAAGTCACAGTCGCCAGTGAGCGAAAAAAAAACTCTTATTTACGTTAATAGAAGCAAGCTTGAGGGAAAAACTCCGTGACGACGGTGAACAATCCTGTACTCAGGTCAAACTGAGCGAAAAATTCGCTACATTTACATTAACAACTAATTGTTATGTAGCGTGATGTATATAATACATGGTGTAGGTGTGACAGCTGTTGTTTAACTGTACCTAAGTGTAAAATCACGTAATACAAATTTATAGTAAATATTGACGACGAGGCAGAAGAGAAGAGGCGGCAGCATGCGACAGGGATGACCAGCTGATCTGCATGACAATGCTGCACCCACCAGCTGCACCTGCGAAAGGAATCGAGGTGGAGCATCAAAAGTGTCATTTCTCTCTCTCTGCCTAGCAATCAGTACTTATGTCATTATTAACCAGGAAACATAGTCTTAGGATTTACAAATCTCTCAGGACCCTTGTAGTTTACTGGTTAAGCTAACTTATTAACCAGGAAATGTGTCAGTTCTTGAATTGCTCAAATCTCTTAGAACGGGCAGTTTACTGGTTAACCTAACATTATTAACCCACCGCGTCCCGGAGACGTGAATTCACATCCTCACATGATATGCACTCATATCCCGGAGATGTATGCGGCAACATTGCAAGGTCCCTAATTTGCACAATTTTCAATTTTCACGAGTGATTTCGCGAGTGATTTTTGGCACTTATACACGGGACACCTTCCTCTATTCCTCTACAAGATGCCAAGCAGGGACAATGCCTTAAACTGCATAACCTCTCCCACCCCCTGCACGCCATTGTCTCGGCAATTCACCTGTTACCAGTGACCTGGCCAATAAAGACATTCAGGGCCAGAGTGATTCCCCAATCGATGACAATGTGGAGGACAAAGTTTACATAGCATTAGAGGAAGAAACAGTCAGAAATGATGATCAGGTAATGTGCGAAAAAAAGGTCAGGAATGGTGATGAGTTAGTGAGTGAAACAATGCATATAATGCCTATATTACTGTTTGAAAACCAATATACTCTTGTACTACATATAAATTCGTACCAAGTAAATAAATAAATACTGTTTATGAGTGGATAAAATAGTTACCCTCTCATAGAACTTTTCTTTGGTGCCAGCCTGTTAGAAAACCCAGTCAGGTAAGGAGGTATTCGTACCTGGATCGAGTATTTTAAACCTCAGGTGAGCAATTTCTCTATGGATTTTCGATGTTTCTCACCAAAAGCGGATGTTTGAACCAAAAAAAAAAAAAAAGGTCCAAAAATGTCGGGACTGGGGCGTACCACTGCCCAGAAAACGTTGGGATGGGGCGGGTTAACCAGGAAACGTGTCAGTTCTTGAATTCCTCAAATCTCTTAGAACGGGCAGTTTACTGGTTAACCTAACTCTACATTTACAATTAATGACAGGAAGCTGAGAGTCCCTATACAATCTCGGGCACGTCACATTTTAACACCCACCGTGGGTGTGAACTCTCATGTGGATAATGTGCATTCTCCGGGAATCCTGAGAGAGGCCCACAGCTCGAGACGTTCCACAAGGTAATTCATACACAGCCCCGGACTGTCTCTGCGGGGTTCTTGAACTTCCCCCTTAACTTATGGTATACATGTACGTACAGTCCCTGGACATACTGTGTCCTATGGGGCCAATGGGTGAGACGTCAGGTCTGCACCCATTTCACCACTGCCCTGTCCCTCAACTGACTCAGAGATTACAGGTGTGGCTTCAAACAGCACAGGAAGGACATGTCCCTGATTGGTGTTACATGGACACATGTTGCAGGAACGCACAAAACTATCTATCTCTCGTCCCATCCATGGCCAGAAAAAGTCAGCTCGGATACGGCCCTGGGTTTTCCTTTTGCCCAGGTGACCTCCTGAGGCTGAACAATGACCCCATTCTAACACTGCTTGGCGGTACTTGGTGGGAACGACAAACTGCAGTCGAACCTCACCCTGGGGTGTTCGTGACTCATGGTAGAGCCGTCCTTGTTTATGAAGGAACTTGGCTTGACCTCCCCGTGAATACTTTATCACTCTACCCTTTTGTTTCTCCGCACGGCAGCAAGTGTCAGGTCAGAATGTTGTTCTTGAGCAACAACTTGGCTACACATCAGATCTTGCGGCAATGTAATGGTCACAGAGGTGACACAATTTGGAGCCTCAGCGATGGCTCGTGTTACTGCAGCTGAAGTCTGAGTAGCATTATCTTCGGTGCAACTATACTTGGTACCGGGAATATTGCGTATGATAAGGTCAAATAAAGGTTCTGACGTGACAACTGCGACTGTCATGCCAGTGTAAAATGGAGATGCCACCTGGATATGTGCCTCAGGGAACAATCTCACTGATCCATCAATAAGGTTAGCTTGGATCTGTCGACCTGTGTACTCATGCCGAACTAGACTCTGCCTGACAGAGCAACCTAAAGACCCATTGTCTCTCAGGACCTTCACAGGAATGCCTCCTACAAACCCTGGCTGAACAAGGAAGGCACTGTCATCTGTGGGAGGGCCTGTGGAGGAAGCAGCTAGCCACTGATTAGGCGGCTGTATAAATGATGCGGCAAACATGGTGCCCTGAAAATTAGATACTTGAGGGTTCATACTCACTGTCGGGGGAGATGGAGCATTGACCTCCTGTGGCAGTGTTCACTATCGCTGTGGGACTAGAGAACTGTGGGGAAGTACCCATACAGGTAGGGACGACACCACTGTGCTGCTGCTGAGGAATGAAGGCTGTGTTTGCCTCCTGCCTCCGAGGGGCTGGTGCTGAAAAGCACAGTCCCGATGGTTGGTTGCATGGCTGATACTGCTGTTGGTTAGGGTACTTGTAATACCGCTTCCACTCAGGTTTCTGAGTGTTTTGCTCCTGGTCCTTCCTCTGTGGTTCTGGACCTTGGCCATTATTCAGAGAACGGCCTTGTTGCTGGGGTTCAGTCTTAGACGATTTCCCAGATTTATCAAGTCTCCTGTTCCAGGTATGCTGCTTGCAAGTTTGATACCCGTATGCAGTGAAAAATGCATTAGCCTTCTTCACCATTTGACTGGCATCCCTTACCTGGCAGATCTTAAGCTGAGCCCTAAGTTCAGTAGGCCATGACTTTTCTAGCTGCGTGCGCAGCATAAGGTCGATTATCCTCTCACGTGTGGAAGGAGTTTCATCTTTCTCCATCCACTCATCAAAATAAGCAGTAAGCCGGTCAAGAAACTGAATGGCAGTCTCTTTCTCCTGTAAACGTGCCCTCATGAACTGACTCTTGGCCTCGCCAACTGTGAGACCGTACGCTTTGACGAGTGCGGTCTTCATCATCTCATATGTGAGATTGTCTCCACGAATTCTGTGGAGAATATCGAGGGCAGGGCCCTCAAACAAGCTAAGAAACTGCAGCCTCTTAGCTGCCTCAACCAGTTGGTAAAGTTGAGCCATGTCTTCAAAACGAGCTATGTATGGCTCGATTCGCTCACCTTCCTTGTATGGAGGAAGCTTGATGTGTGGGGTCGCCATAATATGTGCAGGGATAGCGATCGTGGAGCTTGGGCCAGCTGCACCAGATGTGTCTGAAGCCAAGGAATCTCGCTTGAGCTTCAACATTTCAAGTTCATGTTTTTCGTGTGCTTCTCACTCGGCACGTTCGTGTTCTCGTTCTCTGTCTCATTGTTCACGCTCGTATTCGTGTTGTTCTCGCTCTTGTACTAATTCGAGTTCGCGTTGTTTTTGCTCGTATTCGTGTTGTTCTCGCTCGTGTTCATGTCCTCTCTCATGTTCTTCATGAGCATCTTTCTCATGTTGTTGCTCGTAATTAAACCGTGAGAGGACGTAGTTTTGAATTTTTGGGGGGTCACTAAGCCCCATATCTCTAGCTTCCTGTACATAGACGTTGGCAGCCATGATGCTAACTCAATCTAAGTGAACTAGCGACTCAGTACTGACTGCAATTTTGCAGAGAAAGATGCCAATAATCGAGAATTAAGAATATAGGCACAGGTTAGTGGTGACCAGTTTTATCTAATTAAACTGGTAAAGAAAGAAAATTAAACAAACAACTGACTGTGAAAACTATTACATAAATTAATAAAAATGAATTAATAATCACCAGTAAAATAGTGCCTCTAGACTTTAATGATAAATACCTAAGTATGAGCGAGTGAGTATTATCTCATGAATAGCTTTAGAGCTAGGAGTTAATATCCTGGTGGGGTCGCCAAATGTCATGGGGTTTTTAAAGAGTATGCAATATTAAAGAATATTATTCAATAATACTTAACCCGCAGCATCCCATCGACGTTCTTTTACGTCCACACGTTTTGTCACTGCCAATCCCATCGACGTACATAAACGCGAAAAAATTGCAAGGTCCCTAATTTGCACAATTTTCAATTTTCGCGAGTCATTTTTGGTACGTATACATGTGACACCTTCCTCAACAAGATGCCAGGCAGGGACAATGCCTTACCCAGCATGACCTCCTCCCCCCCCCCTGCATGCCATTGTCTCAGTAATTCACCTGTTATCAGTGACCTGGCCAGTATAGCCATGTCATGCCACGGTATGAAATTCAGGGCCAGAGTGATTCCCCAATCAATGACAATGTGGAGGACAAACTTTACATAGCATTAGAGGAAGAAACAGTTAGAAATGATGATCAGGTAATGTGGCAAAAAAAGGTCAGGTATTAGTGAGTAAAACAATGCTTATAATGCCTATATTACTGCTTGAAAACCAATATACTCTTGTACTACATATAAATTCTTAACAGTAAATAAATAAATACCGTTTATGAGTGGTGTGAAATAGTTATCCTCCCATAGAACTCGTTTTCTTTGGTGCCAGCCTGATAGAAAACCCAGTAAGGTAAGGAGGCTCTCCTACCTGTAATGAGTATTTTAAACCTCAGGTGAGCGATTTCTCTATGAATTTTCGATGTTTCTCACCAAAAGCGAAGGTTTGAGCCAAAAAAATTTTTTTCCTAAAATGGTCGGGATTGGGGGGAGTCAGTGGTGGAAAAGTGGTCGGGATGGGGCGGGTTAAGAACAGGACAATGAATTGTCTTGAGAAAATCAAGCAATGATTACTTTATGCCAGCTTCGCTGAGTCTCTGAGGACGAGAATTTATAAACTTTCTCAACAGTACACAGCGGAGAATAATTATTCACACGTGCTGTTTGTTAGTACTGTTGGCCTCTGGAGAAAGTGACTCCACCCCTGACAATCAATAATGCTATTAATAATAAACAGGTTCTTGCTGGTGCAATTAACTCCTAAATGGCACAAAGGATTTAAGTTAATAAAAAGGACTGGCCTAAGTACCAGTTGTGAATAATGCAAAGCGTTTATGCAAACTAGGAGCTATAAGTGAAATAAGCTTGTAGAGAAATAAAACACGAGTTTACATTACATTAAGCTCAAGAAAAAGAACTGTTAATTTATTGATTACAATGAGATAAATTTACGTTATTTGTTTCAAAATGAATTCAAAATAAAGAGATCGCACTCACTCGCTCACTCAAAAGCCAAACTCTTAAACCTCAGAAAAACAAAAAGAAATACTGGTCAGAAGGTGGACTAAGTGGATGACTGGGCGTCGTTGCTGAGGAAGGACGCTGCACACGCTGAGCCTCTCGCCAAATCACGCTAGGTGGGAATTCAGGAACTGGACAACGGCACCGGCGGGAACTGGGCAGCGGCTGAGGAAGGACGCTGCCACACACACTGCTAACCTGCTTCCACAGCGCTCAAATCCTGAGTTCAAATCGTGAGAGAGAGGCGAGTGTCGAGCCGCACTTGCTAACGGCTAGAATGAGTGAAACACGCCCATAACAAATCACTCAGCGGAGGTGCTAATGTCGCGCACAAAGACGATCACTTATGAAACAGTGAAAAATGGTTCTAAAAACACTCCCGATTGGGTGAATACATGGCGGTTGACTGAGTGATACATACTGGGATTCCATTAGAATTCACAGTTTCCCACCAAAGTTTAATTTCACGAGTTTATTTAAATAGAAATTCGCGCTGACTCGTGACATGGGTCGATAGTTACTAAGATCTTTTGAGTCACCTATTTTGTAAAGTAAAATAAATATTGCATTACACCATGTTTTGGGATTTTTTTTTTCTATATTATACATTGAGTAAATAAGTGAGCAAGCCTATTTAGTACTCCTACTCTTGCATCCAACAGTAAATCTGCTACTATTCCATCTCCTCTCCGAGCCCTCCCTCTTTTCATATTTTTAAGAGAAATATTTACTTCGTCTGGTGTTACCTAAGGTTATTCACTTGTGTCAGCTGAAGAGTTAGCTATTGGCACTATGGTCTTCGATGAATACAGTTGTTTGAAAAATGCCTCAACTCTCTTCACCATCTTATCTGCATTTTATGACTTCACCGTTTTTGTCTTCCAGTGACGTAATTTTGTTGCTTTTCTTGTGCCATTTTACTTCGGACGTGTTTCAGACTTTTTCCTGTTTTGATGGTTTATTTTATCTGGTCCATGTTTCTCCTTTTTTCTTCTCTTTGTCTTTTGTTGATAAGCTTATTTAATTCTGCTCGTTCTATTTCATCTTTGTTTTTGCTTCCATTCCTTTTTTTTTTTTTTTTTTTCCCATAAGCTCGAGTGTCTTTTCTGAACACTTCTTGGCATTGGTTGTATTAGGTTTCTCTACTACCTCTGCTGATTCTCTTAGCACTTTTGTTAGTTTATCATTCAGCTCATCAGTGTCACATTCAACATTACCTAGAGCCTGAAGTCTGTTCCTTATTTCCAACTGAAAGGCAGCTCTGTTTTCATTTATTTTTATTGGGCATATCTCTTTATATTTAATCATCTTTTTTCTTTCACTTATGAAATTCAGTCTTGCTGTGCAACCCGCCATTCTATGGTCACTTCCTATATTTACTTTGTTGATAACTGTAAAATTTGTGATTGTGTTATTCTTATCTGCTATAATGAAGTCGATTTCATCTTTTGTTTCTCCATTTGGGCCTCTCCAGGTACACTTTTTCCCTGTTCTTTTGTGAAAGAATGTGTTCATTATTCTCATGTTAAACATTTGAGCAAAATTTACCAGCATTTATCCTATTTCTTTCCTTTCTCCCACTCCAAATTTTCCCATACATGCTTATCCATTTTTCGACTTCCCGACTTTTGCATTGAAGTCTCCCATGGTTATAGTATATGTGGTATTTTCTTCTTCCATAATCTGGGAGATGCCAAAATGTTTCTATTTTGAGAAGCTGGTGCATGTTACTTTTAGGGTATATTATTTGCATACCAGTGCTGCTCTGTCAGATACACTGCTGGATTTAACAATGTTGTCTGCAAGACTTCTGTTAATTAGAAATCCTACACCAATAACTCTTTCATTTTGTCTTCCTCTGTAGTAAAATAGGTGGCCACTGTCTTCAAGCTGAATGTCTTTTTCTTCTTTTCTGTGGGACTCGCTGAAACCAACAATATCCCAACTAATGTTTTCCAATTCAGTCATTAACCCGCCGTGTCCCGGCAGATTTTTCACCAGTTTCCCTCCACAGTCACGGCAGATTTTCAAAAAGTTTTTTTTTTTTTTGGCTGAAACCTCCACTTTTTATGACAAACATTGAATATTCAGAGAGAAAGTGATCAGTTGAGTTTAGAAATACGGTAGAAGTAAGAGTACCTTTACCTTGTTACAATGTTCTCTCAGGCCAGCCTTGAGAGAAAACGTTTTCTCTGGGAGGGGTAGCTATTTCAAACCATTCATAACTGGTTAGATATTTTTTTATTTGGTACGAAATTATATGTAGTACAGGAGTATATTGGTTTTCAGACAATAATATAGGCGATATAAGAGTTGTTCACTTCCTAAAAACATCAACATATGGCACCTTCTTTTACGAAGTTACCGCCTCATCACTTCTGCTTGTTTCTTCCTCTGGCTTATTTCTTCCTTTGTCCTCTCAGGAATCACTTTCGCATTGAATTTCATCATTGGAGAGACTGTTGTGCGACATGTCTTTACTGGCCAGGTCACTGCTAACTATATATATATATATATATATATATATATATATATATATATATATATATATATATACACATATATATATATATATATATATATATATATATATATATATATATATATATATATATATATATATATATATATATATATATATATATATATATATACCCTCTCACACACGGTAAGTTTCAGTAAGTTTTCCGGCGCATGACTTCTTTATCTGCGAAGCCGCCCGGCCTGGCAAGGATGTAGAAGCCTGGCTAATTAAATGTTAGTGCAGACACTTTCATGTAGTCATATTAAATTACTCCTATTTCTGTTTCTTTACTGTGGAGAGGATGGAGATGAGAGACTGACGAGGAGAGTGTATGTGAGTGAGGTGGAAGGAGAAAGAGGGAGGGAGAGACAGAGGATGCAGTTGAGGGATCTAGTGAATATGTATATAACAGAGAGGTGTGTGAGCGACATGAAGGCGATTTGCTTGTGGCCGTCCCTTCACGAGCTTGAGGAGTCTGGTTATCGACTGATAGATAGACAGATAGAACTTTCTTATTGTACGACTAGACCAAAATATTACAGACGTATTCCAAAGGGTTTCGCATGATTTAAGTTTTTTTCTAACTCTAGGCAGGACTGTATGACAAGTGGCATGAGGATATATTGGTGTTGGCTCGGAGGCAGAGTCAGGCAAGAAGGAGGAAGGCAGAGTTACGTGGTGAGGTAGTGGAAGACCAGGATGATTCAGACTCCAGCAACACCCTCAGGCCCCTCACCCTCTCGCAGCTGCTGGCACCCATCGTCCTCTTCACTGTCGGAATGACGGTCTCAGTACTCTTATTCCTTGTAGAGCTTCAGCTGCCTAACACATTTTAACTTACAGGTAGATAACATTCCTGGCCCATTATCCCCGTTCTGCACCCTATGTTTTTAAGTTTTCCTGTCATCTGAAAAATTTAATCTTTTCAAACAGGGAAGGAGATAAAGTAGTAGAAAAGTTAAAGCTAAATCTGATCTCTCTAGTTTGGAAACCCTCTCCTAAACATATTAAAATATTCCAGCAGTAGCGAGAATATAATGCAAATGTCGTTCTGGTAGTGTCTGGTTGAACTACTACAAAATTATCCTTCCTGTCTCATCCTTTCAATAACTAATGCATTTCTTGTGTTGGACATACTTTTCTAAATACAGCTTAAGTGACACTGACGTATGTTTTAGTATCCTTCTAACGAGAGAGAGAGAGAGAGAGAGAGAGAGAGAGAGAGAGAGAGAGAGAGAGAGAGAGAGAGAGAGAGAGAGAGAGAGAGAGAGAGAGAGAGAGAGTTGAGAGGCCACACCCCTTGCGATCTTCATAAAAGGTGTGGCGTGGTGGTGGTGTGTGCAGTTGTGGTGGGTTCCAGTCACGGGGTCGCGTTAGTCACCGGCTACACAATCACCACATACAGTACAACACATTCCCTGCACATAGTAAGTATGGCATGTCAGAAAGTGACTTGGTTTATCACTGTTGTTGGTATTGTCGCTGTTGTTGTTCCTCCACCTGTTCCTCTTCTTCTTCTTCTTCTTCCTCCTCCTCCTCCTTTTCTTGTTGCATTTGGCTGATAGGAACGAAATGGATTGCAATCTCAACTTGCATTTCACCTTCAGTACATATTCCTTTGTCGGTAAGATCTGAGGGACGCTTGCATAAAAACTCTTAAGTTATATGAATGCTTCCGTTTTCAGGCACTAGATATATTATTGAGCATATGAACATCAAAAACAATATTTACCGTTTGCTGGATTTCCCGTTTTTAACTTTTTCGTGCTCTGTGGACACACTTAGGTATTATGTATAGGGTAAAACAACATTGCATTCAGCTGAAGAATTTCATAATATTGATCGAATCAGTGTTCACATTTCTGCCTATTAGAATTCCCTCTAGCTCAATAAAACTGTCTTATTGTAACGTCATAAAGCAGCTTCAAATAACTTACTAAGCGCATAATAGGCAGACGGGTTAACGAGAATTAAAAAATGACGTGATTATATCAAGCAGAAGCTAAAGCAGCCTATAAATTCTTTCCCAATCAGAATTGAAGTCAAAAGCAAGGAGAGGAAGAAAAAGACGGCACAAGTATACTGTGTACTAAATATAGTAAAATTTTGTTGAGATGAAAAAAAATCCTGAATATTATACGGCACTCATCACCATTTTCATCATTATCAGAAACTTAAAGATCACAGCAGAACTAATGTTTCTCTAGTCTCTCTCCATTCTAATATAATGCTGATTAGTCTGTTCTTTCCTTATAGATTTAGTTGTGGATTTCTTATCCCTGTCATGTCCCCCTTTATCTCTCATCTCAGCTTTGGGTTCACACTCCGCTACCTTGAAATGACTAACTGTTGTCAGCTCTGTGAAAGACCTGACTAATTTGAATATCTGACTTTTGTGGGTTCCTTTGCAAAAAATCAGTCCTTGTTTTTCCTAGTAATTAAAAAGAAAACATATTTGCTTTCACTGCTTAATGATCTTTAGCTTTGCTCTCAAAAATTATAGGCTCTATAATCTGGTTCCTTAAGTAAGAGTATGAGACATCGATGGCTTACTTTACACTTAATCACTGAGCCGTACCAAATTTGACGACTCATTTTCTTGTTCTTTGCTTGACTTCGTTGTTATGAACAGCAACTGACATGAATATACGAGTAAACTGATCAAGTATATTTCTAAACACATTTCGAAGTTTTGTTTCGTTTTCTATTTTACTGGACGAAAAGCAACAAGTTTGCTAAGCATTCATTTCCCATAACTTCTCGAATTGTAAGGGTTAAATGAAGGCAATATCATATGTCTCCAGTTCGAAAAAAAAAAAAAAAATGAGATTCAAAAAAATAATCTGGATATAAAAATAATATACTGCCACATACGATGCCGAGTGATGAGGGTAAGGAAGGCTTTGTGCTGGAGAGGTTATTTTAGCTTGCGGTAACCTTTATGCAGTTGAAGCAGCTGCAGTGATCAGAACAATTTGAGGACAAGTTGTACAAGAATCTGATGTTAAAAATATTAGATAAATTTACAGAGATAGCATGGCCATCACAAAACTCCATAAGGACAGCCAATAAATATTAATTAATAAAGATGTTAGGCAAGGAGAAAGAATGTCACCCAATTTAGTCACTGCATGCCTAGAGGACGTCTTCAGAAATTTAGACTGAGGTGACAATGGAAATTAATGGTGAGCTATTGAGCAGTCATTGATTTGCAGAAGACATAGTGCTTTTCATCGAATCTGTAGGAATTACAAGAAATGACAAGTGATTAGAGCAAATTGTGTCTAGAGGAAGGCTTCACAGTGAATATGAAGATAGAGATTATGTTTAACAGACATGTTTGATTGCATCCTGTAAAAACAGGAGATACAGAACTACAGTACTGTAGAAGGTGTTATGGAATGCTTATCTTTGGGGTAAGAACTTCAGGCAGATCCAGTACATGACAGTGAAATCAAACGAAGGATAGGAATGGGATGGAGGATTTTTGGATAAACTGTGTACTACATGAAGGATAAGCAATTACCATTATGTCAAAAGAGACAGTTGTATAATCAGTGTGTCATTCTTGTTCCAAGTTATGGATATGAAACGTGGAGTCTAAGAAAGTCCTTGGAGCGTAAACTTAGGCGTGCTCAGAGGGGAATACAAAGGACCATGTTGGGGGTTACATGGAGAGAGGAAAACTGAGCTTCCTGGATAAGAGTGCAAGCAGATGATATCATCACTACAACTTGAAGCCATCTCATAATGCGATCTCACCACCACATACCTGGAAAGTTTTACCTTGGCACATAATTTTCCTCCTCCATTTCTGATTTGATTCAAATTCAGGATGTAAAACACACAGAAACAAACCCAGCCAGCTAACCTCACAACTAAAAACATTACCACTCTGTTCGCTGTGCAACGCGGGTGGTAAGCGAGCGAAGTGGTAATGTTTTCATTTGCGAGGTTGGCTGGCTGGCTTTGTTTGTGTGTTGGTAAGCATTATATCTCATGAACGGCTTGAGCAAACAACATGAGGCTGCCAAGACACGTTTACAAATATTAAGTCATTCATGCTACCTCCACACGGTTCAGGGTATTAAGAAATGGCCAAATTCTTAGAGGAGCTCAAAAACTGGCACTTGGGGGCAAGGTCACGGTCACCAAAAGTCAATTAATTGACAACTGGCTGCCATTTTGGTGACCTTGACCTTATCCCCGAATCCCCATTTTCGAACTCGACCAAGATTTTGTTCATGTCTTGATACTTTCAAAGTTTCAAGTTAATAGCTCAAGCCATTCATCAGATATCCTGTTTACCCACACACACAAACAAAGCCAGCCATCCAACCTCACAACTGTAAACATTACCGCTCGGCTCGCTTTGCAACGCGGGTGGTAATAAAAAGCATAAACGGATGTTGCCAGGCCACGTCCTTCGTAGACAAGATAACCAGTGTTGTAGGTCTCAAGCCCGGTCTTGGTCTCGAGACCAGTTTGATGTGGTCTTGGTCTTGATATTGGTCTTGCTTGATGTGGTTTTGGTCTTGATCTTGGTCTCGAAGCTTCTTGTCTCGGAGTTTCGGCTCGAGACCAGGTCGAGACTAGCATTACAAAGTGCATCGTGGCGTGGGGAAGGTCGGAATTTATGATCAAACATAGAGAAAAATCATGATTGATTTGATTCACGGCGCGCCATACAACGTTGCACTGTCTATAGATACTGCCTGGCTAGTGCTACGGTGATGATGCATGAGCTGAGCCCTGTGAGTGCCAATAGAGTGCATGCGAGTCGAGAGAGCATGCATGACGTGGCCATTCTCATAGTGATAATATCCATTTGCATGCATGCAAGTTTGCAGCCCTGTTCACCTCTGTGTACTTCATATACGTGTATGGTGTAGGCAATACCCACGCCCTTCGTACACGTACAGCACAGGTTTAGCTAGTTCGCTCGGAAAACGTAATCACAAAAAATGTCTATTTTCCTATGCTTGTTTCTTCATGCCAACGAAGCAATGAAAGCAGTAATATATTACCTAGAACAGTTTTTCACATATACTAAATTATGTAAATATATTTCCTCCCTTACCGGGTCGTAGCTAAGATTTTGGAACGATGTGGGCCAAGTCAGACATCAGTGGCTTCCAACCTTTCGAGTTATAACCCTTCAGAGCTTCCAAATGGCTATCACAGAGGCTTGCAGTGACTTCTGTGATAAAAATCAAAATATTTTCTAGCGTTGCACAGCCACCCTCGTCTTTCATACAAATTATTCACCTATGAGCGGGGGGTCATGGTCATGTGGCCCAGAGGCGTTTCTAGGCCCACTAAAGTGGGGGGGGGGGCCACCTGGGGGCCGATAAACCATCTGTAGTAGCAAGAAGGACAGTGACCAGACTCGATTGAGAGCCTGTTTCAAGAAGGAAAGTTAGTGAAAAGTGTTGTCCTAAACAAATAGTGCACCTCTGTAGCCCGAAACCCCTTCGATCTCTTGTGTAAATATCCTGAAAAATAGGTAGTCCCCCTCGACTGTTCACGAGAAGCAAATGAACATGTTGTGTATGGAACAACACAAGAGAGAAGTGCAAAAATTAGTCTTCCAAAAACCAGCTTTCACATGAGGAAGATACAGCTCTGCATGAGTACGATGACACTGACAAAGTATGCAACACCATACACTATAATTTCCAAACCGTACTTTCAATAGTTTAAAAACTTTAAAAAACTTTCCAAAGCCGTAACGTCTGTGTGCAGGGCCGTAGAGAGCTATGACCGCGCCCTGGGATGCCTGGAAAAGGTTTGACACTGGCCAGAAAAGGAAGCAGAATTGTCACAGTCGTGGTGTGGGACCTGGTCCCTTCATATGCTTGAGTTTTGGCCCGGGGAATTATCCCCATTGCCCTCTTCTCTCTTTCATTCAACTCATGTGCGATAATCAACTTCAATTCGTTTAAAAGGTGTTGAGTATCGCATCGATACATAATCTGCAACTGGGTGATTGGGATACTAGTGCATTCACTCGAGGGGCCGAGACGCCCATGAAAACTGACCAGCAGTGTAGCATCTGCAGGCTGCAGCTGCTTTTCATTCATTCAGCAGACACATATATTCTTGGTCTTGGTCTTAGTCTTGGTCTCGGAGGGACTGGTCTTGGTCTTGGTCTCAGGATCTGGTCTTGGTCTTGGTCTTGGTCTCGAGGTGCCTGGTCTTGACTACAACACTGCAGATAACAGATGCTTAACCTTGATAACCGAGTGGCAACCCAAAGGTGGAGTGAGAGGGTCAGACATGACGAGTTATTATAGTGAAAGGAAGTATTGAGATTCGCTAGGACTGGATGGAAGAGGATAGTAGTCAATAGGTCTGAGTGAAAAAATATAGTAGAGGTCTTTGTCCTGCAGTGGACTGACTCAGGCTGCTGCTGGTGATGCTGAGGAAATCCACATTACCAAAAATCCCTCACCAGTTGAATAACAACAAAATCGTCTGATCTGAACAGGATTTGAATATAACGGAGGACGTCGTACAGAACGTAATTCATTCGATACAGTGATGTCTGTTATTAAGTTCATGCTACTGTAAGATGATTTTATTGAGCTCTCGTAGAAAAGATGTTTACAGAGCGTATTACTGTAAGAACTGCTTAACTATCAAAGGTTTCTCTTAAGGTGAATACAATAATTAACAGCAAATAAGAACAAAAACAAGAATTAACTCACAGAGAATGCAGTAACCGCATCTGCCAATTGGTTTAAGGTTAAACATTTGAATTTGCCCCGTGACATTATTCCTTCGCCGGAATTGCTTCATTTAGCCCTCAATTTTAAACGCTTCCACCATCTATGGTCCAAATCAGATAAAAAAATTAAGTGACTGTCTGTGAGCTTGATATTTGACCATTCTAATACTAACTTTTTACTGCTTATTCATAAAATCGAATTCATCTTTCCTTGCATTACCCTTAATCCTTCCACAAAGATATGCGCAGATTGGGCAAAATCTGTTTAAGTTAACATCGTCATGTCACCTTGACCATTGACATACTGTTCTAAGAAACAGCAGGTCGACTAAGTGGTTGATCCTCATCCGTTTCAAAAGTTTGACGAATTACGATATGAACTACCATACCGGTACACATTTTGGTTACAGTCAGATACACAGTTCGAGCTTTGACCTGGTTCTGTAGCCTTTAACTCTGGCTGAATCTTTTTCTTTAATCGACCCAGAGATCGTGCAACCTCTCACCGCTGGAACCAAGTTTTGTCTAAATCAGATGAAAAATGTCTAAGTTGATCTAGGAAGCACAGACTTTTGCCCGGCCCTATGCCCTTTGATCTGCTGTTCTGAAAAACATCGGATATTTTTGTACACACACACACACACACACACACACACACACACACACACACACACACACACACACACACACACACACACACACGTAGGTGAATACATAACACCTGCTCTCGCTTCAGAATTCGAGGATGTAGCAAACACACGAAAACAAGTCTTCGTACTGAACGGGTAAACTCCTTCATTTCGGTCAGATGATTATATTGATTTCTGACTTGTATTTGTGATATGGGTTCTTTTCGTTTGTGTGTGTGTGTGTGTGTGTGTGTGTGTGTGTGTGTGAAAGAGAGAGAGAGAGAGAGAGAGAGAGAGAGAGAGAGAGAGAGAGAATTTTGTAAATCATCTCATGGATCCCCTTTTTGTATTATTTCTTCCAGCTAATGAAAACGACATTCAGCTATGGTAAAGTGACAATAAATATGGCACCATTAACCATTTCACTGAAGGGGAAATATCTAGAATTTTTTTTTTAGCTTGTAGAGTTCAGGGAAATCAAAGTGAGATGGTAAAGTAGGTTAGAGAAATTTCGTGCAGCAGTAATTAAGGTCTGATCTGTGATTACTTCTTTCGGTGGCATATTTCTGCCATCTTCAGACGATTTTATATATATCAGGAGAGCTCTTTCAACTAGAGAAGTTAGACATAGCCCACATTAAGCTCTCCAAAATGACTGGGTTTCCCTAAACTGTATAATATCATTTGAAGGTGACTAGACAGATCAGGATGCTTCATGTGTTCACAGAGTTCGAACAACTAGTATATACTCGTTCCATAAGTTGACAGTGTCCTTCATTTTATTCTTTTTATCTCCCAGTTGCTTCGTATATATCAAGAGGGATATTTCCAACTCGAAGGATTAGTTAAGTTACTTCCAGTAGGGGAGATGTTGCTTATGCTGTAATCCATCGCCAGGAGGTAGAGTTGTTAAGAAGTGACTGTAGTTGCCTCGTGACGTGTCATTTAGAGGAAAACTTTGTACAAAGCCATCCAGCAATAAAAGATTTGTGGCATCAGGAGATCATAACACTCTGGGGCTGACCACATGACCTTTGGACAAGACCTGTTTTACTGAAGCGGGTTCGTACCTTAAAACAAAACAGGGGCCCGGATATAATACTACGGTCAAGTATCATATCCTACAAAATTTTTTGGATATGGCGTTTGCCATTTTTCGCTGCCTTCAAAAAACTACAAGCGCATGTTAGGTCAATCCTTGAATTTTTATCCACTGAATTTCACTTCCTCACCACTAAATTCTTCCCATTTCCCTTTCCTGCTTTTTGATTGAGTGGTAAACTCGCCACCCCCCACCCCCCTCCCCCGACTATCACCATCACTACCACCTCCACCTCCCTTGAGGTACGGAAGAACTTCGGCAGGAGCTGAGTAATCACACACATTTTTTTTGCAACTAAATTGCCTATAATATAATTACCATCTCTCCACCTTCAGTGAGGTAACAATGGATTAACACTAAAACATCATGAGCCTGTACTATGGAAATAATGTAGATCTATTCTCTCCTAGTGACCCTCAGATACAGGATAAAAGCTGCAAAATTACGAAAAGCCTGGCCAACCAAAGGTAAACAGGGCATAGTATCAGGTCCATCAAGATACCGTATTTATGGTTATGCATGATACCGGTCGGCGATTTTCTTCATATTAAGAGATACGTTTCGAAGTTATAGGACTAATACAGCATTCCTAATCCTATTCATCTCGAGAAACCTTTCCAGAATTTTGTAAAATTAAGTTTATAAAGAAGACCAGCAAGAATAAACTTTTAAAACTTTAAGTGGCAAGTATGTTTCAGCAGAAAGTTCCGGTTTACTCGTATGACAGTCTCCTTGAAAGCCCTGCGGAAAATGAGAGTGACGTTCATATGACCATGACGAGAAGACAAAAATGGGGACTACAGTCAATGTTATATCATATGTACAGACGAGTCCCCAAGTATTATACATTTTAATCCACGTTTTTCACCGTAGACTCCACTACTGACGGGATATCATCTGGTACAATGGTGATCACTGCACCAGGTAATAAGTGGAATAATTCAACATCCCATCAACAGTGGACACCACAGTATACAACGCGGGTTGCCATGTATCCCTGCTTACGGACGTGGCTGTACGTTTTAGAATGAAAGAATAAAAACGGGTAAGGAAAAAAGGCAGGAAAATAACTTCTCCGACTACAGTGAAATGTATAAACAAGTGTATTTACTCAATGGTTACCTACCTTGACCATGTAGAAATTGCCAGACCAAATCATCGCAACAAGCCTAAAGTGAATATTATAGTATGGTTGTGTTATTTTATTTTAGTTATTCATTAATTAATTTATTCATTATTTATTTTTGCGAATTCAAATCAGCATTCATCTCGGCAACGAGACACAACTAATTTTTATGTTATGGTTGTGATGATTCATGTTTTTATTTATTTTTTTAATACCAGACATATGCGGAACAGATTATCGCATTGCCCATTCTTGGATTCTAAGGAAAACCTAGAGGATGCCTTGAATGTATGTAGCATTTTCACCGGCTCAAAATTGTAAAGATTTTTTTGAGGATGTGTATAAAAACGAACTACTTATTAGTTTTCTTATTCAGTCCTATTGTGAAGGATAACATTGTTTAACAATATACTTGATATTTTGTTATTGTTGAAATTATTACTTTGAAAGAATTAGTCCTTGAGGTAGATTAGCAGGAGATGGAGACGGTTTTTCAGAAAGTGCAGCACAGTTAATTGTTCATCATACTTCATCTAATCTTTCGCTTCCTCATCAAGAGCTAGGGGCCCAAAGCTGAGGCCCTGCATTTAAGGGAAGGGTGACCAGCCTCACTCTCAGTGAACGATGTTATCTGAGCAAAAACCCACACCTTCCCTCAGGTGTAAACCTTAACGGGCTCCATCGAGTTGAAGTACCTTAGCTCACTATATCGCCAGACGATATTTGGTTATACGGTAATCTTCCACTGTAGTAACTAGTTTCAGATTAACCAGAAACCTCTTGACTTGTCCCTCAGTGCGGAGTCAATTTAAGGTTGCAGTACATCGAGTGAAGGGATGGTAAGCGTCGCCGTTTATCAATTTTTTTTCTTGTGTAAAATTCAGCCGTGAACAAACAATAAATAATGGGCCAAACGGGTGCGGACGAGGAAATACTTGGGCTCTGAGGTAAAATCTGCTTAGAGGCCCTTTTAACGTAATACACACAAACTCATAAACAGATTATTGACATGTGACATACTGTCCCAGACGATGAATAAATCATTGCCACTGTATTCTCCATTTAGTAAAACACGATGAGGGCAAAAAGTATACTGTATTATTGGAGACCCTCACTAGACTGGAACCTGAGGCTTCAGCTTCACTGGACAGTCCAGGCTGACACATGGCTTGAATGTTCAAACTGAAAAGAAACTAGACAAAACTGTGCATCTCAAGTGGCCGATATTTAACATTTTATGTGCTCTTCAGTTGTTACTGGCTATTGTAAACAGCGTTGATCGGGAAACACCCATGATCGTGCATATGAGGATTACTGATGGCCCTGGATGGCCGCTCTTCCTGTAGAAGACCCCGGGTATTTACTGTTACCCACTGAACCTTTATTCTTCCATGGGAACATTTCCCCTAGCCATTATACACCATGGACTTCTTTCTACCATGGACTAGTTTTCCCACTACCTACCCACCTATCAACCAAGCCTATCCATATCACCTGCCCTTCACACCCCAGCAGTCCGTCCACCCATCTGATCAGTTGTAGCTCATTATGATATGGTTGTCAGAGTAAAAGAAAAGCTACTTTAATATGGAGCCATGTTTCCATCATGTTCAATTGATCATATTGCTAAAAATTTCCAATCTTGAACATCAAGTGCGCCACTGTAAGTACACATTTCAATCGGTCGTAAAATGTTACAACAGTTAGAGGTGCTCAGTGAGTTGACTATCCATGCCTCTTGATTTCCAAAGAAGACAGACAGACAGACAAACATTCTCCTTTATATTTTTACATATATATTTATATATATGTATATATATATATATATATATATATATATATATATATATATATATATATATATATATATATTGTTATCGGGGAGTATATTACGGTGCACTCTAAGCCCTTAATTAATCATCAAAAAGGATAAGGTAAAGCTTGCAAGAAAACTAACTTACCTTTACTGTACACTATAAGATACACAACCTAAGAAGAAGCCAGGGTTCGTTTTACAAAAGGAGGATTCATATAGGCCTCAGGATACAAATATAAAGCAAGTTATTTCTTACCTAACCAGAATACACTCAGTGGAACCTAAGTACTCACAAAGCTCGAGGAAACGTGAAGACTTCGAAGGTTAAATCCAGATATAAATCACACACTAGTGTAAATGGAAGAGTGAAATAAAAATGGGAAATGGTGCACAAACTGTGTGTTTTGTAATCAAAGTCACGTATTAAGTTGGAAAAAAGTGCAACACGATGTGACAAGAGTGTAACGTGACAGTAATGTGTACAAATGTGTACAAAAATGTATGTACAAAAAAACGAGACAAAAATGTCTGTACAAAACGAGAAAAAATGTGTCTCTTCACATTTTCCTCGACCTTATAAAGCAGACTTACTCCACCTTTCTCAGGTAATTAATCAATAGGCTGTCTTAAAAATAATCTCTGTCCATACAGAAACAATACAGGCACCGGCTACCAATGAGGGCCTCATACACTCCACACAGAACCAACTGCGTGCCATCAAGAACGTGACAAAAGCGCCATTTAGGCTTCTACTTGGCAAACATCCCTACTTTGCTCCTCCCAATTTGTGTTACATGCAGTATTTCAAGGATAAGAGGAATTTTCTGCATAATTTGTGAGAAAAACATCTGGTGTGTTATCAGCTCAGAAGGCAAAAGTTGACGCTGGGTAAATACACGTGGGGACTAGGGTTACCCTTTACAGGCAGGAAAACTGATAAGAGAAAAGATTTAATATTCTTAACGGCTCACTTCTCTCTCCTTTCATTATCATTTATCTTCTGTTTCACCCATTCGCTACTGGGGTAACTACGCCAGTGACACCTCCCTTCCTGAGAGAAGATATTTCCCAAGGGGAAATTTCTGGATACTGTACAATCGTGTTCTGGACAGGTAATCAGCTAAAACATTACTAACACCCTTTACATGTCTTACATCAAGGGAGTATGCTTGCAAAAATAGGGCCCAGTGGGTCAATCTAAGATTTTTGTCCTTAAATCAGGAAAATTTCAGAGGGTGGTGATCAGTGTACACTACAACATCACCTGACCCTGGACCAACATATACAGAGAAGTGTTGAAGGGCAAGTATGAGTGCAAGTTCTTTCTTTCTCAATAGTTGAATAATTTCTCTGGGCCTTATTGAACTTTTTGCTAAAATAGGACACAGGCATCTCAAAGCCTTCATCATTATCGTGAAGCAAAACTGCGCCGGCGCCTAGGCCACTGGCATCAACAACTAATTTAAAGGGTTTACCAAAATTGGGAGCTTGAAGCACTGGATGACTTGACAGGATGGCTTTGACTTCAGAATAGGCTTCCTTACATTCTGCCTTCCACTCATACTTGACTCCTTTTCTTAACAAATCAGTGAGGGGAGCTACAAGATCAGAGAAGTTCAGGACAAAACTTCCGTAGCACCCTACCATATCCAAGAATCGTTGAACCTCTGTCTTATTTTTGGGACAGGGGGAATTGACTATGGCCTGAACTTTAATATCAGGTGGACTCACATGGCCTAAACCGACCACATAACCTAGATACTGCACTCGAGCCCTTACAAATTCACATTAAGCTAAATTAAGCACTAAATTAGCACAGGACAGTCTCTGAAGCAAGGCATCAGGTTAGCTCAAGTGTTGTTCCTAGGTGTTGCTAAAAATAACATCATCAATGTCTATCTATATACCTAGGCTGCTTCCCCCATGGAAAGGGAGGTAGCCGAGACAGGACGACACACTCCCCATTTACTCATCCATTCAAACACAGTCAATCGCATCTTAGCCCCAAAGGAAAGAAAGGACAGATCCTCACCGCACCACACCACACGTGGGTCAACTGCGCAGTGCAATCAGTGACATCCGCAACAGGGCCCGACAGCAGAGCTGGTTTACCCCTGCCACATCATAGTAGACCCATTGCCTTACTTGCACCTGACCTGACTAGCTAATCAGACCAAATGCGGGAGAATATCCCCTTAGGGCTGTGTCATCATTTATTCATTCACAATTTCTCTCCATTTATTTCTGTCACGCACAGCCACTCTTCCTTGCTCAACAGACATCCCTCTCGCATCCAGCACTCTCTTCACACTGTCCATCCATCCTATTCATGGTCTCCCTCTCAGCTTTACACCTCTCACATCAGATCTAGTTATCTTTTTCACCAATCACTGATTATCCATTCTCTCCATATGCCCAAATCATCGCAACACCCTCTGCTCAACTCTACCAGCCATCTCCCGAACAACTCCAGTTCTCCTTCGCACTTCATCATTTCTCACTTGATCCATACGTGTCACTTCACACATACTCCTCAGACACCTCATCTCCATTACATTCAAACTTTTCCTCTCTGCTACACCCATATTCCATGTTTCAGCCTCATATAACGCAGTCGGTACCACAACACCCTCAAAAAGCCTTCTCTTTACATCCATTCTAAGCGAACGACATCTAAACACTTTTTTCATTCCTCCCAGCACCTTTCCTACTTCATTTATTCTAAACTTCACTTCTGCATCTATTCTTCCATCCATAGGAACATGCGACCCTAAATATTTAAAACACTCCACCTCCTCAAGCAACTCACCATTCAAAACTATATTCATCCCCTTACTATCTACCAACTTCGTACACTTCATCACTTTACTCTTATTCTCATTTACTTTCAATTTCCTTCTTTCACACACCTCTACCAACTGTCTCAATCTCTCCTCTGAATCAGCCACCAGTGCAGTATCATCTGCAAACAGCAGCTGCTTAAGATTCCACTCTCCACCATCGACATTGACCAGATTCAGACCTCCACCTAAAACACTTGCATTCACCTCTCTTACAGCACCATCCATATAAATATTAAACAACCAAGGCGACATCTCACATCCCTGTCGCAGCCCCACTCTCACGGGAAACCAATCATTCACAGCATTTCACACTCTTACACACGTTCTGCTATTTAGATAAAAACTTTTCACCCCTTTTAGTAACCTACCATCAAGTCCATACAATCTTAAAACAGTCCACAAAGCCTCCCTATCAATTCTGTCATACTCTTTCTCTAAATCCATGAATGCCCAAAACACATCCTTGCCTTTCGCTAAATACTTTTCACACACTTGTCTCACAGCAAACACCTAATCCACGCATCCCCTCCCTCTCCTAAAGCCACACTGCTGATCACCAATTACTCCCTCTGTACCCTCTCTAACTCTCAAAATTAACACTCTACCATACACCTTACCTACAATACTCAACAGACTTATACCCCTAAAGCTAGTACATTCATACTTATCACCCTTGCCTTTATACAACGTGACCACACAAGCACTTGCCCAGTCAGTTGGCACAATACCTTTCACAAAGCACACATTCAACAATCTTACTAACCAGTCAACAATAGTCACTCCACCACTCTTCAGGCATTCAACAGCACACCCATCCATACCTGCAGCTTTCCCTGTTTTCATCTCCTTTACTGCCTTCTCCACGTCCTCCTTCGTGATCAAAGAATCATTCTACTCTCCCAACACATTTATTCCTTGCACCCTTCCATCTGCCACAATCTCAGCTACCCTTTCCTCCTCTACATTTAACAATCTTTCAAAATACTCTGCCCATCTCTTCCTTACTGCATCAGTCTCAATTAACATCCTTCCATCCTCTGCTTTTATTCGCTCTTCCTTCCCCGACTCTCCCTTTCACACCCTTTTCACCTCCTTCCAAAACATTTTCTTATTCTGTTGAAAATTCTCAGTCAGCCGCCTACCCCACCTCTCATCTGCTGCCACTTTAGCATCACACACAGCTCTTCTCGCCCTATTCCTCCTTTCCTTATACCTCTCATATGACACCTCATCCTTCCTCTGCAGCCACACTTCATATGCACATCTCTTCTCTGCCACAGCCATACTTACTTCCTCGCACTACCATTCACTTCCTTTTCTTACACCACCACCCACACATCTCACACCACACACCTCTTCTGCATGCCCCATGACAGCACTCTTAAACAACTGCCATTCCTCCTCCACACTGCAATTTTCCTGATCTTTCACTGCGTTCCATTCATCTTTCAATTTCTCCTGATACTTTATCATTTTCTCTCTTTTGTCCAACTCACTCACTTTCAAAACCTCCCTGCCACACCTAACCCTCCTAGCTCTCACCCATCTCATACCTACTCTTAAGTTTCCCTCCACCAGGTAGTGGTCAGACATACCTCCACCCTCCCCTCTCAGAACTCTCACATCCAACAATCTTCCTATTACATTCCTAGACATCATCAATGTAAGTAACACAATTCTCAACATCCTTGGTGAGATCATTCATCAGCCTTTGGAAGGTGGTAGGAGCATTCTTCAGACCATAGGGCATGACCTTACATTTATAAGTCCTGCCACCAACGACAAAACAGGAAATTTCTTGGGCCCTTTCTGTGAGTGGGACTTGCCAATATCCCTTCATTAAATCTAATTTTGTGATAAACTTAGCACTGCCTATTTTCGTGTCCACACAATCATCTACTCTAGGAAGTGGGTACGTATCAGTCTTGGTAAGGGAGTTGACTTTGCAAAAATCAATACAAAAGCTATGTGACCCATCGGGTTTTGGAACCACCATGACCGGGGAGCATCACTCCCTTTGACAGGACTCGATTAACCCCTGCTACAACATGTAGTTCAGTTCCTCTCGAATGATGGTCTGCTTCTGAGGACTAGCCTGGTAGGGGGACAGCTTTACAGGGGTGGCATCTCTAACGTTCACGTCGTGCTGTGCCACTTCTTTCCGTCCTGGGGTGTCCTGGAAGACATCAGGGAACTTCCTGAGAAGGGCAACAAGCTCAGCACACCACTGTGCAGTCAAGTGGGAGAGTTTATCAGTCAGTGTACTCCAAGCTTCCTGGTTTTCTCTCCAACTGGTCATCTGGTCCAAAGTCAAAGGGCAGCCCTCATCCTCCGCCAACTCGACAGCCGACACTATGCATGCAGCACTAGGTGGGTCCGCAAACTCGACAGCCAATACCATGCATGCAGTGCTAGGGGGGTCCATGTCTTGCCTGTGGTACTCCTTCAACATATTAACATGGAACAATCTTCATTCCTTCCTCCGGTCTGGGGTTAAAATGACATAATTTACTTCACCTACCCTCTTTTCCACTAGATAAGGGCCTGCAAAACTTGCCTGCAGAGGCTGACTATGAATGGGAAGCAAGACAAGAACTTGATCGCCTGGGTGAAACACTCTGTGCCTAACTTTCTTAGAGTGGTCATACCACCTCTTCATCTTCTGAGAGGACTCCAAGTGTGCCTAGCTACTTCCATACTATAGGCCAGTCTTTCTTTAAATTTTGACACGTAGTCTACAAAGTTAATTTGGTCATCATCCTTGACCCATTGTTCTTTGAGGAGTTTAAGAGGACCTCTTACTTCATGGTCAAAGATTAACTGAAATGGGGAGTAGCCCAAGGACTTGTTCGGTGCCTCTCTGGTTGCAAAAAGTAGGAAAGGCAAACATTTGTCCCATTCCTTTTCATCAACACATAGTTTTCAGAGCATACTCTTCAAAGTTTGGTGATACCTCTCTAATGCACTTGACTCTGAGGATGATATGCTGGGTAAGTGATCTAGGAGATTCCTAATTCCTTAAGGGTTTGTCTGAACAGTAACACGTTGTTTGGCCTTAAATAATAACACTCTGTCAGTTTAGACTCACATTCATCTTCCCTAACTGCTGAGTCAATTAAAGTGGCAATCACTGGATCAGATCCTTGCATATCAGCTGACTTCGCACTTGCATCAGTCTGGGGAGAATCATCAAACTCTGAGTCATTTAACTGGGCAAAAATGGTATCACCAAAACCAATATCGTCATTGGCATTCCCAGTGACATTACTGCCAACATTCTCATGGCTGGCTTTTGCCGTCATAGCTATAGTTACAGCACATGCGGGAAACAATTTAGGACACGTATCTTCCATCTCTTTAGTCCTATCATCACTCAGGGGAGTTTTTGACAAGCAGGGAACAGCACTCACCTGTCCTCCCGCCAAGTCATTCCCCAAAAGGAAAGTGACCCCTTGTACAGAGAGACTTTTCCCTCGTTTTTTTCTAGCACCAATCCTCAAAGTGCCCTATTTTCTGGCAACACTGGTAAAACCTGACACTTTTTCTTGACCCTCTGGCAACTCTGTCCTCACTTACTTTCGCAGAACTAACATGCTCTGGGGTTGCACTGTTCCCACTAGTGTCACTTGACATTAACTTGCCTTCACCGGAAAAAGGATTCTCAAAAACTGGTTGGTTCACTTTCCAACCCTTAACATATACCTGAGGCTTACGGTCATGCCTATGAATTATTCCTATAGTTATCTGCTACAACAGCAGCCTCAGCTAGGGTACCTAAATCTTTCTCCACTACGTATGTAGCCACATCCCTGTCTATCTTACCAGTGAAGTTCTCCAAGACCGTTTATTATAGAAATCATCAACTTTCTTAGAATGCAACTATTGATCAAATAAATCTGTGAGTACTCTAGCATATTCCACATGATTCTGATCTTTCTGTTTAAAGGTGGATCTACATTTAAGCTTATATTCCTCTGGCACGAGTTCATATGCTTTGAGAATGGCATCTTTTAAACAATCATAGTTGGCACTTTGATCAACAGATAAAGAAATATAAGCCTCTTGAGCCTTTCCTTTCAAAACACTCTGCACCAGTACTGTCCAAGAGTCTTTTGGCCACGAAAGACGACCTGCCACCTTTTCAAACATATGGAAATACTTAGTGATGTCTTGCTCATTAAAGGGGGGTACTAGCTTAATGTTCCTAGCAACATCAAAAGATTCCTTGGCAGATGAAATACTAGCTCTAGGTAAACTATCAGGGTGCTTCAGCCTGAATTCGTGATCCATTTCCTTTTGTCTCATTTGAGCTTGTAATTCTCTTTCCTTCATTTTGGCATTCCATTTTTGTTCTCTCATTTTTGCTTGCACTTCTAGTTCCCTCAGCTTAATTCTGGCTATTCATGTTGCACTTTGTCACCAGTATCATGAGCAGAAAGATCACTAGGGCCAGGTATCTCCGATGCCAAAGGCTCAGTGTCAACAGCTTGTGTAGTGTCAAATGGTTCAGAACTAGCTATAGAGAACTCACTTTGCTCAAACATGGTGTCCAATATTAAATCAAGTAACTTAGTGATTGAGGCAGGAAATCTCAACTGTAAAGCCTGGGCAAGCAATATGAGCTCGTGTTTTGTGAGTGTTTTCACTCTGTTTGGGGATGGCTTAGAATCCAAAAATGCTTTCACATCACTATCACTCATTAGGGCCATGATTACTGATTATAGTTAAGTGTGAAGAGAGCGCTGGATGCGAGAGGGATGTCTGTTGAGCAAGGAAGAGTGGCTGTGCGTGACAGAAATAAATGGAGAGAAATTGTGAATGAATAAGTGATGACGCAGCCCTGAGGAGATATTCTCCCGTATTTGGTCTGATCAGCTAGTTCAGGTCAGGTGCGGGTAAGGGGATGGGTCTGTTATGATGTGGCAGGGGTAAACCACTTCTGCTGTCGGGCCCTGCTGCGGATGTCACTGATTGCATTGCGCAGTTGACCCTTGTGCGGTGTGGTGCGGTGAGGATCTGTCCGTTCTCCCCTTTGGGGCTAAGATGCAAATGAAAGTGTTTGAATGGATGAGTAAATGGGGAGTGTGTCGTCCTGTCTCGGCTACCTCCCTTTCCTAGGGGGAAGCAGCCTAGGTATATAGATAGATAGATAAACAGTTAAGTAGGTAAGAGTAAGCACTGTGTATGTGGCCAAGGTTGCCAATACTATATCACAGAGCTATCCTGGCAAGGAGGTCACCAAATTGTTATGAGGGTGTATATTACGGTGCACTATTGGCCCATAATTAATCACCAAAAGGGATAAGGTAAAGCTTGCAAGAAAACTAACTTAACTTTACTGTACACTATAATATACACAACTAAAGTAGAAACCAGGGTTCGTTTTACAAAAGGAGGATTCATACAGGCCTCAGGATATAAATATAAAACAAGTTATTTCTTACCTAACCAGAATACACTCAGTGGATGCTAAGTACTCACAAAGCTCGAGGAAACGTGGAGACTTCGAAGGTTAAATCCAGATACAAATCACACACTAGTGTAAATGAAGGAGTGAACCAAAAATGGGAAATGGTACACAAACAGTGTGTTTTGTAATCAAAGTCACGTATTGAGTAATGTTGGGGAAAAATGGAACACAATGTGACAAAAGTGTAACGTGACAGTAAACGTGTACAAATGTGTACAAAAATATGTGTACAATAAAATGAGACAAAAATGTCTGCACAAAAAGAGACAAAATGTGTCTCATCACATTTTCCTCGACCTTATTAAGCAGACTTACTCCGCCTTTCTCAGCTAATTAACAACTAGGCTGTCTTAAAAGTAATCTCTGTCCATATAGAAAATTGAGGCACCTGCTACTAATGAGGGCCTCATACACTCCACACAGAACCAATTGAGTGCCACCAAGAACGTGACAAAAGCACCATTTAGGCTTCTAATTGGCAAACATCCCTACTTTGCTCCTCCCACATTATGTAAAACTCAGTATTTCAGGGACTGGAGGAATTTTCTGCGTAATTTGTGAGAAAAACATCTGGGATGTTATCAGTTCAGAAGGCAAAAGTTTACCGCTGGGTAAGTACACTAGGGGACCAGGGTTACCCTTTACAGGCAGCAAAACTGATGATAGAAAAGATTTAATGTTCTTAACGGCTCGCTTCTCTCTCATTTCATTATTGTCTTATCTTCTATTTCACCCATTCGCTACTGGGGTAACTAAGCCAGTGATTGTATATATATATATATATATATATATATATATATATATATATATATATATATAGGTCATCCCTACGTGTCAAGTGGGGTTGGTGGAGGATTAGTGCCCCTCCCTGTAAAACAGTTAACTCTAAGCCCTTGGCCACCCCATTTGGGATACATGGCGTCTGGCAATGAATGAATGAATGAATGATATATATATATACATATATATATATATATATATATATATATATATATATATATATATAGATATATATATATACATATATATATATATATATATATATATATATATATATATATATATATATATATATATATATATATATATATACAGAGTGGTGCAAAAGTAGATTGACATTTACCATTCATTCCAACACAAAAGACACACTTTTAGTTTCGTAAGTGTTCAAAGTGTCCGCCCTCATCACTGACACATTCTTGGAGTCTGTCAGCCACAGTTCGACATACAGTAATGCACAGGCCCAGGTTGGTGTTAATTTCCTGGCAGTCCTCTGTCATGTCAACGTACTTTTGCACCACCAATATATATATATATATATATATATATATATATATATATATATATATATATATATATATATATATATATATATATATATATATATATATATATATATATCTATATATATTTACAGACGCCTATATCCCGTTTGGGGTGGCCACAAACAAATCTCCTCCAAGTCACCCTGTCCCCCGCCATTTCACTGCCCTGCTCCCAACTCACAACCCCCTCTCTCATATACCTCTCCACCCCATCCCTCCATCTCATCGTCGGCCTCCCCCTCCCTCTTCCCTCCTCCACCTCACTCACATACACTCTCTTCGTCAGTCTTTCACCCTCCATCCTCTCCACATGGCCAAACCACTTCAGTGTGTTCCTCATAACGCTTCCTATCACACCCACATCCACATCACAACGCTCCTTTATATCCTCATTCGTCAGCCTGTCTCTCCATGTGACTCCACAAGCTCCTCTTAAATAACTCATTTCCACTGCTCTCACTCTTGACTTGTGTCCTTCCAAAAACGTCCAAGCTTCACTTCCATACGTTAGAGTTGGTATCACAATACTGTCATGTAGTAAATTTTTCACTTCCATGCTCACTTCCCTGTTTCTTATCACTGCTTTCAAAGAACCAGCAACCATTCTTCCCTGCTGTACCCTTTCAAGCACTTCACCCTCCAAACCTCCATCCTTACTCATCACACTACCCAAGTACTTAAACGTACTCACATTTTCCAATTCCTCACCATCCAACCTCGCTGTACATTCACTGACTTCACTTCTCTCAAAGACCATCACTTTACTCTTCCCTACATTCACCTTTAGATTCCGTTTCTTACACACTCTCCCAAACTCATCCACCAAGCCTTGCAGCTCCCCTTCTTCTTCACTCAACAACACAATATCATCTGCAAACAACAGTACAGGGAGTTTCCAAACACTATCCTCTCTCACCAGGGCCACTCCAACATCCACTACCCTACCTTGTACCTCTTTTATTACCCCATCCATGAACAGATTGAACAACCATGGAGACATGACACATCCCTGTTTCAACCCAACTTTCAAAGAGAAAATTTCACTTAGTTCACCATCCACACGCACTGCAGCCTTCGCACCATCGTACATACTCTTCACAGCAGTCAACGACTTTCCATCTACTCCATATATTCTTAACACTTTCCACAATCCTTGTCTATCCACCCTGTCATATGCTTTCTCCCAATCCATGAAAGCTGCATATAACTTCTTTCCCTTCTCTAGAAACTTTTCCACTAAAGATCTAAGAATGAATATCTGATCTACACAACCTCTTCTCTTCCTAAAGCCTCCCTGTTCTTCTCCAACTAATTTCTCTGTTCTTTCTCTAACTCTGTCAATAAGTATCCTACCATACACTTTTCCTATTATACTAAGAAGACAAATGCCCCTATGATTACCACACACTTCTTTTTCCCCATTTCCTTTGTACAAGGGATTAATTATACCTGACTTCCAATCCTCCAGGACTCAACGTTCCTCCTAGGCCAATCTGCACATCTTCCACATCCACTCTACTACTATCTCTCCCCATGCTTCAGCATTTCACCACACACTCCATCAATTCCTGGGTCTTTCCCCGATTTAACTTTCTTCATTGCTTCCACAACTTCTATCCTACTGATTTCTTCCCGTCTTCTCACCTCCCTCCGTCTCCCAGCTATTCCCCAGCCACTTATACTCGCATTACTTCCATCCTCTATGTTCAACAATTCCTTAAAGTGTTCTCTCCATCTGCTCACTTTTTCTCCCTTCTCCACTAGTAATCTACCATTTTTATCTTTCACTCCCCTGCTAACTTCACATCCACCCTGTCTTACTCTTTTCACCTCTTTCCAGAACATTTTCTTACAGTCCCTACACTTTACACTCAAATTCCTTCCAAATTCCTCATCCACTCTCTTCATACTCTCTCTTACTAACTAATCTTTTCATCTCTCTCTTTCTTTCTACATGTAACTCTCTCTTCCGCCTCTCAACTTCTTCCACGCCCCTATTTCTCATCCATTCATTGTATGCTTTCTTCTTTTGTGCCACAGCCTGTCTCACCTCTTCAGTCCACCACGCTGTTCCTTGCACCCCCCTCCGTCTTCTTTTCCTTCCACACACCACATCACATGCTGCACATATTTCTTCTGTAAATATCTTGCACACACCTTCCACGTCTCCCATCTGCTCCAATTCATATTTGCCCAATCATTCCTCCACTTCTCTCTTATACTCTGCCTTTTTCTCATCCTCTTGTAACCTTTCCACTCTCCTTGTAAGTACTCCTTCCTCTTGTCTTTCCCTTCTTCTATTCCTCCATCTTACTTGAATCCTAATTCTGGCCACCACCAAGTAGTGGTCAGAAAGTCCACTCCCCCAACCTCTATAAGCTCTTGCATCCATTACACATCTTCGCATCCTTTCATCCACACACACATAATCAATCATTGCCTTCCGTTCATTCAGTTCACCACCCACCCTTCTCATCACTCGCCATGTATACCTGTGGATCATTTTATGCCTGAAGAGGGTATTGGCTATCACCAACCCCCTCCCAGCACAAATGTCCACTAACGCACTCCCATTCTCATCTATCTCAGGAGGCACACCCCACTCACCAACTATTCCATCCACCTTCACATTCCCGACTTTTCCATTCATATCACCGATCAAAAACACTCTCTCATTCCTTCCAAACTTTTCCATGCACACTTCTACATTTGTCCAGAACTCTTCTCTCACTCTTCTAGCACGATCTTGCATTGGCGCATACACACACACAATCGCCCACATTTCTATTCCACTTTCAACTTTACCCACACAATCCTTGACCCAACTGATCCATACTGTCTTATGCTCTTCTTCCATCTTTTACTCACAACTATACATACTCCTTCCTTTGCCCTTTCATTCTCACCTACTCCTGCACATATACCCCATCCATACTCCCATTCTCTCACACTTTCTCCTCTTCATTTTGTTTCAGTTATTCCACATACATCCACTTTCGCACCCTCAAGCACCTGGACAATCTCTCTCTCTCTTTCACCTCATCATTCGCTCCTCTTACATTCCATGTATATATATATATATATATATATATATATATATATATACATATATATATATATATATATATATATATATATATATATATATATATATATATATATATATATATATATATATATAGTGGCAGAGGTTGCCAGGCCATAAAGGCAAACACTTTAATCCTACTTTTACTCTAGAAAGACCACGTACCTCTTATGCTTTTGAAGGGGGATTATAAGAGGTCCAGGAACTTTCTCTTTCAGCTTTCACAGACTAACGCACAGTATTTGTGAGCACTTGTTTACTATTACTAGTGACCTCAACTGATCTCTGACAGGTGACCTCAAATGAATTTACAGGTCAACCTCACATAACCTATGTCCGAACTGGAGGTCATGTGAGTCTCCATGCCAAAAACTGGGCTGCTGGGTCCAGTCATTCAAGTGTGTATTACTGGTGACCTAAGAAGACGACCACGGAGGTCAATCTCACAAGTCTGTGTCCGAACTGGAGGTCATATGAATCACCATGCCAAAAACGGCTGTAGGGGTACGCGGCGTTGCTGGGGCCAAAAAGTGAACACTCAAAAGACCCAGATCTGAATTTTGACCCCCCTAAAAAATTTCTTGGGTTACCCTGATTCAGAATCTCTCTCTCTCTCTCTCTCTCTCTCTCTCTCTCTCTCTCTCTCTATGTATATATATACATACATATATGTATCTATCTGTATCTATATCTATCTATCTATCTATCTATCTATCTATATATATATATATATATATATATATATATATATATATATATATATATATATATATATATATATATTGTATATAAAAAGAGAAACACCAAAGCAGCAACAAACAGCATCTTTATTTGTAGTACCAACGTTTCGGCACAGAGGCTATGCCATTTTCAAAGTTTACTGAAAGTTAAGAAAAGTGTGTCACACAAAATAAAAAACATATCATAAAAAATTATTAAAACACTGGATATTTATGCTATGTACAATGGGCAGGCTGATGTATTATTATTTAATTGGGGGGCATATTTCTTGATGTAAAGTGACTCTAAAATCCTAATGTCGGCACCGCAACAAGAATCTAAGATAGTAAAACAATCTTTTTCCGGAGGCACATCACACTCTAACAAGTGTTCCCTTACCGCAGAGTGAGGAGGGACTAGCGGAGGGCGACCGGTCCTCCTCGACTGGCCCAAGTGTTCATCTGTCCTGCTTTTATAGGCTCGCACTGTGCTGCATATATACCCCGTCTGGCAACTGGGGCAGGTGAACTTATAAATGACAGATGACATTAGGTCTGTCGGCAGGCGGTCCTTGAATTTAAAAACTGAACCTATTCTAAAATTATTGACAAAAACAAATTTAAAGTTGATCTGAAGGTAGAAAGAACTTAATTTATTACATATGCAACGTTTCATCTCCGAGGAATCATCGCCTAAATAGGGCAGCCTAAAGAACATAGATTGCTTCGGAACCCTATGAACAACAGGCTTTTGCTGGTACCTCATATTTAAAAGTTTGCAGGCTAAATTATCAAGAACATGTGTCGGAAAGGCATTTGTTAAGAAAAAAGACTAAAAATTTTTTATTTCATTGTGAAATCTGTCTTAGGTTGAAGATAGATTATAAGTTCTATGTAGCAAGGTTTTGATGACGTTTATCTTGAATTTATGACAACAATAACTAAAATAACTAATACCAAGTCCCAAGAATGTCGGTTTACGAAAATTACTAAATTCTAGTTTACCGTTACATTTTTTTATCATAAAATCCAAAAAAGATAGTTTACCATTAACTTCACTGTCTATAGTAAATTTTATATAATTATGTTGTTTATTAATATACTCCAAAAATTTCTTAGCTTGACTCTTTATTTTCAAAAATGACGAACGTATCGTCAACATATCTGCAGTAAAAAATGGTTTAAAATTATCCGAACAATTTTGTAGCCAATTCCGTTCATGAAAACCCAAAAATATATTAGCAAAAGTGGGGCCTAAGGGGGAACCCATTGCTACCCCATAAGTCTGTGAGTAAAACGTCACGCTGATGTCGTTGTTAGTAGGCATGGCGGAAGGCACCGAGAAGTGCCACCAGCTCAGCCTGAAAGGCAGATTCCCCCAAAGAGATGCGGCAGGATTCTATATGTGTTCCAGAAACAAAAGTTGCTCCCGCTGAACCATCAGACGAGACTGAGCCGTCTGTGTAGTTGACTGCTGAGGCCATAGAGGTAAGAGTAGTGATGCTGCTGAGACTCTCCTGTCGGAGGATGGCCGGAATGGAGTGGCGAGGCTTAGACTCCGAGGGATAGACGACGGTGAAAGGGGGAGGCAACCAGGGAGAAGGAGGCGCCCAAGTGTTCATCTGTCCTGCTTTTATAGGCTCGCACTGTGCTGCCTATATAGCCTGTCTGGCAACTGGGGCAGGTGAACTTATAAATGACAGATGACCTTAGGTCTGGAGTCTCTCTCCTTAGTATCCCATCGGTTCTTACTCACCGCTGTCTATACGGTCTCTTCCCTCATCCAACAGCAAGGTGGCTCAGTGGTTTTTCACTGGGTCCCAGGGCATGTTGGGATTGGAGGAAATGAACTGACGGACAGAACTGCACGTGCGACCAGCTTCCACACTGAGGTCACGTTTCCACTTCGCCTTTGTGCCTCCCGGGTTCTCTCGTTTGTGGCTAGCACTATCTCAAGGCATACCAAGGATGACCGCCAACTTTGTATTGCTGATGGCTCACGCTTGGCTGCCTGGTATGCAACGGTAACGTCATATTCTCCTCTTTCCATACCGAATGGTTTACCCAACTACATCCTAGTCAGAATCCAACATCTCCACTTGGGCTTCCTGTGCTACTGCCAGGTTGCAAGCTTGGACCCTAAACCATGCCCCCATTGCTGCACGCGGTCCGCTGAACCACTCTGTCATAATCTACTTGATGGCCATGCAAGAGTCCTACTTCGTGCAACGACTGGCGGAGCCTTTCCTCACACTGGTGATGATATCCTTGATGCAGCTCGGGTTGTTAGCAGTGCACCCTACCAGAGGCTTTTACACACAGTTCGGGATTATCCCCCTCCTTGCTAACTGCATTTCACTTTGTTATTGTCTTAAATGTCTTAGACTTTTTTTTTTCTGCCTATCTCTGACGGGCTCTCAGTTTCCCCGTGTCCCACCAGGTGTGGATGAATATCAACAAACAAATAAAGAAACACTTGGGCCAGTCGAGCAGGACCGGTCGCCCTCCGCTAGTCCCTCCTCACTCTGCAGTAAGAGAACACTTGTTAGAGTGTGATGTGCCTCCAAAAAAAGATTATTTTACTATCTTAGATTCTTGTTGCAGTGCCGACATTAGGATTTTAGAGTCACTTTACATCAAGAAATATGCCTCCAAATTAAATAATAATACATCAGCCTCCCCATTGTACATTGCATAAATTTTCAGTGTTTTAATATTTTTTTATAATATGTTTTTTATTTTGTGTTACACACTTTCCTTAACTTTCAGTAAACTTTGAAAACGGCATAGCCTCTGTGCCGAAACGTTGGTACTACAAATAAAGATGCTGTTTGTTGCTGCTTTGGTGTTTCTCTTCTTATGCAAGATCCTGTTTCCCACCGACCAGCCTAATTATATATATATATATATATGGAAGGGTGCAAGGAATAAATGTCTTGGGAGAGTTGAATGATTCTTTCATCACGAAGGAGGATGTGGAGGAGGCAGTAACGGTGATGAAAACAGGGAAAGCTGCAGGTATGCATGGGTGTGCTGTGGAATGCCTGAAAAGTGGTGGAGCGACTATTGTAGACTAGTTAGTTAGACTGCTGAATGTGGGCTTTGTGAAAGGTATGGTGCCCATTGACTGGGCAAGTGCTTGTGTGGTCCCGTTGTATAAAGGTAAGAGTGATAAGTATGACTGTACTAGCTTTAGGAGTATAAGTCTGTTGAGTGTTGTAGGTAAGGTAGAATGTTAATCAAGAGAGTTAGAGAGGGTACAGAGGGACTTTTTGGTGATGAGCAGTGTGGCTTTAGGAGAGGGAGGGCATGCGTGGATCAGGTGTTTCCTGTGAGACAGGTGTGTGAAAAGTATTTAGCAAAAGGTAAGGATGTGTTTTGGGCGTTCATGGATTTAGAGAAAGCATATGATAGAATTGATAGCGGGACCTTGTGGACTGTTTTAAGATTGTATGGACTTGATAGTAGGTTATTAAAAGGCCTGAAAAATTTTTATGTAAATAGTAGGGCGTGTGTAAAAGTGGGAAATATTGTGAGTGATTGGTTTCCAGTGAGAATGGGCCTACGGCAGGGATGTGTGATGTCACCTTCGTTGTTTAACATTTATTTGGATGATGTTGTAAGGAAGGTGAATGCAAGAGTGGTAAGTGGAGGTCTGAGTCTGGTAAATGTTGATGGTAGAGAGTGGAATCTGAAGCAGCTGCTGTTTGCAGATGATACTGCACTGGTGGCTGATTCAGAGGAGAGATGGAGGCAGTTGGTACAGGAGTTTGGAACGACGTGTGAAAGGAGGAAATTGAAAGTAAATGAGTTTAAGAGTAAAATGATGAAGTGGAAGAGGTTGGTAGATGGTAGGAGGATGGGTATAGTTTTGAATGGTTAATTGCTTGAGGAGGTGGAGAGTTTTAAGTATTTAGGGTCACATATTGCTGTGGATGGAAGAATAGATGCAGAAGTGAAGTTTAGAAAGAATGAAGTAGGAAAGGTACTGGGAGGAATGAAAAAAGGGTTTAGATGTCGTTAACTTAGAATGCATGTAAATGGAAGGCTGTATGAGGGCGTTGTGGTACCGACTGCGTTATATGGGGCTGAAACATGGAATATGAGTGTAGCAGAGAGGAAAAGTTTGAATGTAATGGAGTTGAGGTGTCTGAGGAGTATGCGTGGAGTGATGCGTATGGATCGAGTGAGAAATGATGATATGTGAAGGAGAACTGGAGTTTTTCGGGGGATGGCTGATCGAGTCGAGCACAGGGTGGTGCAATGGTTTGGGCATATGGAGAGAATGGATAATGAGCGATTGTTGGAAAAGATAACTAGGTCTGATGCAAGAGGTGTAGGGCTGAGAGGAAGACCACGAATAGGACGGATGGACAGTGTGAAGATAGCGTTAGATGCAAGAGGGATGCCTGTTGAGCAAGGAAGAGTGGCTTTGCGTGACAGAAATGAATGAAGAGAAAATGTAAATGAATAAATGATGATGCAGCCCTGAGGGGATATTCTTCCACATTTGTCTAATCAGCTGATTAGGTCAGGTGTGGGTAAGGGGATGGGTCTATTATGATGTGGCAGAGGTAAATCAGCTCTGCTATCGGGCTTTGCTGCGAATGTCACCGATTGCACTGTGCAGTTGACCCTCGTGTGGTGTGGTGCGGTGAGGATCTGTCCCTTCTCCCCTTTGGGACTAAGATGCAAATAAATGTGCTCGAGTGTATGAGTAAATCGGGAGTGTGTCGTCCTACCTCCCTTTCCTTGGGGGAAGTAGCCCAGGTATATATATATATATATATATATATATATATATATATATATATATATATATATATATATACGAATTGACTCCTAGCCCTCTGCAGGCTGACCATTCAGTGGCTGACTCCATACAAATGCTTCTTGGTGTGTGAGTGGCGGGCCAGGATTTCACATCACTAACTCGTACAAGTGGCCCATACTGGACGAAGGAGGGTGCGGATGAGAACTTTATTTTTGGTTACCATTATCTTGAACTCCCTCCCACAGCCAACTGCACCAGCAAGCATTTGGCGTGAAACTGAACTTGGGGGCATAAATCTTGGCAAGAGAAAGAGGCTGATTATTTTAATATGGTTCTAATAATTCATATTTGAATTCTTAACGAGCTCATGTGCAAATAATATCTTCATAACCTGCCTCTAGGGACACCTAGTAAAAATTTTATTACCATCTACTGTGAGGTGTGACAAGTAATTGCATATGTAGTTAAATAACTAAAGATGCCAAGCAACAGATTCCTACCGACTTTGCATACATGAGCTCCGATCCCACTCTCAGATTTTGAAAATGCCTAGGAAGGAGAGCACCAAGCCGACGTGCGCAGCTGTGCGGACCCTGATCATTCTGCTGTGGGAGCGAGGGATGCCGCCACGGATCATAGCCAGGAATGTAAACACCAGCCTTGCTACAGTTTACAGATGGCTTAGAAAGTGGCGGCGATATTGGTCGTTGCTCAACAATCCAAGTACGGGAATACCGTGGAAATATAGCAACATTCTACCACAAGAAAGTGCTATGAGCCCAACTTTGTTACTTCCATCAACTGTGTGGAATCAGCAACAGCAATACCTCTCATATGAATCACAGTTATCAGGGGAAACACGATTAAATGCATTATCACTCTTCCAACAATATATTTATCTATTACCAGCTGCCTCAATCCCATAATGAGTAGCCACAAACAAATCGCCTCCATGTCGCCCTGTCCCCAGCCATTTCACTGTCCTGCTCCCAGTTCACACCCCCACTCACATATACATCTTCACTCTATCCCTTCATCTCATCCTTGGCCTTCCCCATCCTCCTTCCCCCCTCCACTTCAATCATATACACTCCCCTCGTCAGTCTCTCGCTCTCCATCCACTCCACATGGCCAGACCACCTAAATGTGTTTCTCATAACGCTTCCTATCACATTTACATCCACATCACAACTCTCTTTCACTTCCTCATTTATCAGTCTAATCCTCTATGTGACTCGACATGCTCCTTTCATATAACTCATTTCCACTGCTCTCGCTCTTGACTTCTGTCCCTCCAGCAAGGTCCAAGCTTCACTTCCATACATTTGAATTGGTATCACAATACTGTCATGCAGCGACTTTTTTTTTTTTTTTTTTACATCTATGCCCACTTCCCTGTTCCTTATCACTGCCTTCAAAGAACCAGCAACCTTTCTTTCTTGTTGTATCCTTTCAAGTACTTCACCCTCGAAATTTCCATCCTTACTCATCACACTACCCAAGTACTTCAACATATGCACATTTTCCATTTCCTCCTCATCCAACCTCACTGTACATTCAGTGACTTCATTTATGTCGAAGACCATGAATTTACTCCTCCCTACACTCGCCTTTAGATTCTATTTCTTACACACTCTGCCAGACTCATTCGCCAAGCCTTGCAGTTTCCCTTCGTCTTTGCTAAACAACACAGTACCATCTGAAAACAACAGTACAGGAAGTTTCCACACACTGCCCTCTCTCATTAGAGCCAGGAGTGCACCCAGGAAAATTTTTTGGGGGAGGGGCCATAAAAATGAAAATTATGGCTAGAAAAAAAACATCTAATGCAAGTCACTTTTATTTATTCATTTCGTTTCTTACAAGGAAGGAAATTTCAGGGGGGGGGGCCATGGCCCCCTTCGATTCCCCCCTCCCCGGGTGTGCCCCTGATTAGAGCTGCTCCAAGACCCACTTCCCTACCTTGTATATATCTCTTTTACAACCCCATACACATACAGAGTGAACAACCATGGAGACATGACACATCCCCGTTTCAAACCAAACGTCAAATAGAAAAATTCACTCAGTTCACTGTCCACACTCACCGCAGCCTTAGCACCGTCATACTTTTTTTTTCGTGGCATTCAACAATTCTTAATTTCCACAATCATTGTCTGTTCACCCTGTCACATGCTCTCTCCAAATTCATGAAAGCTGCATACAACAACCTCTTTCCCTTCTCTAGAAACTTTTCAACTATAGACCTAAGAATGAATATCTGATCTACACAACCTCTTCTCTTTCTAAAACGTCCTTGCTCTTCTTCAGAAAATAATTCCTCTGTTAATTCCGTATCTCTGTCAAAAAGTATCCTACCATATACCTTTCCTATTACAGTAAGAAGACAAACGCCTTTGTGATTACCACACACTTCTTTTCCCTTTTTCCTTTGTACAGGGGAATAATTATACCTGACTTCTAATGCTCCGGAACTTTCTCTTCCTCCCAGGCCAATCTGCACATATTCCACATCCAGTCTACTACTGTCTTTCTCCCATGCTTCAGCATTTCATCACACACTCCATCAATTCCTGGGGCTTTCCCCATTTTGACTTTCTTCATTGCTTCCACAACTTCCATCCTGCTGATTTCTTTCTCTCTTCTCACATCCTTCCATCTCGCAGCCATTCCCCAGCCACTTATACTCGCATTATTTTCATGCTCTATGTTCAATATTTCCTTAAATGGTTCTCTCCATGTGCTCACACTTTCTCCCTTCTCCACTAGTAATCTATCATTTTTATCTTTCACTCCCCGACTAATTGCTTTAACACCCTGTCTAACTCTACAGTACCTCTTTCCAGAACATTTTCTTCCATTCCTTCCACTTTATATTCAAATTCCTTCCAAATACCGCACTACTCTCTTCTTACTCTCTCTTACTAATCTTTTCATCTCTCTCTTTCTCTTTACATTTAACTCTCTCTTCTATCTCTCAACTTCCTCCACACCCCTGTTTCCCATCCACTCACTATATGCTTTATTCTTTTATACCACAGCCTGTCTGACCTCTTCATTCCAACATGATGTTCCTTGCACCTCCTTTCGTCTTTTCTTCACCCCACACACCACCTCAAATGCTGCACAGATATCTTCTGTGAATATCTTGCACACACCTTCTAAGTCCCCCTTCTGTTCCAAGGCATATCTTTTCAATTGCTCATCCAGTTCCCTCTTATTTTTTGCCTTTTTTTCCTCCTCGTGTAACCTTTCCATCCTCCTTATAAGAATTACTTCCTCCTGTCCTTCCACTCTTCTATTCCTCTACTTCATTACAACCTTGACTTTCACAACCATATGTGGTGGTCAGAAAGTCCACTCCCCCAACGTTTATATGCTCTTGCATTCATTACACAACTTCTCATTCTATTATCTATACACACCTAATCAAAGATTGTCTTCCGTTCATTCAGCTCACTACCCACCCTTCTCATCACTCGCCACGTATACCTGTGGATCATTTTGTGTCTGAAAAGGGTCTTGGCTATAACCAACCCCCTCCAGGCACAAAGGTACACTAGAGCACTGCTCTTCTCATTCACTTGTGCAGGCACACCCCACTCACCAACTACTCCATCCACCTTCACCATCCCTACTTTTCCATTCATGTCTCCAAACAAAAACACTCTCCCATTCCTTTCAAACTTGTCCATGCATGCTTCCACATTTGTCCAGAACTCTTCTTTCACTCTGCTTTGACAATGTTGCATTGGTGCATGCACACACACAGTCGCCCACATTTGTAGTCTAACTTTCAATCTTACCCCCACAATTCTTGAGCCAACTGATCCATACTCTCTAATGCTCCCCTTCCATCTCTTGCACACAAAAATACACACTCCTCCTATTGCTCTTTCATTCTCACTATTCCAGCACATATACCCTATCCATACTGCCGTTCTCTCACACTCTCTCTCCTCATCATTTAGTTTCAGTTAATCCACATACATCCACTTTTACATCTTCAAGCACCTGGACAATATCTCTCTCTTTTTCACCTCATCATTTGTACCCCTTACATTCCATGTCGCAATCCGTACCATGTCCTTTGTTCGCTCACTACTCGTCACTTGTTGGTTAGTCCTGGTCCGAGACTTCTGGTTCCAATTTTTAGTTAGTTGTTGTTCAGGGAGGGGCACTAACCCTCCTCCATGCCACTGGTTATCACGCAGGGAACAGGTGCTGGTTAGTTATAATGTTTTTACCCTGCGTTGTAAATGATTTCCTGGTTTGCAGGAAATCATTTGGCTTGCCACTCAATGCAGTGCTCCCCTAAAAACAGAGTACCGCTACACTAAGTGGGTGGATGATGGCCCCCCCACCTTGCAACAATACAATTCAGTAATTTCCCACCTCAAAAAAAAACCTTGCTAGTATGTAAGAATATATGGGAGGGACAAATGACACACGATGGCAACAATTTCTATTCAAACATATCGATGATTCAGCAAATCATGTCTAAACACTATTCTCTGATGTTGAAGTTCTCGCCATTGAATTAGCACGGTAGCTTTTAACCTTCTGTCAGCAAAGATTATGAAATGCTGTTAAATTTAGTAGTCTCTCTCAATATGTCTTTGTGTACCGAATAAAACATAAAAAATGAAATAAATATCAATATCTATCAATCAGCCTGTGTTTAAATGGTAGAGTGATATGGATAGATATAGGGATTTATTATTCATGTTTTGCTCTCTCTCTCTCTCCACACACACACACACACAGTAAAAGTCCATTAATCCGAATGGCAGTGGACCGAGAATCATTCGGATTATCAAATTTTACGGATTTTTGGGTGGGACCCCTAAGACACTTTATTTCATGTTTATACTGAAATTTTACCGAACGGATCACTTTTCATTCATTCATAATACAATATGGCAATATTAACATTAAGTTTTACACAATTTTTTACTTAAAGTATTACTGAAGGCACGAACTGAAATTGTTAAATTAAGAGATGTTTTGGGTTGTTTAACTAGCCAGTAATGCATAGTGTTGAAAACAGCAGCTGTAGGCTGATAAATCCAACTAGAGAGAGTAAGTCCAGGGTTAATAATACTATGCATGTATTGTCAAAGCACAATTATTCTTCGTCAGACAGTTCACCATCAAAATATGGACGATTCCCCTTCTTTTATTTACATATCAGTTTATTCAGCAAGTACACTAGTTTTTGAATACTTATACCTCTTAAAAGTCATTTTAAAATATACCTAGGATGTTGTAGTTGCAATGGATATTAATGAAGACAGCTATGGGTGACGCTAGAATATAATTCAAAATCATTTAGAGAGAGGTAGAAACAAGTTAATTACTGTCTACAAATGCAACCTATAAGTGATATACAAAGCCTACGCTATTGAATGAACATAGACTTTGAAAAATCCCCCTGAATGTTAGTTATTAAAGTATCAATTAATCAGTAATAAGTATATTTATAGAATGATGGGAAATCGTCCAGGGTGCAAATGGTCCTGACAGCGAATTGTCTTGTTATTGTTGTGATGGCGAATTGACATGACGGCGAAGTGTCCCGAAACCATCAGTGGATTTATCTGGGGCTGGATACTCAAAACGAGCCTTTTGCCACGGCGCCAGTTGATGAACGGTACCTTTTTGTAAGGCAAGTCAAAGGTGCCATTGGGGACACACCCGACTCCAATACTCAAACAATTTTGAAGGCTTCTGTGGTGTGCCTTTCCATGGACAAGCGAATTTCCTCAGAAAGCACAGTTTGATACACCAGAAAATCACAGCAGCGTTATAAAAATACTCCTAGGAAGTGTCTACCAATCGCAATGCAGCATTTCCTCTCAGCTGACGGACGTAAACAAAACATTAGTGAGGGTGCAACGCAGTAGTCCCGACATATTTCCGTTTTCATAGTGATATTTTGTGGGAATGGTGAATAAACATAAGCTGGGATTCAATCGTGCTAACTTCAAAGTTATATGAGGGACACATAACTCACTGCCCAGAATAAAGATACGGTCTATTCATGTGTGTACAGTACCTTCAGTAACACCTTCCTTAACCTGCAGCGTCCTGTTCATGTATATATACGTCCACACGTATTGTCACTGTCAGTCCTGTTGAAGTATATAAACACGCATCAATTGCAAGGTCCCTAATTTGCACAATTTTCAATTTTCGCGTGTGATTTTTGGTACGTATACATGGGACACCTTCCTCTACAAGATGTCAGGCAAGGACAATGCCTTACCCCGCATGACCTCCTTCGCCCCCCCCCCCGCACGCCATTGTCTCGGCAGTTCACCTGTTATCAGTTACCTGGCCAGTAAAGACATGTCATGCCACGGTACGAATTTCAGGGCCAGAATGATTCCCTAATCGATGACAACGTGGAGGAGAAAGAGGAAGAAACAGTCAGAAATGATGATCAGGTAATGTCGCCAATAAAGGTCAGGTTTAGTGAGTGAAACAAAGCTTATATTACCTATATTACTATGTGAAAACCAATATACTCTCATACTACATATAAATTCGTACCAAATAAATAAAGAAATACCGTTTATGACTGATGTGGAATAGTTATCCTCCCATAGAACTCATTTTCTTTGGCACCATCCTAACAGAAAATCCAATAAGGTAAGGGGTACCGGTACCTGTATCGAGTACTTTAAACCTCAAGTGAGCGATTTCACTATGAATTTTCTCACAAGCGGAGGTATGAGCTAAAAATTTTTTTTTTCCAAAATTGGTCGGGATTGGGGAGAGTCAGTGGTGAAAATTGGTCGGGATGGGGTGGGTTAAATATTTAGTGCATATATATATATATATATAAATATATATATATATATATATATATATATAAATATATATATATATATATAGTATAAGGCAGGGACTTTGTGTAACCTGTGATTATATGAAATCCCTTAGGAATTTGTGAAGTTAGTTTAAATTAGGATGGGTTAATAAAGGTTAGGTTAATTTAGACTGCAGTTAGGTTAGGCTAGGACAATCTAGGTTAAGTTTAGGTTAGGCTAGGTTATTTAGGTTAGGTTAATTTAGATGAACGATTAACAACTTAGCATCTTTCTACATTAAATTTAACCTATCCTTACCTAATTAACCTTAACCTCGATTACCCAGCCTAACCAAACCACAGCCCAAATTAACTAACTGACCTAAACTTAGCCTCAATTATCCTAGCCTAACCGAACCGCTGCATAAATTATCCTAACCCTGATTGGGCCATCCTAATTTTAACTCATTTCATGATTTCCCTAGGGATTTCATGAAATCACTGGTTTAACAAATCCCCTGAAACAAGTATATATAACAAGGTATTTGTGTGGCCAGTATTCCTCTTCTCTAAGCAAGAAAAGTAGTTGCTATTTCATTTCCTAGACCTACTGGTAGAACAAGAGCTGCTATTGCAGGGAGAGATATTATGTTAAAGATGGGAGAAACACCAGCATTACTGCATTTCAGTTTGAAGCCAAATTTTCTTTTACTTTTGTCTGTCTTGTAGCGTATAGGCCCAACTACAACAGCAGATATGTCTCATCACATGCACAACATTCCCATAAAGCTATATCTTTCCTGCCATAATTGATTATTAGGTTTAGTTAGTTTAGGCTGAATTCAGTTGATATAACATAAGAGGAAATCTGAGGGGATATGTGTGTAGGTTTGGCCAACAAACCTTAATATAACCTACCAGTATCCCTACCTATCCTAACCTATCATAACATTAGCTATCCAAATCAAACCTATTGTATTCAAAATGTAATTGTGGGGAAACTCGTCGTGGGGATTTTCCTTTGTTGCATGCTACTGTAGAGGGCCTCTGCACCTCCAGGTTAGGTGCCATACCCTTAACACAACGAGGATTTGGTTTTAATGCTCAAGGGATATTATGGGGGAAAGGTGACTGACAAAAAAAAATAAAATAAAACACGTTCTAGCCAAACCATAGTTAGACTGCCATAATCATCATTCCTAACCACATACTTCACCGTACTCACTTAGCAACCACAGCAACAAAAAACAGCAGGTTATAGCCTATAATGTTACAGGAAATCTTATGAAAATAGTCATTTTGTGAAATCACTAGTCAATCTGTGAAATGGATTTTTAGACCAGGATGATTTTGGTTAGATTTCAGTTAAAATCAGGTCAGGTTTGGTTAAATATGGCCAGGTTGGATTAGATTAGATTAATTTAGATTATGCTTTGTGCAACTTACCATAACCTAGTCATAACTTTTATTAAACAAACCTATACTAACCAAACTTAACATTAACATACCTAACCTAGCCTAACCCTTCTTAAATATTGTAATTTAACCTCACCTAACTACAATCTTCATTTACACTAATATAACCATGATCAACCCAAGTTAAATTCCATTTCACAAACAAACTAGAGTTTTCATAAAATTAGATACATTTTCTACACATTCCCTGCAATATAAAATTTATCTGCAAATAGGCAACCTGACTTCTTTCAGCTCAGTAACTATTAGGGTGAAAACTTAATATATCCAAATACTATTAACTGAAGTACTGCAATACCTCAAGCTGAAGCTGGTAAGTTAGGCTTATGCTACGGGCGACAGATCCAGCAGAAATCACACTGAATTGTTAATATATTGGTGAATATAAATACCTATATGCACTGAGCAAACAACTGTAACATTAGACACACATTGGTGTAGCATGAATTATGGCTAAATGTATTGAAGAAAGAGCATTAAACAGAATGTGCCTCTACCGCCGAGTTGACTACATCCACATACCGCACATATTCCCCAGTTACATTATTATTACTAGAAAATGATATCTTGCTACCCAGTAACTACTATTGATGCAAACCATTCCATTCCAAATAATGTAATGAACCTGTAATTCATCTAAATACGAGCAAGGAGCACCACACACATCATCCTCGACTTGTTGTTGTTCAGGAAGGTGCCTTTTTATCGCTAGGGCTCCCCCGATCCTGCCGGTCCCATAAGGTGCTAATGAGCCATGTTTTCCAATATCCACGTGCAGCAATGGTTTTGAGTATGCACCTTTCACGAAAAGGCGATGTGTAATGGCGCCTTTGGCACAAAAGCTGCCGTTAAACCTTTTGAGTATCCGGCCCCTGCCTGGTTGCTCAGGCACTTCAGTCAGTCACAGATATCAGCCGGCCTGACAGCCTGCGCATGTTTCTTGTAGAACTCGTTTCGCAAGATATGGATATTGATCACCTCAGCCCCATTGTAATGATTATTTTGTTCAACGAAATTCACCAGTTTATCAAAATATACAGAAGCATCCTTCCATGAAACTTCCATGACGACACCGCTCAGCACTTCAGTGCATTTGGCACCCAGTTTGAATTTTTAAATTTGATTTTTTTATCTACTTTTGAAGTTTTTGTCAGCCTTCTTCAACAATTTGGATATTGGGATTTTCGGACTATCAGTGTTCGGATTAATGGACTTTTATTCTTTATCTATCTATCTATCTATCTATCTATATATATATACATACATACACACGATATAAGCGCTAAGATATTTTTCGTCTGTTTAAGATAGGCACGAACAAATATGATTTTTTTGGGGGGAAAAAAAGGTTTGTCATGAAATTTGTGGGACAGTAGTCTCAAAATAGTCTCAGTTTGGTCTAGTGCACTATGAAACTTGAAACAAATAGTCTCTTTCTCAATATTTCATAAGGAAAATAAAGAAATGTATAGAAATAACTCTCCACCTGGGGAGATATATTTCTGAAAAAGCACTAACGATTATGTTTTCTCGCTATGGTTCTTTATATGCGTGATCTTACTTCAAAATAATCAAGTAGTACTGTAGTATACAGTGCACGCCCTTACTGAATTTTACAACTCTCAACTCCAGGGGGGAGGTGGTGGCTCAGTCGGTAGAGAGGTGGCCTGCAGTCCTACCAGACCCAGGTTCAAGTCCCCACTGGGGCAGGGACCAGTTTAAGGATTAGAATTTCATGAAATCAGACTTTACTGATCTACCAGAAGACCTGCCGACATGTCGTAAAAACACCCCTGCTAATACCAATACATCAGTCCTGTATGAGACAGCCCTAGCATGTATTCATTATGGACGGTGAGTGTTAGCGCCGAAATGGTGACATGTAGAGAGGTGTATGGGATGTAGGAGGGCTATTGGGCCTTGAGAGCAGGCTGTGAAGCACCAGTCGAGCAGGGCAGTACTCCCAAGGTGGATGGAAAGCTGATGATAGCGAGAACTGGAGCTCACGTTTCATCAGCCCTCGGGACTAGGTCCCGACCATCCCCCTTTGCTGAACTTTATCAGTGTCTCAGTAGCACAGAGAGTAGGCCAGCATGCTCTCCAGTACAAGTTTCTCTATCAACACCAAACTACATGCACATTACACACCACACTTCCTTTTCAAAATTTAAAAAGAAAAAATGGCATCAAATAACATAGCCTCGGAGTACCCAGGGGGGGGGGACCATAAATGCCCCCACCTTCTGCCCCTCTCCCGGTGACGACTCAAGATGCCTGGAACCACTGTCTGACTCTCTTCTTCATTTCTGCAACATTCGTGGCCTTTCCTCTAACTTTCACTCTGTTGAGCACCACCTCTCCTTCTCTAAACCTCACCTTCTTTTTCTAACTGAGACTCAGCTGCCTGAGGCAACTGACAGCAGACCCTTTTCTGTATCCTCCTACTTTCTCTATACTCATTTCAAAGCCAAAGGTGGCTTGTGTGTGTATATATACGCAAAAACTTATCTTGCTTACGTGTTACTGAACTTGATTCTTCCGAATTCTCTACACTCTGGCTTCGGCTTTCCTGTCATTCACTGACTAAATATATCTGTGCTGTTTACTTGACTCCTAATTCTACTATCAAAAATTCTTTGACTATCTTACTTCTACGATGGAACACATTCTATCCATTTCTCCTTTCTCTGAAATCTCCATTCTAGGAGATTTCAATGTTCACCACCACCTTTGGCTCTCCTCTCCTTTCACTGATCCACCTGGTGAACAAGCCTACACCTTTTCCATCCTTATTGACCTAGAGCAGATTGTACATCACCCTACCCATATCCCTGATCGCCTTGGAGAGAGTTCCAACATACTTGACCTCTTCCTTACAACTAATCCTTCTGCTTACACTGTTAATCTTTTCTCTCCGTTGGGCTCCTCCGATCACAACCTTATCACCTTAACCTGTCCTACCGCTCCAGTACGGCCTGCGGACCCTCCAAAGAAAGGTCATCTGTGGCACTTTGGAGCTGCGGACTGGGAGGCCCTTAGGCGGTACTTCTTTGATTTACCCTGGAATGATTATTGCTTCCATTGCCGGGAGCCATCTGAGTGTGCCTTGCGCATTACAGAGATTATTTTTTCGGGCATGGAAGCATACATTCCTTTCTCATATCCTTTGACTAATGCACAAAAGCCCTGGTTTAATCACGCTTGTTCTAATGCTGTCCGCAACAAGGAGAGGGCCTATAAAAGGTACCGGAGCCAACCCATCCCTGAATCACATCTTTTATTCGTTTCTGCCCGGAATCGTGCTAAGTCTTTTCTTCGCTCTGCTAAAAATAATTTCACCTGTACTAAATGCTCTCAACTCTCTAACTCGAATTCTTCCCGCTTCTTCTGCCACCTTGCCAAAAATCTTTCTAACAACTTTACCTCATCATCCTTCCCTCCTCTTTTCTACTCAGATGGCTCTGTAGCTATTTCTTCTACTGATAAAGCAGATCTCTTCGCTCAGACTTTCTCCTCCAATTCCACCTTAGACGATTCCGGTGCTGTTCCTCCATCACTTCCCCCCTCTGACTTCTTCATGGCTGACATTAAAATTTCTTCAGCTGATGTATTTTCTGCTGTCACAGGCCTCAATACTAATAAGGCATATGGGCCTGATGGAGTCCCTCCTGTTGTTCTCAAGAACTGTGCTTCTGTGCTTACACCCTGCCTAGGCAAACTCTTTTGCCTTTGTCTGTCAACTTGTACCTTTCCTTCTTGCTGGAAGTTTGCTCTCATTCAGCCAGTCCCAAAGAAGGGTGACCATTCCCAACCCTCTAACTATCGTCCAATTGCTTCAACATCCTGTATCTCAAGAGTTTTCGAGTCTGTTCTTAATAAAAAAATTTTTAAAGCATCTTCCCTATCACAACCTTCTTTCTGATCATCAGTATGGGTTCCGTCAGGGACGCTCCACCGGCGATCTTCTCACCTACCTTTCAGACTCCTGGTCATCCTCCTTTCGGGACTTTGGCGAAAGCTTTGCCATTGCACTTGACATCTCTAAGTCTTTCGATCTAGTCTGGCATAAATCTTTCATTCCCAAACTGCCCTCTTATGGTTTCTATCCTTCTATCTGTGCCTTCATCTCTAGCTTCCTTTCTGGTCGTTCTATAGCTGCTGTTGTAGACGGCCATCGTTCTTCTCCTAGATCTATTAACAGTGGTGTTCCTCAGGGCTCTGTCCTATGACCAACTCTCTTCCTTTTATTCATCAATGACCTTCTAAGCTGTACATCTAACCCTATCCACTCATATGCTGATGACTCCACCCTTCACCTTTCCATTCGATTCCCGCAACGTCCATCTCAGCAGTTACTTCAACAAACAAAGGATGAGGCTATGACACACCTAATGTCTCACTTGGCTCATATCTCTAACTGGGGTAAAAATAATCTTGTTGTTTTTAATACATCAAAGACTCAGTTTTTGCACCTATCAACCCAACAGAATCTTCCAAAGGTATACCCACTAATGTTTGATAATATTCAGCTTAATCCTGCATCATCCTTGAACATGCTTGGGGTTTCATTTACTTAGGACTTGTCTTGGAAAGATCATATTATATCTCTTGTAAAATCTGCTTCCAAGAGATTGGATGTGCTAAGCCGACTCTGTTCCTTGTTTACCCCTGCACAATTGATGACTCTATACAGGGGTTTCATCCGCCCCTGTGTAGAGTACAACTGTCATGTGTGGGGAGGCTCCCCACATACGCCCTTCTCAATAGGGTGGAGTCAAAGGCTTTTCGCCTCATTAACTCTCCTCCTCTTACTGACTCCCTTCAACTTTTGTCTCTTCTCCGCACTGTTGCATCTTTATCTCTTTTCTATCGCTACTTCAATGGTCACTGCTCCTCTGAACTGTTTGCATGCATTCCTCCACCCCTACGACGGGCGCATAGCACCCGTCTAGCAGCAAACTCTCATCCCTTTTCTGTCCAACTCTCTAATGCAAGAGTTAACCGTTACTCCCAGTCCTTCATTTATGCAACAGGTCAACTCTGGAACTGTCTCCCTCTGTCTGTATTTCCTACTTCTTATGATCTCCAGTTTTTCAAACGCAGTGTGTCCAGGCATCTGGAAATGATCGGATCTTGAATTTGGCTCTCTCTTATATTTTGTTTTTCTCTTGGAAGGAATAGTATTGCAGGCTCGTTGCCTTTGGTTCCTTCTTCCTCACATAAAAAAAAAAAAATGCCCAATGTCGGACACATAAAAATAATAATAATAATATGTATTTTATCGTGCTAGGTGATTCCTACATTATGTTTACTGAACCAAAATGTAAAATGATTATAGTGTTCGAATACTTACCTCCAGGGGTGTATATTCAAATAATTATTCTTAACTTGGATAACTTTCAAATTAGCATTTTCTTTTTTTTCCTGAATTTTTCTCAATGAACACTGCATTATCTTTGCCAGCTAACCCACAATCATTCCTAAAAAATAAGGTTCTCTTTCATATATTGATATCCCCATTAATACAGGTGCCTCACCTGACAGTCAGCAGTTGATGAGTGCATGTGTGCAATGTAGAGAAGCACTACAATTGTAAAGTTGGTGGTGTTGTGTTGGGCGATATATTTCATCCATTAGTGTTAGCATAGCGAAAATTGAGGAAGGTTTAGCTCTTTGTGATTTTAGGCGGTAATGTAGGGTAGCGTTTTTTTTTTGCAGTGTTAGAAGGTTAGCTTAGTTTTACTGTTATGTACCTATGAACTTAATCCGCAAAGATCCAAATAAAATGAAAAAACACTATAAAATAAAATGTAAAACTAATATTGGCTTAATGACATGTGCCTACGGACCGGAAGCCGATAGCAAAAAAAAAAGGGGGGGGGGGAAGTGTAAGAGGGTGTTTCACTTTGAAAACAAACATTAGGAAACTTAGTTAGTGGGCATACACGGCTGGTCTGGAGAGCATAATCGAACTTATATGGGTTTTTATGAAGGCTCAAATGGGTGCCATTACATATTTTTCCCGCAAGAGGCCATGAATGACAATAATTCCAGCACATGCAACTTACCTCTCTTCCTTTGACACTTGCTATGTGAATGGCTGCAGTGGAGATATTGAAGCCTGCATCCACTACCAAAGTCCCAGGACATGAACGAATGCTCACGTGGGCGTATGCTATGATAAACAAGAAAGTTGGCAAATACTTGTTCGACAGTGTGGAGTTACACTTGGGGACGAACGTGAGCAGACATTAATAGACTCAGTATAGTCTAAGTGATATGGCTGAATACAGTATGAAGTAGAGATTGGCGACCATATGAGGCCTTGCTAAAACGAAGAACGACATGGGGCCTCGGTAGAGGAAAGTTCAAGCGTCTAAAACTGAACTATGTTGACATCATCATAATTCTCAGGATTAATTGATGAACGTGCAATAACCACTTGTTGTAGACTGACTTGACTGGCCCTGTGCGAGATGGAAGTGTATAAAATAATGAATGTACTAAAGAATCAAGTAACATACATACACGTGCAATGACTGCACAGTGTCAACTTAAAGCAGCAGTGTCAGATACCTTCACAATGCGGTATTCTGATTTTACGGATTAGGCTACCTTTTTTTTCAACTTGGTTTCAAATCAGCTGAGGAGGTAGAAGTAAGCAAATATGTAGAGATGAGAAAAGAAAACGAACCATAAGGTCACGAACAATGCAACTATTATGCAAGCCTTAACCCATACTAACCCGTTAACTTGTTCTTCATCAGTTAAAAGGGTATCGAGATAACTTTTTAAAAGGAAAAATAATTTATCGAGATATTTAATACACGACCAAGGAAGAAAAGTAAAAAAAAAAATAAAACGAGAACTGCAGTTAACCAAACAAGATGTATTTTATATATTTCTTCTTATTTCCTCGAACGCTTTTCATAAACTAAGGCTAGATTGCTTTTCTTCTTAACTGGGTAGGTTATATATATAGCACTACCCTTCAGTAATCCATGTCACTAAGACAAGTCTCTCCCAAGCTGTATACATTTATCCGGAGGTATCAATGCCATTAATACTTATGATAAATCATCGGCAGATGTTAAAATTAATCCAATAACATTCATGCTGGATATCATGTGGCAATTTCAACGAACTCTTCTGTAACAGTTAAAGCTCTGTAAGATGCTACCACACTGCTTCCCCGAGTGTATGAAGTGAGATGGATTTCCTAATATAAATGCATTTTTTTTATGGCACTGGTACTAGTTCGATATCAAATTATATTAAAAAAGTAAAAAGAAACTTTAATAAAGATTATGGAGTATGTATCACACATTATATAGCCTATTTTATATATATATATATATATATATATATATATATATATATATGGTAGTTTTTAATTATTTGTGGATTATTTTGTTTTTGAATGTAATCATTACTGACGGAACTTTATAATTAGGCAATGATTCCTTTGAATTTAAATTATCTGTGAGTTATATACGTTCACTGTTGGTATACTAGTCATTCATAACTATTTGTTCCCCTTAAACAGTTAAATAAAGCACACAAATTAAAATAATTGTGTAAGGTTTGATAAGTTATGAGAAAACCAGTACGGTTCAAAAACGTTTGACATACAAAATTCAAATTCACATCAAACAGCTAACCTAAATGAACTAATTAACCTGCCGCATGCCGGATATTTTTAGCCCTATGGGTCACCCCAGTGCCGGCCATTTTTCGACCTTTTTTTTTTTTTTTTTTTTTTTTTTTTTTTTTTTGCTAAAGTGATAAATTTTGATGTGGAAACAACGAATTTCGCTGTTAAAATGCTCACCGAGGCTCGGAAATGGGTTTTATTCAGTCAGGCATACTCGTATACAGGTATAGCCACTTTCTCACGCTCACCACGTACGTGAGAGAAAGCCGTTTTCTGTGAATGGTATACTCAGTTATTTTTGCTGGGGAATTATAGCAATGTTCAGTACACTTTTCTGATTACTTTTTACTTCAGCATCTATAACAATTTGCGAGTCTTTCTCACTATGAATGCATTATCTTACACTTACTTGAAAATAGGTACAACCTGACTTCATTACATACAGTCCTGGCACTTACAAGAAGGTATTTACAACTTGACTTCACTATATAGTCCTTACACTTACAAGAAACTATTTACAACTTAAATTTACATGAAAATATTTACGAACTGCCTTCACTATGTACAGCACTGGGTGAGGCACACAGGCAGAGTGAGGCAGAGCGAGCATGAGGGGGGGCATGAGTGACTGTATGGCCTTGACAGCCTGGGGGATGATAGAGGAGCAGTTACCTTACATGCTTGCCAATTTTTACCTGGGAATCTTGAAAAATGTGGTCACTGTGAAGTTTTTTATTTAAGACCATTTTAAAACGGCACTTTCACTGGCCGTGGAAGTATGTCAGACCGTTTTAAAATGGCACTGACACGCAGCAGTTTAAAAAATAAAATTCATGTTTATAAACTGAAAGTACTTAATTTTGTGGATGAAAAAACATTGTTTACAATATCATATTGGTTTTCTCTGTAATGCAAAAATGTACAGATCATCAAACTTAAAGTAAATTTATATTCTCCCTCACTGACAGGTAAACTTTTATTTAACCCGCCTCATCCTGACGTTCTCTGGGCAGTGGTACGCCCCAGTCCTGACATTTTTGGACCTTTTTTTTTTTTTTGGCTCAAACATCCGCTTTTGGTGAGAAACATCGAAAATACATAGAGAAATCGCTCACCTGAGGTTTAAAATACTCGATCTAGGTACGAGTACCTCCTTACCTGACTGGGTTTTCTAACAGGCTGGCACCAAAGAAAACGAGTTCTATGGGAGGGTATCTTTTTTATCCACTCATAAACAGTATTTGTTTACTTGGTACGAATTTATATGTAGTACAAGAGTATATTGGTTTTCAAACAGTAATATAGGCATTATAAGCATTGTTTCACTCACTAACTCATCACAATTCATGACCTTTTTTTCCCCACATTACCTGATCATCATTTCTGACTGTTTCTTCCTCTAATGCTATGTAAACTTTGTCCTCCACATTGTCATTGATTGGGGAATCACTCTGGCCCTGAATGTCTTTATTGGCCAGGTCACTGGTAACAGCTGAATTGCCGAGACAATGGCGTGCAGGGGGGGGGGGAGAGGTTATGTGGTGTAAAGCATTGTCTCTGCTTGGCATCTTGTAGAGGAATAGAGGAAGGTGTCCCGTGTATACATGCCAAAAATCACTCGCGAAATCACTCGCGAAAATTGAAAATTGTGCAAATTAGGGACCTTGCAATGTTGCCGCGTTAATTCACGTCTCTGGGATATGACTGCACATCATGTGAGGACGTGAATTCAATTCTCTGGGATGCGGCGGGTTAAAATGGTAATTACATAACTGACAGAAATTAAGGAGGGCAGTTAAGAACTAACTAAATGAAACAGTTGAATAACCGTCACTGGGTGAACAAAATGTGGTAATGGAAAAGGTAGCTGTGAGCTTTGGATTACTTTTCATAAGGTTTCATTTCTCAGCAGTGTGTGTGTTGCATTTTATAAACGTCAGGTCTTCAAAGTGGACATCAGCCAGTCTGCAGTGCTCAGGTGGAAGGACTTTTCCTGCAACAGAGGAAGTGTTATGACTGGAGCTGGGGAAGCTGGGATACACAGGTAGCGGAGGGCTAATGTAGTGAAGGAGAATCGTCTTGGGTGCGAATTGTCCTGACTGGGAATTGTCCATGTTTTGCCGGCAAATTGTCTTGACGGCTAATTGTCCAGGAACCGTCTACCCTCCCAGAGAGTGTCAGGGATTGCAGCGAATAAAGTAACAAGCCAGTCAGGCCCAGCTTCAAAAGAGGCAGACATGAACAGACAAGCAGCCTACCAAGCATCCTGGAACATGTTTGACTGTATGTGACTGATGCATAAAGAAGAAACTTATGTAATATATAATAATGTTACATAAAAATTATGAAAAAATAATCACAATAATCATATTTTATCATTACAGTTAAATTTTTTAAATATAATTGTATTATGATTATAGCTACTGTATAATTTTTTATTATAATATGATTATGTTTATATCAGTTTTAAATAATGATTATGATTCGATTATGATTTGATAATCACTGCCATGGATTATGATTTTCTGAATAATAATCACAATCATGGCTATGTGTAATAAGGGTATAGTGGTGTAAAACATAATGCGGAGGTTGTTTCTGATCCGTGGAGAAAGAGCAAAATCTTCATCCATTCAGCAGCCATTACCTCTCAGTCTGAGAAGTTTTTCTTTCCTCTAGCTTTTTGGGTAAGTAAGAGCACAATACTTTACAGCAGTTTCATATAGCTAGTAATCTCTTTTTAAATCTCATGGAATCCACCTGCTTAATTATACATATTTTAATAGGAGTATCGAAATAATAATTGATTTTCAGATAACAACCGGGATGATGTCCTTGTATTTCACATGGATGACTACACTTCTGATGGTTTACAAATCTTCTTCCGCCAAAATCCCACTATTCTCTGGTAAGCCACTGAAAGTTGATTGTGAAACACTTCATTACAATCAATTATACAGATTTAGGAAGTGTGACTCATACATATTTAAAAATTACAATATAAGGAAAAGCAAATACTGTATCTCATTTTACTCACTGCATTTCAGATGGAAATGAGCATTATCTAGTACCTCAGGTTCTTAATGCGGTATTGCTTCCTTTGGATTCAAGGTGTCCACTCCTCATAATGTCTAATGGCACTGCATCTTCATCATTATTTAAGGTAAATCTTATTAGTCGTTTTGAGATAGAAACTGTGTAAGTAGGTGGTGAATTGAAGAATGAGCAAGCTTTGGAATCGAGGAGTGGCTGGTTTGAGTGGTTATGTCAATGTACTAGGCTGTTCACAACAAGGTGAGAGTGAACAGAGGTTTGAGTGATGAGTTTTCCGTGATAGCTGACGTGCATCATGGGTCAATTTTAAGCCCCTATTTATTCATCATGGTGCTTGGATCTCTGTCACTTAATTTCATAAACAGATTCCCATAAGAAGTGTTATATGCTGATAACGTGCATTTGGTCGCATTCGATAGTGAATAATGAGAGGGAAGCAGAGGAAAGATTTACGATGCACAAAGGAATTGGGTACAAGGTTCTGATGATGAATGAAGATAACAGAAAAGTAATGATATTCAGGGCTACCGACGGTACTGTGTAATTAGAGGGAATGAGGCCACTTGGAATGTGCCACCGGGCTGTGGGAAATAAACCTGTCTTTTGCAGTGCATGTAATAAGTGGGCAATTAAGAAATATAGTGGTATTAATGAGAGGCTGTGAAATAATGCTGAATTTGTGTGTGTGGTGGGGACGGGGGGAGAATGCAGAGAGAGAGAGAGAGAGAGAGAGAGAGGGAGTGAGTGAGACGGTAAAGGACTGACCTTGTTGGAGTATTTCTTGGGTGTTTGGAGGAATTTTACTATTTGGGAGGCATGTTGTGTGCTGGAGGTGCGGCTAGAGATAGTTTTATGGCTAGGATAAGGAGTGCTTGGAAGAAGTTCAGGTAGCTGTTGCAAATCCTTAAACTGAGAGAGCTCTCCTTCAGTAGTAAGTGGTTCTTGTATGTGGCATGTGTTAGGAGCGTAATGATGTTCGGTAATGAGACCTGGAGAGTAAGGGAAGAAGATTTTGTAGACTTAAATACATATACAGTAGATGATAATGATTACATGGATGTGTAGTGCAACATTAAATGTCAGGACTGGAAGAGTTAGGACTGCAGATGAAGAGTTGAGAGGGAGGACGGACTTCAGTGAATTAATATTGTGATGAGAAGGGGTAGACTGAGATGGTTTTGGCATGTGGGGAGGACGGAGAATGCCAACTGGGTTCAGAGGGTGAGAGGTGTGAATCCTGAGGGTTGGGTTGCGAGAGGCAAACAAAAAGACCTGGAGCGAGACCATAGAGAGTGATCTCATGGATAAAAGACAAAATTGGGAAACTGCTGGAAGTGAGTAACATGGAGAACCACCATTACGTGATAAAGGCCAATGCATCCAAGCATGTGTGACCCTATATGAAGAAAATGAAAATGAAACGAATTGCTGAAGAATAGACACAGTTGATTAGAATAAATTAAAAAGATGTGTCTTGCAGTCAGGGTATAACCAGAATTTGTTTCAGTGATCATGATATTAGATAGTTTTCAAAGGTTTATACAGTGCTTATATTTGTTTCTGTCTCCCAAACATATCTAGTTATTAAATTTGCGATGTAGGGTTGAATATAATAATGATAATGATTTTTAGGATGTGTTTGAGCAGCTAGAGCAAAGAAGTATGGGTGTGTTCGAGGTGGACGTGGACGGCCAGGACACTAACGTGACGCAGACACAGCTCTCCCAAGTGGTCAACCGGACTCGCCGGGTAGGTCGATCTCACATTACTGCTGAGGTGGGTAGTTCACTCTCATATTATTGTTGAGGCTGGTAACTCACACTCACATTACTGCTGAGGCGGATAGGTCACTCTCACATTACTGCTGAGTTGGGCAGGTCACTCTCGCATTACTGTTGAGGTGGGCAGGTCACTCTTATATTACTGCTGAGGTGGGTAGGTCACTCTTACATAACTGCAGAGGCAGGTAGTTCACTCCTGCATTATTGTTGAGGCGGGTAAGTCACTCTCACATTATTGCTGAAGCAGGTAGGTCACTATACATTACTGTTGTGGCGGGAATGTCATGTTTCCTTCTGCACTGGACGATTATTCTAAGATGTAACAACATTTAGACTTCCTCTTAAAATAGTAATTTTACTGAAGCAATCTCTAATATTCATGTAAGATATTTTGCAGCACTTATTTAGTATTCATATGTATTGTCTGCGGACACAGGCATTCGTTGGAGCTTTAGCATTTTTTCCCTTTAATAAGAGTAACAATTTGGAGTTGAACTGACCGACATGTTGCATATAAAGTGCTTCTTAAATACACATCAAATTTTTCTTGTTGCAAAAGTAGCAAAAGTGTCTCTGGTGAGTGTCTTCAGTGCATAGACATAAAAAAAATACTTTTGTTTATTTTTTTGGAAGTATTCCAGTGCATTCTTGAAAACATTGGAATGTGAGCATAGGGGAAGAGGTTGGTTAATAATTGTAGGTGGGTGATTTTCATGTTTACCTGTACTAACAGTGAAAAGAGTGATGATTGACTTAGTTATTCGAAACCATGTCTCTATGGGGACATGAACTGTTCGAGTACGTGAGTTGGACGCTCTCTTCTAACGAGTTTTGACTTGGCTAAGTTATCAGCATGCTTCAGCAAATTGCCGATGAATAGTGAGTGGCAAAACAGAGGATGAAACCTTGTGATTTGGCATTGTTAATGATACTTTATGTCTATTTCAATTTTAATTAAGGACCTGCGATTGCCTTCCTGCAAATTATTCACGTTATGGTTGTCAGTGTGTAGTGCCATGTATTGTTTGTTAAAAAAAAGAAAAAAGAAAAAAAGAAATATCACGGTGTACTTATTGAATTTTTCGTTTCTGTTCATCCGAAACAAGTATCAAATTTTCATTGTGTGTGTGTGTGTGTGTGTGTGTGTGTGTGTGTGTGTGTGTGTGTGTGTGTGTGTGTGTGTGTGTGTGTGTGTGTGATGTTACACATTCACACTGACGCTCAGTGAGCTGAATGTCCGAAGCTGATGTTGTTAGCAATGCTATCATTCATGATATACTATTACTGAGATGAAGCTGAAGTACCTCCAGTTGCTAGGGATCCGTTGTGTAATACAAAAGGGCTGACTGTATCTGTAAAGATAATTATGGATGTTAATTAAACATGATTTACAAAAATGACTGGAATATAATTGTGGCACTGTAGATTTAGAATGTCAATTTTGCAATAACGTTACTTTTGCATAAACCAATATGTTTCCTACATTTATTGCATATTTATCCCACTTCTAAATGCGGTGGGCATGGAAGTTATGAATTAAGTTCGGTCACATTTCTCTAACAAAGTAATGTCGTCAGCTGCGGCAGATATCCTGGTGCGTGACGGTGGTATTGGTCTGTGACAACCCAGCCTTCCTCGCCACCTTTGCCGACGCATCCTTCAAGGGTCGCCTCCTGCAGTGGTCCACAAGGCTCATCATCGTCACTCGCCTAGCACTGCAGCAGCTGAGGCCACTCATGTCCACCAAATACACCTTAGCAAATATGAGTGTAGCTGTGGTGGCTCCATCTGAATCGAACAGTAATTCCGGGTATCATTAATATTTTCCTTTCTTAACATATTACGCGGATTATTAAGTGTTTCCAAAGTATTTAAATAACTAAGAGCCCCGATGCAGCAACAATTTTAAGGTTGCACACGGCGTTATTTGGATGAAGCTCACTAAGGCTGGTGTAGGATCACTCACAGGAGGCAGTCACTAAGTGTGTGTTCACACTGAGGCTGGAACCGATATTTTGCCCACACAAATTGTCTGATCAATTGTAGACTGGGAGAGAAAATGGAAAAAGGAGATACCATTTCACTGATTCACATTCTGAACATTCTTAACTGCTATCTGTATTATATCTGGTATTGAGAAACAGCGATCCCAAAACTTATTCCAGTGAAAAGAAGTGATTTGCTTTTTTTCTTCAGTTTTCATGCCTCCTTCGCATTCAGGCATTACATGCATGAATATATCCGGTTCTGTTTTCAGAATGCTGAGGCGGGTAGAAGGTGCTTTAAGCCTCGACATAGCGAATTGTGACTCGGAAATAACCACCTACTTCACAAACAATGCAAAGTTTCACGTTATCAATTGCTGTCATTGTCATGTTATTGCTATAATGTCATCTCAAGTCAGTGCTGTCATGTCTTCGGCATTTCATCGAACGTTATTTCATGTCAGTGCTGCCATTTCATACTCGTATCATGCCACGCCATGTCATGTCATTGCTTTCATGCTATATCATGCATGTCGTGTCAGTACTTCTCATAACTTATTGCTACTACGTCATATCACTTCATCCCAGTGTATTCATATCATCTCGTGCATGTCATTTCAATATTTTCATCATGTACTTTCAGTGTTGTCATATATGATGTCTTTTGGTGATATAAAGTTTTATACCATGTCAGTATTGTCATGTTAGTGCTGTTATGTATTGTTATGTCATGTTAAGTCATATCAGTCAGTCATGTCAGTAATGTCAGCCATTTATTCAGTTACTCAGCAACTTCACTTAACTGTCCACTTGCCTCTCTCCACCACTATGTCGGGCACGTAGCACCAATCTAGCAATAAAGTCTCATCTCTTATCTGCCCAACACTCTAATTCCATAGTTAACCATTAATCCCAGTCCTTCATGTATGCAACGGATCAGCTCTGGAACTGTCTTCCCCCTGTCTGTATTTCCTAATGCCTACGACCTGTCTTTCATACGCCGTGTGTTCAGGCATCTCGAAATGAACAAACCTCTAATTTGGCTCTGTTATCTTGTTTTTTTTTTTTTTCTTGGAGGGAACAATCTTGCTGGGTTCTGGCTTTTCGTTCGTTCTTCCTTGCTTTAAAAAAAAAATTATAATTTCTGGCAGACCGAGACATTTTTCACAAAGTATCACCTGTAATTAACACCTGTCATACGTACAGTAAAGGTAGTGGCAGATGCCATGAGATGTGTAGCTACGATGATCATCTCCGTAACTAAGGTCTCTCAGCCTGTAGCGAGTTATTCGGCCACTGTCCTGGTACAATATCACTACATCACGTAGGTTATCATAGTTACTTCCCCAAGGTAATACTTTAGTTACTCATTTTACCTACAAATCCACAAAGGGATGATGGGCACTCCAGTTGTGTGGTGTCAGCTGTCTGCAGTAGGATTCGTACCCCAGCGCTAATGAGTTGGCAATTCGTACATACCAACGCAAACCACTTGGCTATGATGTGATAAACCTGAGGGTGCCCTATGGTCAGGCACAGAGTAAATTTGCATTAACTTTATGGGTAGAAGTATAGCAACCTTACATTCTTCACATATGGTTGGCCTTTAGGCTACCTTCAACCGAGTGTAGTGTTTCCCAGCACAGACAAATTTTTCCATTAGTGATGCAAGGCTCAGAGTCACTTAATTATGCAGTTTTTTTTTATTTTTTATGGTGATTAGTTGTTTCATTTTGGATCAGATATTAGTCAACAATCTTGCCCTTCAACGAGCCACATTTGGGGTGCAAATTTATGATCTGAGTATCTTAAGACCACACAACATTCTCCATTTACAAGTATTTAACTTCAAAATATATAAGAGTACCTAAACACTGCTCTGGTAAATTTTATCCAGCTAGACTCTTCTAATACCATCAAGTTAACACGTCACCATTATCACCGTCACATATCCCACAGCTCACCAGGGTCGTGGGGGCACTACAATGATAACTGTTGCACAAGCTGTCTCCACCACTGACGGTTGAGGTCAACTGCCTGTGTTGCGGCAAAGCTCTTCTGGATCCACTCAGCTGTTATTCGCACACTGCTGCCTCTGTCTACCCTGTCTTCTCATAACCTTGTACTATTCCATGGAGAATGATCTTTGAGAGTCTGGATGATTTGGTCAGATGCTAATACCACTTCAGTTTTCTTTTCCTTACCATGGTCATCCAGTCTTAATAATGATTCTCATGTTGCAAGATGATTCTGTGAACGTCTTCCTTTCTGACAATGCCCCATATAGGAGATGCTGAGAAATCTTGTGAAGCATCTCATCTCCATTACTTTGATCTTCCTTTGCAGTTCTGCTGCTAGTATCTATTATTAATATGCATACAGGAAAATGGATTGTACAAGTGCATGACAAAATTTTAGTTTGGGCTGGATAGAGGTATTCCTATCTCTTCAGACTGGTTTGAGTTTTGCAATTGCTGATGATGATTCTACAGTTTGTGCTAGGACTTTAATCTTCGATTCATTTTGAATGATTATGTCAAGGTATATTGAACTAGTTCACATTATCTACAGTAGTTCTTTTCCACTGACTGTGATCTTTGTCTCATTTGGCTTTGTGCTGACCGTCACCATCTTTGTTTTTTTCTGTGCTGATTGCCATGCCATATCAGCACATGATTCATCTAGGCGATTCACCAACCAGTAGTTTTTCTCTTCATTTCCAGCCAGCCCATTGATATTATCGGCGAACCTGAGGTTTGTGGTGGTATATCCTCCAATGTTGACTGTTCCAGCATGGTCTTCCAAGGCATGTAATGTTTCGATCCAAAAATGTTGAACAGTCGATGATCAGAGACAGCCTTGGCGGACTCTTACTGCTGTATGGAACCACTCTCCTGCTGTGCGTTGAACAAGTACCACTCTGGTGGCCTTTGTGTGAAGCTGATTGATAGTTTGGATCAGCTTCTGGCCCATGTTGTACTTCTTCACTGTTGCCAACAGCACATTGTGCCACACCATGCTGAATGCTTTATTGATGTCTATGACACATGGTAGAGATCCTGTTGATGTGGACTCATTCTCACACAGAACTCGTAAATTGAAAATCTGTTCCGTTGTACTCTACTCACTACAGAATCCATCATGTTCTTCAGCAATTACTTCTTCCATGTGCAGTTTCAGCTTGTTTAAGATAACTTTCAGCATCAATTTGCCTGCTGGCTGATGAGACTAATGGTTCTGTAATTCTGTCACGTGATACTTAACAGGTAAAGGAAATGAGTGCTGAGTAAATAAATCCAGTCTCATATTTGTAATAAAAGTAATATATATTTTTATATATGATGCTTAGAGGAAAACTACAACAGCAAACAGGACTAAACCACATTAAATGAATTATCATTGTTTAACTGCAATAGGGTTTCTGTACAATATGCTTCGGAAATGGGATAGGAGCATTTCTAGAATCTGTGCAAAATAACGGTGGTTTAACCCGCCCCATCCCTACAACTTTTCCACCACTGACTCCCCCCAATCCCGACCATTTTTGGAAATTTTTTTTTTTGGCTCAAACCTTCGCTTTTGATGAGAATCATCGAAAATTCTTAGAGAAATCGCTCACCTGAGGTTTAAAATTCCCGATCCAGGTAGGAGTTCCTCCTTCCCTTACAGGGTTTTCTATCAGACTGGCTGCAAAGAAAACGAGTTCTATGGGAGGATAACTATTCCACACCACTCATAAACGGTATTTATTTATTTATTTGGTACGAATTTATATGTAGTACGAGAGTATATTGGTTTTCAAACGGTAATATAGGCATTATAAGCATTGTTTCACTCACTAACTCATCACCATTCCTGACCTTTTTTTGCCACATTACCTGATCATCATTTCTGACTGTTTCTTCCTCTAATGTTTGTCCTCCACATTGTCATCGATTGGGGAATCACTCTGGCCCTGAATTTCATACCGTAGCATGACATGGCTTTACTGGCCAGGTCACTGATAACAGGTGAATTGCTGAGAAAAGGGCATGCAGGGGAGGGAGGAGGTCATGCTGGGTAAGGCATTGTCACTGCCTGGCATCTTGTAGAGGAAGGTGTCCCGTGTATACGTGCCAAAAATCACTTGCAAAAATTGAAAATGGTGCAAATTAGGGACCTTGCAATTGATTCGTGTTTATGTACATCGACGTGATTGGCAGTGACAAAATGTGTGGACGTTAATTCACGTCGACGGGATGCCACGGGTTAACGGACCATGGACCTAGTCGTAGTCCACTAATGTTTCCATGAATGATTGTATTCTTAACTGCTTCATACAGAGAACGTCTTTTTAGTTTGCTTCTAGGTCATCCCAGACATTTTTTTTTTACTTGAGAAAATTCTCCCCGATTATGAGGAGGTTAACCAAGACTCTGTATAAACCTTCCAATTCGCAAGGTTTCTCAGGAGCTGACTTAAACGATCGGAAGAAGATAAAGTTTTCCTTGAATCATGTTTTACTTTACAGTTACATTATCATTATGGAATGTATTCTTGCCGTTGATGATTGTGCATCCCATACATAAGGATAAGTAGAACCAAATTAAAATCTCCTTCCTTTATAGACTCATCGAAATGGTATGGCAATATTATGCAGTAAGGTGTTCTAGTGCATAGTGTAAAGTAGGTTACCATATATATGGTTTATACTCACCTTTCAGGGAAGGAGAAAGCTTATTTTTTGTAATTATTTCCCATAAATTAAGGTATCTGTCATTAAGGTTATAATTTTCTAAAAAAGAAATAATAATAATGTTGGATATTTCTCTGCAGTCCCAAAGATCATTTGGAAAATTGTAATCAATAAATATATAGGCAATGATGTTGGATAATTGATTGTACTAAAATTATTTGTCTGCTTCCTATCAAACAACGATTAAAAATGTTTTGTAATGAAGCATTTTTTACGTTACAGATATAATGTTTATGCACACCTACCATTCGGACCCAACGGAGCCGAAGTTTTACAGGTGGCTTCATGGACCAGCCACGGAGGACTAACCTTTTCATCTGATTACCCTCTTTTTCCAGAGAAGTATGATAAGTAAGTATATCGCTTAGCATCGATCAGCGTAGTTTATCGTAGTTTACCGTTGTTCACTGCTGCTGCCAGTATTGATGAACTTAGCTGTAACTAGACGTACAGAGATAGGGAGGCTGGTCGTAATTATAGATTGTCGAAGCACCGACAGTATAAAGTCATGAGGTGACGTATGGCTCGAACTTCCCATTGCTTAGTAACGTGGTGCAATGTCGGGTAGAGTGAATAGGTAGGTCTCTCTTTCTCACCTTCCCCCTATGTGTATCACAAGTGAGGTGAGTTACAGAGCACTCTTGGGTTACGGAGCTTATTTTACAGAGTTATATTTAAGTGTAATTGACAGCGTCATGTAGTTTGACGGCAAACCTCCTAGCTGACCCTGTCTCCTGCCTTCTGCCCTGGATCATAGTCTCGGACTCTCTCTAACCCCTTCTGACTTGAAGGGAATCTCTCTGACATTACTGTATATACGGCTCGGAGGGGATGTCTGTGTGTGATGTAGTGTCTGGTAGATTTCCATTCACGTGCACTAATAGGCTAGAGCTGGTTGCCCCACGTGTTTGAATACGTCAGAACATTGTTTGTCGTCTGGACTACAAAGAGATTGTTTGAGATACGTCATGTGTTAAGACATTCTTCACGGTCTGGGACAACACTTTTGTGGATATACATCATGTGGATTGAGAATTCTAGTGAGAAGCTGTGTATGTCTCCAGTAGACACTACATCCTGCACATTGTGATATGACATTATATGGTAGTGCTTATAGTGCCTACATATCGCTCAATCACGCAAAGCTGTCGTGGCAACGACAGTACATATTGTCATAACATAATATGGAATATTATATACATATTACAAAGGGATTGTTTGAGATACATCATGTGTTAAGACATTCTTGATGGTCTGGGACAACAGTTTTGTGGATATACATCATGTTGATTGACATTCCTAGTGTGAAGCTGTGTGTCTCCAGCAGACACTACATCCGGCACATTGTGATATGAGATATAATAATACTTGTGCCTATATTGCCTACAATAGTACATAAGAGGAGAAGAACTGTAAGTTCAACGTTTTTCCACATTCGTTGGTACATATATTGTTCTTCCAGGTAAAAGAATGAATTTCGGTCCTCTTTTATAAAATAGTCATAGAAATACATAAAACAAGTCATAAAAATTATGGTCCTTGGTTGTAAAGAACTATTCTGAGGTAAAGGTTAAAAAGCAAAGTCAAATGTATTGTTATTTTTAATTTGGACCATACTTGATGGAATGGTTTTAGGCTAGCCAAGGATGAAGTAATTTTCATTTTAGCACAAGAAGTCCATCATAATTAGGTCCTGTTTTTGAAAGGACAAAATTTTGTACTATATTCAGTCACTCGGTAGTTTACCCTTCCAAAACTCGTAACAACCCCTGCATGTTAGACTGTAATCTTAGTTCCTGTAATGCAACGACTCAAGTGGCATTAACTACTTACAGGCCCCAAATAACGAGCAATGTAACGAGCTGTCTTATTCCTGCACGGCTTTAACAGTGCTGCGGTTCTTCTGTTATGAGCTGCCTAGAAGGCCTTATGGATGAGAAGTAAAAAAATTAGAAAAATAAAAAGTTTACTCGCTGCAACTACAATAAACTATCTAGACTAGTGCAGATGTTAATGTAACAGTCTGTGAGTTATTATCCAATTTTCACCGTCATAGTATGCGAGTGGTATTTTCAACCTACAAGCTCTTGCTGATGGATAGTTAAACAAATGAGTGTGATATAAGACAGATTATACCACAAACGAGGTCTTGTGGGTGAAGTGGTGCAGGTGATTATAATTATACAAAACTATGATTTCTTTTATAGACTTTCAATGATGCTTATGGTTCAGATAGATTCATGGTGGATACGATAACCCTTACTACCGTTAAAGACTGCATCATATATATATATATATATATATATATATATATATATATATATATATATATATATATATATTGTTACATAGCCTATATATATATATATATATATATATATATATATATATATATTGTTACATAGCCTATGAAATATATATATATATATATATATATATATATATATATATATATATATATATATATATATATATATATATATATATATATATATATATATATATTGTTACATAGCCTATGATTTCATCATCCCTTGTATAATTCTAACTTATGATACAGTTTTGTTCACGATTGCATCATCCTTTGTATGATCCTAATGTACAGTATGCTGCATGTTTGTTCACGATTCGCCACGTGGCTTCCATAGTGACCAGGCTTGTGTATTCTACCTCACTCCCCCCTTCTCCCCCTTATAGTAGAGAAAGTAGTTCTTTCAGGTTGTTCAGAGCAGGATTGTCAACTCTTTGTCCCCTATGCCTTCATTTGTGCGTCCTTCTTACAAGTTGAATCAAGCTCTGCCGGCCCCCTATATAATGAGCTCAGTCTCTGCATTAGTTGCCACTTAGATCTACTCCTCATTCTGTTCACATCTCTGTCCTCCCCTGTACAGTATATTATTATTTTTGTGAGTGCTCAGGAAGTCTCCAGCCATCTAGCTGCAGTATAATTTGAGTATAAGTGTTATTACCATTTTTCTTGTACTGTATAGCCTAAGGCGTTAATTCGTATGCCTGGTAAAGTTTTTATGATTCATATTGGTTCCATGCTGTCAGCCAGTATTAGTAATATTTTGTATCTGTAATAATATTATATCTTGCTTTAACTGAGCATTATCCGATTTTCTCATTTTATCAGGGCTGACTTAGATAAATTTGCTCTTGCTAAATTCGTGTAAATAGAGGCTATTCCAGTTAACCATATATGTAACCTGTTTTGCCATTACATTATCCTTATGAGTCCTGAATGTTTAGTTGTTAGTTTGAGCATTAAACTTTAACTTGTAATTTTACCTAAGTCTTTTGTTTTGAACCTGGAACTTTGCGGGACAGTAGTGATTTTAGTATTCTCACTTGAAGTGTTCATTATCTCTCTCTGTTCCGTAAAAATATATATATATATATATATATATATATATATATATATATATATATATATATATATATATATATATATATATATCCTCTCTTATCTGATTGAAATCTTTTGGAAGAAAGATCAAGGAAAAAATAATAACAAAAGAGCTTCATCTTAGAGAAAGGGTTAACATGGTGCACACTTGTGGTACAGGTGGTAATACAAGCCATGTTTTTCCCCAACAGTTTCCACGGTGCTAGAGCCAGAGTGGCGGCAACACCCTACAAACCCCTATGGATGGAGAGGCAGGAGATCACCCCAGATGGCCGGGTAGTGATTCACCGCTCAGGGATAGATTACTTGCTTTTTGACGCTGTGGCTCAGGCAATGAATTTTACCTTCGACGTTTTACCCATCAAAATCTGGAAGGAGGTAAAAACACACAAGCAAGATTATGGCTGTTACCATAAGCTGCTAAGACCCCCCCCCCCAAAAAAAAAAAAAAAAAGGAAAAAATAAGACGAGGCTTTTTATTTTTTTTTGGGGGGGGATAACTTTTTTAACCATTAACATGACCTGATGATACTTTGTGGAGAGAGCTTGGACTGAAGATGGTTCGGCATTTGAGATGGAAACAGGATTCCAGGGATATGAATCATGTATGTATAAATTACTATATGATCTATTCACACTGGGCATACTGTTCGCTGTGCTTCCTCTCTTGTACCTTCTCACTCCTTGTTGCTGAATCCATTCCCACCCCATTCTTTGGTGAAAAAGGTGAAAATGATGAGAAGTATACAGAGTGAACAAATGTGCTGGGGATGGTAAACTTATTTCTTGTACAAGTAAAAGGTGTTCTGAGTAATTAAAAATATCTCTTGCCTTGCGCCCATGACCTTTGGAATACTGAGCTCAAAATAGAATCACTCCATTCATACTTGACCATCCACCAAGATTGGTTTAAATTGTGTCAAAAGTGTTATATATCCCTTTATCTTATCGTCTTGATTTTGGATATTTCGTTCTAACATTAGATTTTCTTCATCCTCGGCTAGCCGTAAACCCTTCCACCAGGTTTGTCTATCTATCTATAGCCCGACGCCCTAATCCCGCAAAGGGTGGCCGCAGACAAAACGCCTCCAAGTCACTCTGTCACCCACCATATGACTCCCCTCCCCCCAACTCACCCCCCCCTCCCTCATATACCTCTCAACTCCATCCCTCCACCTCATCCTCGGTCTACCCCTCCCTCTCCCTCCCTCCACCTCACCCACATACACCCTCTTAGTCAGTCTTTCACTCTCCATCCTCTCCACATGTCCAAACCACCTCAGTGTATTTCTCCTAATCTTTTCAACCACATCCACATCTACCCCACAACGTTCCTTCACTTCTTCATTCGTCAACCTGTCCCTCCATGTCACTCCACATGCTCCTCTCAAGTAACTCATTTCCACTGCTCTCACTCTTGACTTGTTCCCCTCTTGCAAGGTCCACGCCTCGCTTCCATACGTCAGGGTAGGGATCACAATACCATCATGCAGAGACTTCTTAACTTCCATACTCACCTCCCTATTTCTCATCACTGCTTTCAGTGTGCCAACAACCTTCCCTCCCTGCTGTACCCTTTCACGTACTTCATCCCCCAAAGTTCCATCCTTACTCATCACACTACCAGGTTTGTCATTCATTAAATACATAAGAATATAATATAAAAGCCAAACATTTGATCCAACCCTGTATCCTTTATCTCAGACCAATTGTTCACAAACCTGAATCACTCCATCTCCTCCTGTCCCTCAGCTCTTCCACAAAACTTTGTCAAAATCGTATCAAAACCGACTAAGCTGAGATTGCCTTTACGCTATGACTTGGGACCTTTTTTCTGCTAAGATTTAATCATCTACGAGTATTTCTCTGATGGCCATCAGCCGATATGGTAAGTTTGGTACAATTTTGTACAATATATATTATTTTTCCTAATATGCGAAGAAACAGAAAACAAACAAGTCCCAGGAAGACTATATTCCAATTCGTTACAACGTGTAATCCTATCTGCTAAAGTAAAGCAGATATAAAGGATTTAAAGTTTCAAAACTAGAAAACTGGGTAAAATTCGGCCATCTTGGATATTTTCTAAATTTCGAAAAGACGGGTATCAGGCTCCTATATGGCCCTAAAATCATACAAACTATGAGACAGCGTAGAACGGACATACGGACTAACGGACGTAAACATGACTTAATCTAAGATTCCACTTCGTGAAAAACGAAGTGGAATAAAAACCGAGCCAAACACATAACCCCATCGCGCTTTTGTGCCCAGATGTAAAAGACAGTCAGATATGTACATATCGGTGTGTGTGTGTGTGTGTGTGTGTGTGTGTGTGTGTGTGTGTGTGTGTGTGTGTGTGTGTGTGTGTGTGTGTGTGTGTGGTTATCAGTGTTGGACCAAAGTTCGTAATCAATCTGGTGCGTTATGGAGGATGCATTCTATATTTACATAGGGTGAATTATGGCCGCTGGAGGAAAAAATAAATAAATAACCGGGAACTCAAGGGTATTCTTTTGCAGTGAGATCTTTCCAAGAGATATATTGACTCTCACGGTCGCGTTCTGTCTAGCACTGCATTCTATCTAAACCTACGATTGTTTTTATTCAGCTGGGTGAGTCACAGGTATGTGGCTGTTAATATTGTCACAATTAACATCTCATGATCATTGCACCTAAGCATTTTGTTCATGGTATTGTCAGACTTTTTTATTCAGCTAAGAGTGAATTATGACAGCCTGATTGTTAAGTTAAATACACTTCAGCACCAAACTTCCAGTAACATTAAAAAAAAAAAAGGATAGCGTGTGACTAGTTCCAGAGACATAATCAAGACCACAGATTCCTTGTTAAGTCTGTTTCCTCTTTTGTACCTGTTCGCTTGGCTAGAAGTACATTTGGAAGGCTGGACGTAAATTGACTACTGTGTGTCGTATTACATGAGGTGGTGGAAACACCAATAACTCATACTGTGTAAATAAAGCCTGTACTCTTGTTACCCATCAATCCTCAATCTTCTTCATAGCCTTCTTTAATCTCATCTAACTTGGAAGGACTCATGTGTCGACCTATGCAGGAAGTTGGAATTACCTCGCATTGTACAGCTCTACCGAGTCCAATATAACACACATCCTCTACAGCCGCTTCAATACCTTAATTTCATTGTGAATTCTAAGGAACCTACAAGTTCTAGATATGCTGAAAGATACATATAAATATAGAGGTACAAAAATACTGTACAGAGAGAGAGAGAGAGAGAGAGAGAGAGAGAGAGAGAGAGAGAGAGAGAGAGAGAGAGAAAGAGAGAGAATTCACTTCATTAAATCGTGTAATAAATGGCAGGGAGTGGATCTCACCTCTCAACGTAAGGTCCTGGCAGTCCCGGTATACCACACATTCCTCTACCATGATTTGGAGAACATTGATTTCACCGTGGGCTACACTTATGGGTTCTACTGCTTCGCTATGGCTAAGCCCAAGCTTGTCACCAACTGGCTCAATCTTTACTATCCATTCGTGGGGAAAGTGTGGGTCGCTACCTTGATCGTTCTGCTTACTATGCCAGTCATCTTATATGTAGTAAGTTAATCTTATCACTGCGATGGTAACGTCAATATTAGATTGTAGCTGTATTAAATAACATCTAGTTTGTGCAAAGCCCAAATTAGATGTTATTAGATGTTAATTAATTCCTTCGTACTGTAACATTCTTAGGTCCCCACACCACAGTAAAGAGACCTGATGTATTTACTCAGTTGCTTTTTATTGCTCTTCTTTCTTTCTTCCAAGTACTTTTCACCTTGTTGACATTCTTTTATTTCTTCACAAATTTGCTTCATACTTGGCACAGGGCATATTTGTTACTTGGGTCATTACCCGCAGACCCGATACTTTCTCTCACCTAGCGAGGCGATTATGTAACCACCCACATCCATGTGTGTGTGTGTGTGTGTGTGTGTGTGTGTGTGTGTGTGTGTGTGTGTGTGTGTGTGTGTGTGTGTGTGTGTTTGTTATCAAGATATTTCAAAATCAAGGGGGGTAATTGTATCCAAACGTTGTGGGCAGTATCATGGGAAATGTGGCTTCAGCTTATTAGATTTTGGCAAAGCTGCAATGATTTGCCTCCAGTTGCTAGAGGATTACCGATCTAGTTCATTTTTAAGACAGGAATGCAAAGAGACAGTAAAACTTGGTGGACGAGATTTATAGACTTTTTCTGATTTTGCCATAGTATTGTGTTGTCCACTTAGCGAGGTGATGATGTAATTGTCTGCGTCTGTGTGTCTCTTCCTGTTACTGAAATATCTTTGCAAATGGGCAAATTATATGCAGACTTTGTGGGCAGTATCCTTGGATATCAGGCTTGAAATGATTAGCTTGTCGAACCTCCAATGACATGCCTCCGATTGCCAGAGGATTAACGATTTTTTTTTTGAATTGATGGAGGGCGATACGACTTCGAGGGCGAATGCTTTGGGTGTCCTTATTTCTGTTATATTTTTATTTCAAACTTATAAAAGGATGTTTTGGGTCAAAGGTCACACTTCATAAATACAATAATTTGGGGACCTTCTACTTTTTTATATTTATTAACCACCATGACTGTTTGCACAGATGTATACCAGTTTCATGCGGCCGAGCCGTATAGCGACCATTCTGCTTTCTTTTTAGATTTTGGTAATCATTATTTTTTTATTTAGTCTGGATACCTCTGGATTACTTAGTGTTCACTTATGCTCTTTCAACTTTTTTTTTCACGTAAAATTACTTTCCTTCAAAAACTTAACACATATTTACTAGTAATAATTTAACATTTTACAGTATATGTATCTCATGCATCTTCAAAATCTGCAGCTCTTTACCAGCTGGCAATATTGTTATCAACTGGTCATTCAGCTTTTAATGCTAACGTTATCTTGTATTTGCAAAGTTAATTTTTGACAAGTGATCCATATTTAGTAGCGCCAACATCGGATAGCATGCAATCAAGAACAAGAGACTAGTAAATAGGGTTAAAAAAAAAAAAAAGGATATAAATCTAGGAGCTGTGATGCAAGGTTTTGATATCCAGAGATTTTTCTATGTAATTTGACCTCTTCACACCTGCGTAGGCGGTGGGGGTTGGGTGGATGTAGCAGCAAGAGGAGGGTGAGGTTTGGTGGTTATGAGTTGTGAGTCGTCTCTCACTCTTCGTTTGTTTGTTTGTTTGTTTGTTTGTTTTCTTTCTTTCTTGATGTATTCTTGGTCCTTTTTTCTTGTGATTTACTCGTTGTAGGATGAAGACTGCCGCTACTTGTAGGTGCGTGTAGAAGATTATACAGACGACTTCCGCATCAGCGTAATGATCTGGGAGACGGAGGGGGCTGGATGGAGAGAATACTGTCAGGAGCTGATGTTGTTGGTTGTTATCAATCTTGATATTTTGTAGGAATTTAATGTTGATTCGGAGGCGTGGGTTCGTATACATTCGCTGCCACCAAATGTCATAAAAACTTTGTAGTTACTTGTAGAGAAGTATATTTTAGACTTGTGGTCGAGCGGCTTTTATATCTTGTAGTAGCTTCCCCACCAAATGTCATGTAGTGACAGGAGAGGTAAAGAATAGTATGGGACTTATATTCGTTCCGTGTGAGGGACTTGTTAATATTTCCAAGACAAATAAAAATAGTCCCATACTATTCTTTACCTCTCCTGTCACTACATGACATTTGGTGGGGAAGCTACTACAAGATATAAAAGCCGCTCGACCACAAGTCTAAAATATACTTCTCTACAAGTAACTACAAAGTCTTTATGACAATGCAAGGTTTTGATATCCAGAGATTTTTCTATGTAATTTGATCTTTTTTCTTCATATTACAATATCACCTCTATATTAATGTGCATCACGAATTAAAGCACACTTTCTCTTTTTTTTATTCAGTATTTACAAGTAGTTAATCGTTATTAATATTACATATCACCTCACGGTATAAAATGGCACCTTCTTTTGGGAACTCAGTCAGTCTCCTACTAATTCAGAGTATTTATTTTAAGGTAAATTATCTATCAAAAACCAGCCATTATTAGCTGTCCCTCTTCTATAGCTCCCAAGTTGGGGACGAACTCTAACTCAGACCCTACCACACATTAAATTTCAATAAAAACTTGTCATTCACATCCAAATATATAAGCACTGAGGGAGGCTCAAATCTACTTCATTAAATAAATTTGTTAACAAGAATGAATTCTCTCACTGCCATGATTTCATTAATTTATAATGTGTTGGTTATCGATATGAATTTTCCTTTAAACACAAATTTTTTACAATAAAAAAATTCTAGATGTTGAAATACTTAAGTCCCAAGAAAGTTTCCACAGGCCCTACCACTGAATTTGACAATATTGAAAAACATCCTTCATACTAGCCTTTTTTTTTTTTTTTTTTTTTAATGAGGATGAATTGTTTATTAGGCGGATTACTCCATTGTTTTCAACTTAAATAGTATATTAATTGTGGTTTATCCATAGATGATGCGTCTTGTGGCCCAATTTGAGGAAGCTAGAAGCCTGTCTGGAGTGGACTGTGCAAACACTGTGTTAGTACTCTTGCTGGACCAGTGTGTGCTGGAAAGTTTGCCAAGACAAGACTCACCGAGGACACTAATTCTGACTTGGATGGTGGTGACATTCATTCTTGGTGCTAGCTATCGAGGGTCACTTATCGCCTCCCTCACCATGCCCAAATATCCATCACGAATAGAGACGATAAAGGATTTGGTAAACACAGTCAATAAGTAAGTGTTGCATATTATTCACCTAATAGAACGCTCCCAAAGTTTATTACCCTGGCTGGGTTCGCACCCTGCCAGGTAATAAACTTTGGGAGCGATTTTCCGGCCATCTAAGCTTTGACGGACATAAGGGGTGCTGTGGTTGAACCTGTGTCGCATACTATAAAGTATGCTTGCACCCAGTTGGCCTGCGCAGGCCGATTACACTTGGTTCACAGACTACACACACATCCAAAGCCAATCCAACACTACAATCACATTTACAAGCACTTCTCACCCTACATACACACACTACCAGACAGCCTAAGCCACTTGGTAGAGATACGTAGGCTGTATCGTCCCCACTTCAGTCATTACAGGCCGGTCTTGCAGGAGACACTCAAACGGTTGATGAGACAAGAGATGAGCCTTCTCAGCATCCACACCTGACTCCCGTTTTTGTTAGCACTCTGAGGTTCCAATGACTTACTTTTTGTTAAATAAAATGATCTGAAACTGTGTGAAATTAAATACTATTCCCAAACAAAAATATCAGTGGGATGGGTGTGCTGGATCGATGCTAAAACACGACTCACTTTGGCTACTAATGTTGTTCCGGATGGTAGACATTCCCTCTGGGTGCTCGATATTGATGGTCGCTAGTTGCCTCTTCCACGCTCTCCAAATATCTCTTCACCCTCCTCCACACACACGGTTACAAAGCGTATAGGAATTGGTAACAACACTTGATAGGTAACTTTACTGTAGTGTTTAATTTAGCTAATAGCATTTAATCGGCATCCTAATCCTGGTCCCATTTCTAGCTGCACTCTTAGGGTCTTATGTGCCACTGTCAGCTGAGATTAAATGACAGTGGGAAGAGTGTGACTGATACTGTGTCAAAGCGAGTCTCATTAGCGACACTGGGTGGTGGTTAATGTTTATGGTGCTGGGTCACTTATTGCTCTTCCAAAGTACACGCCACGAATAAGGTGACAGAGGATTTGGTTTATAATGTATACAAGCAAGTTACAGATTTTTGCTTATAGCATACCTTACCCTACCCAACTGCTCTCATACGTTAAATACTCTCAGGTGATTCACTCTCAGGTGAGTAAAATCGTATGGCGCTAGGTGGAATACAATAAAAATCAAACATGAGTTGCCCCTACCACAAGTGACTTACAGGTATATGTGAACCTCACAAAGTATCACTCTACGTAAATTCACATTAGAAAAAAGAAAAAAATGTAAATGTGTTTTTTTTATTGTTATTATGTTGTTGTCCCTGCCTCATCTGCATGCAAACCAGGTAGATTGCTACTTGAAATTTTCATTTTCTTGCACCATCGTATAGAGTACATTTTTAGACGTTAATGCCTGCGTTAACGGGAAGTGAAGCTTACCCCATACATCGGTGCCACCGAGTGAAGTCACCCATCTCTCCAACACTAATGCACTGAGGAAACAAACAATGCGTACATCTGAATAACGTGTCAAGCACATGACGTATTTTCCATTTCATTCATGTTATCATGTTATCTTAAGAGGATACTAAGACGTAATGTGGATAATAAATCACTAACGGATAACCGATAATGTAACAAAATTTTATCATTAGTCCGAGAGATGTGTTTTACTTTACACATTATTTACTGGAGGCGAGATACCTGTCACTCTCGCCTTGTATATCTGGATTCAAGTGGCCTGCCTCCTGGGTCGGAAGTATTTGAAGGATCAGTAGTGGATGAAGGAATATATAGCTGGAAAAATATACGAATTTCTTCATTCCCTGTTCAGACACTTTTAAGAATGCTACTTTTTTTTTTTTTTTAAGCCGAGTAAATCAGTTTGTCTTAATCTGAAATACTCGTTCAATGGAAATTGGGAAATTTCCAAAGAGAGAGAGAGAGAGAGAGAGAGAGAGAGAGAGATTTTTCTCATCTCCTTCCTAACCATACTGCCACCTCTGTAATTGGGGTAGGTAAGATCCAGACCCAGAGGGAGGAATAACATGCGAGTATGCTAGGAAAACTATCGCTATTGCTCTGGGTGAAAATATTCCTTACTTCTGTTTACTCATTATTCAAGCCTTGGAAATCCTTGGTGCCTTATGCTTAAACCATAATAACAAAGTGGAATGCAAACCATTTATATTGTACTGCCATTTTCGGACCGTCTGTGCTATTAAGTTCAGCCTACATCAGTTCAGCCTACATCTCACATTTCTGACTTCAGTTACCAACTATATACCTGGGCTAAATACGGTCCATTTTCCAAAATAACTTAGAAATTGCCGTAAAAAATAGGGAGCCTGCATTCCACTCACTGGCTGTTTGTAAATATACGATTATTAGTTTTACTCCACAGGCGGCACGATTCACATGAAAATCCTTCACTTAATTAACCCTCTAATGGCATTCAATTCTCTATTATTTCACCCAAAGCCACACGATAATGTTCAGCTGAGAGTGAGTCATAGGATTCTGGGAGTGGGTCAGCTCTAGTACCCTATCCCAGATAACACCAGATGATATTATTGAGCTTGGCGTGAATCAAGAGAGCATGGAGGCGTGCAGTGAATAATCCCATTTGGTTTATTGCCAGTTTACTTAAGAATCTGCAACCGCATCAGTGCATTCTTTTCCTTCGTGATGGCTGGCATACCATTGGTAGAGCTACATTGACAGAACATATGTATGAATATAATTACAAGTCTGTCTGCATACTTACATGGTTTCATGTAATACATTCTAGCGCCACTGCACTGTCAGATGTACGTTAAGGTCACAGAGGGAGAAGTAATACTTTGAACAACTTGTTCACATTGCCACACATCCACAGGTCGCCCCGTCAGTTCTTTTGCTAGTACGTTGTTCAAACTTCATTTTCTCATGCATTTCCTTTACATATCTTTTGCACTTGAAGTGACTTTAAGTACTCTGATAACAGTTCTGCCTGTCATCCTGCATTAAAATTTATAATGACAATAAACCCTACATATTCTTTTCAAAGCTTTACTTAGTAATGGGCATCATCAGCAGTGTTCTGGAGTCCCTTCTGGTGTGGACCGTAGATACTCGTATTTTATAAGAAATCCTGCACTAATTTCTGACTTGCATGATGTGTGGGGCGAGTTCATGCAAACAAGAGCCATTATTCACAGATCCTTTCCAGGGTTTGTAATTTAAAAAAATATATATATAAACGAATGCACTAATATGTAAAAACGTAATTCTGTAACTGTTGCAGGTTTTACTGTGCAGTTTTGAGGTAAGGCCCAAATTTAAGAAAAAAAAAAAAAAAAGCATTGCTACATTGTTAACCTCACCAGTCTAGGGCAGTTATTTTAAATCTTTAATCTTATTCAACTTAGGAGAGAGTTCTTGAAGTATGAGGGTTAAGTAATACCCTTCAATCTTTTCTCTAAGTTTCGCTTCTGAAGTTGAATTTAATCCTCTGGGTTTAGGGATAACAAAATAAAAACTTTGCTTCAGTACTGTAGGTTTTGAATATCATTGTTCATAACCATGTCAACCCTAACTCCATTTATGTGATTTCTAGTCATCATCATACTCTGTGCACTATAGCCTGAGCTGAAACTGTAACTTGTTTATAATTCACACTAAACCGTAAAAACTGATTACGATTAGATTTTATTTAAAGAAAATGAAAGGAGGAAGAAATACAACTTAAAACCGAAATAAATTCATGCACAAGACTACAAGTGACCTCAATTCATAAATAAAGTATCAATTGGACTTGAACTTCTCATCGTTATCGCACGGGAGGAAACAAACCTGGGGAAGTGAATGCCAAAGAGAAGTTCAGGGAATAAATTATTTCTGAAAGGCAGAAGTTGTGCAAAATGCCAATGGGTCAGTCAAGTTATGAGCGCTACCAGATGACCGTGTAGCAGTGTGGAAAGGCATGTAGAGGTGGCACAATGGATGCAACTTCATCTGAGCATTTACCATAAAAGTATCTGTAAAAATAATGCAAAGGAAACAAGAAGACAGCATATAGTGAGTGGATGAGAAACAGGGGCGTGGAGGAAGTTGAGAGACAGAAGAGATATTTATATGAGGAGAGGAAGACAGAGGTGAAAAGTTTAGTAAAAGAGAATAAGAAGAGAGTGAATGAGGAATTTCGAAGGAATTTCCGCGTAAAGTAAGAAAATATTCTGGGATGAGGTAAAGGGAATTAGACAAAGTGTTAAAGAAGTTAGTCGGTGAGTAAAAGGTAATAATGGTAGATTACTAGTGAAGAAGAGAGAAAAACCGAGCAGGTGGAAAGAACACTTTAAGGAATTGTTGAACATTAAGAATGAAAGTAAAGCGAATATAAGTGGCTGGGGAATGGCTGGAGAAAGGAGGGATGTGAGAAGAGAGGAAGGAATTAGTAGGATGGAAGTTATGGAAGCAATGAAGAAAGTCAAAATGGGGAAAGCCCAGGAATTAATGGAGTGTGTGGTGAAATGCTGAAGCATGGGGGAGAGATAGTAGTTGACTGGATGTGGAAGATTTGCAGATTGGCCTGGGAGGAAGATGGAGTCCCGGAGGATTGGAAGTGAGATATAATTATTCCCCTGTACAAATGAAAAGTGGAAAAAGAAATGTGTGGTATTCATCAGGAAGGCTTGGTGAATGAGTTTGGGAGAGGGTGTAAGAAATGGAAAATAAAGGTGAGTGTAGGGAAGAGAAAAGTTATGGTCTTCGAGAGAAATTAACTCACTGAATGTGCAGTGAGGTTGGATGAGGAGCAAATGGAAAACGTGAGTGCATTTAACTACTTGAGTAATGTCATGAGTAAGGATGAAAGTTTAGAGGATGAAGTGCTTGAGAGGGTACAATAAGGAAGAAAGTTTGCTGGTTCTTTGAAAGCAATGATAAGAAACTGGGAAGTGAGCATGGATGTAAAAAAGTTATTACATGACAATATTGTGATATCTACTCTGACATATGGAAGGGAAGAGTGGACCTTGTTGGAGGGAAACAAATCAAGAATGAGAGCAGTAGAACTGAGTTATTTGAGAGGAGCATGGGGAGTCACATGGAGAAACAGACTGACAAATGAGGATGTAAAGGAGCGTTGTGGTCTGGATGTGAATGTGACAAGTGTTAGGAGAAACAAATTGAAATGGTTTGGCAATGTGCAGAGGATACAGAGCAAGAGACTGACAAGGAGACTGTATGTGAATTAAGTGGAGGTGGGGAGAGGAAGAGGGAGGCCAAGGATGAGGTGGAGGGATGAAGTGAGATATGTGATAGAGGGGATGTGAGCTAGGAGCAAGCTAGTAAAATGGTGGGGAACAGGGCCACATGGAAGCAATTTGTTTGTGGCCATCCCTTACGGGATAAAGGCGTCTGGTAATAGACAGATATCAAACAACATTCCTTCTTACTTGAAGGCGAGGTAGGTCGTTTGTAATGGCTGAGTAATTTATTACACTTTTAGCTCCGTTTTGAATTTTCTCATGTTGTTTTCGTGCAACCGCTCCACATGCTCTCCACAAAAGTGAACAATATTCGCGCTGAGAACACACGACAAATAAATCATAGCTAACTGCTCGTCAGTGAAGAAGTTAGGGACGCTCTTCAATAGTCTAAGTTTCTCTGAATTAGTTTTAACAAGTGATCTAGCCTGAGAAGTCCAACTGACAGTAGTGTTAAGCGAAACACCAAGAATATCATTACTGATTGAGATAGGAATATTAGTTGCATTAATGTGGGAATCACGCTAATAATGAAGGTGTGTCAGGGAAAAGGATAAAAAAGCACCATTTGTGTGTTCCTTTGCGAGCGATATGTAACGAGAGTTTATCGTTGGAAACTTGCTTCGTTCATGAAAAAGCGTTGGGAAATGGACGTATCGCTTTAGTATTGTCTTACATTGTCGCTGAGGAAGCGAAAATGAGCTGCAAAACAAAGAAAAAAAACTGCCAAGTCAAAAATCTTAGGCTTCAATGATATAAACAGCTTAAATGTTAGTTAAAATAGAATAGAAAGTTGACCCGAAAACGACTGAGTCATCAGAGACAGTATTGCCAGATTAAGTCTTCTATGACTAACTCGTAGGTGAATAAAATACTGTAGTTGGAAATTGACAGAAATTAAACGCAGGCAAGAATGTCAGCACGAGAGAGTTACGGTGGACAGACTGCATTAGAATATATCGTTCTGTATTTCTCGCAAATTTTCCTGCAGAATGACGGTGTTGCCTTGGGGCGCTGCCTTCGTCGAGGATTTTAGAAGGTCGGGGTCACCGCTTTTCAAACGAGTGGCAGACCTGATGGCGCCCGGGTTGATCACCGTTGAAGGAATCCGTCAGACACTATATAAGAAGTACGTACAAACTTATATATATATATATATATATATATATATATATATATATATATATATATATATATATATTGTTACGGAACCGAGAAAGATAATGTACACTTTAAGTGAGAATACTAAAAATCACTACTGTCCCGTAAAGTTCCAGGTTCAAAACAAAAGAGTTAGGTAAAACTACAAGTTAAAGTTTAATGCTCAAACTAACAACAAAACATTCAGGACTCATAAGGATAATGTAATGGCAAAAAACAGGTTAAATATATGGTTAACTGCAATTGCCTCTATTAACACGAAATTAGCAAGAGTAAATTTATCTAAGTCAGCCCTGATAAAAGAGAATACCAGATAATACTCAGTGAATGCAAGATATATTATTACAGATACAAAATAATATTAATAAGGGCTGACACCCAAAACACATGAATCACAAAAACCTTACTAGGTATAAGAATTAACACCTTACGCTACACAGTACAAGAAAAAATGCAACAACACTTATACTCAAATTACACAGCTGCTAGATGGTTGGAGACTTCCTGAGCACTCACAATAATAACAACTGTACAGGGGAGGACAGAGATACGAACAAAATGAGGAGTAGATCTAAGTGGCCATAATGCAGAGACTGAGCTCATTATATAGGGGCCAGCAGAGCTTGATACAACTTGTAAGAAGGATGCGCAAATGAAGCCAGAGGGGACAAAGAGTTGACACTCCTGCTCTGAACAACAGAAAGAACGACTTACTCTACTATAAGGGAGGAGGGGGGGAGTGAGGTAGAACACGCTCGTGATCAAACATGCAGCATACTGTACGTTAGAATTACACAAAGGATGATGAAATCATAGGCTATGTAACACCTCCCCACAAAGAAAAAGAAATTTACAAAGGAAATTTCTTATTACTCTAAAACATTCTGTCTAAAGTCTAGATAAGCAATCTGCAATAACATTTTCTTTCCCCTTTACATGTTGTATGTCTAATGAATACTCCTGAAGAAGTAAACTCCATCTAGTCAATCTCTGATTTTTATCTTTAAACTTACTAAGGAATTTCAGTGGGTTATGATCGGTATAAATGACTATGGGGTCAAAACCAGAACACAAATAAAATAAAAAATGCTGTAAACCCAAAATCAAGGCCAAAAGCTCTTTCTCAATAGTTGAGTAGTTCTTTTGAGGTGGAGTGAACTTCTTACTGTAATAAGATACAGGATGTTCAATACCCTGATCATCCTCTTGCAGCAAAAGAGCCCCAGCTCCTGTTTCACTTGCATCAACAGCCATCTTAAAAGGCTTAGCAAAATTTGGAGTAGCGAGCACTGGCTGACTTAATAGGATAGCTTTAAGTTTGCTGAAAGAGGATTCACAGTCATCGGTCCAGACAAATTTAACTCCCTTTTTCAGTAGGTCTGTAAGTGGTGATACAAGAATTGAAAAGTTAAGAACAAATCTCCTGTAATAACCTACCATTCCCAAAAATCTTTGTAGCTCTTTCCTACTTTTAGGTCTGGGAAGATCACTTATAACCTGAACCTTAGCTCCTGGTGGTGCAACATGTCCATCACCAATTACATACCCAAGGTACTGAACTTTAGCTTGACCAAACTCACACTTTGATAAATTAGCTACAAGATTAGCCTGAACCAAACGCTCAAGAAATTTACTGACATGGCATAGGTGATCTTTCCAGTTGTCACTGAAGATTAATACATCATCAATATAAACAACACACCCTGCCAAACCCTCTGTTACAACATTCATGAGCTTCTGAAATGTGGCTGGTGCATTCTTCATACCATATGGCATTACAGAACATGCAAAAGTCTTTCCTAGTGTTATAAAACATGAGATCTCCCAAGCACGTTCAGTCATAGGTACTTGCCAGTATCCCTTTAACAAATCAAACTTACTTATGTACCTAGCCTTTCCGATCTTGTCTATGCAATCTTCCACGCGAGGGAGAGGGTAAGTGTCTGTTTTGGTTATCTGATTAACACGTCTGTAGTCGATGCAAAGCCGCTGTGACCCACCTGGCTTAGGGACTAGAGTGACAGGAGAACTCCACTCGCTCTGACAGGGCTCAATCATCTTGTGGTCCAACAGGACGCCAAGCTCCTTCTGGATGAGAGGAACTTTCAACGGGTTCACACGGTAAGGAGGCAATTTAATTGGCCTTGCGTCTCCACCATCGACATCATGCAACAACACAGTGGTTCTTCCTGGAGTGGCACGGAACGCTTGCGGGTACTCCTGCAGTAATGCCGAAAACTCCTGTCTTTCCTCGGGAGGTAGATGAGAAAGCTTAGTCTGGAGATCATTCATGATATCAGGATTCTTCCCCAAACTATCACTCAGGCTCATGCTGCATGGGAGAACTTCACTTGCAGACTCGAGTGGAACAGCTACAGTACAGACTGGATTATTTTCGTCCCGCCTGTGATATAACTTTAGCACATTGATGTGACAAAGTTGCTTGTTCTTTCTACGATCTGGTGTGGCGATGACATAGTTGACATCACTGAGTTTCTTCTCCACGAAATAAGGACCACTACACTTGGCTTGAAGAGGTTGCCCATGCACCGGTAGCAGAATCAAAACCTGATCTCCTGGCTGAAAGTGGCGTAACCTGGACGTCTTATCATACCAAATCTTCATCTTCTCCTGAGCAGCTCCTAAATTCTCTCTCACCAGCTGTAAAGCAGTGGACAGCCGTTCTTTGAACTTCATCACATACTCCAGCAGGTTGACGTCATCTTCCTCCGACAGCCAGCATTCCTTGAGTAGCTTAAGGGGTCCTCTTACTTCATGGCCAAACAGTAGTTCAAAAGGTGAGAAGCCCAGTGATTCATTTGGAGATTCTCTTGCGGCAAATACAACAAATGGAAGACCTTTATCCCAGTTTCTGATGTTCCAAACAGTAGTTCTTGAGCATCGATCTGAGTGTCTGATGATATCTCTCCAACGCTCCTTGGGTCTGGGGATGGTAAGCTGAAGACGTGATCTGGGTGATGCCCAACTCTTTCAGAGACTGCTTGAAAACATTTGACATGAAATTACTTCCCCGGTCTGACTGTACCTCCTTGGGCAGACCAAACTTGGTGAAGAACCCTAGCATTTCCTTAACCATGTTCTTTGCTGAGATATTTCTAAGTGGAATGGCTTCAGGATAAGGAGTAGCCATATCAATCAGGGTCAACACATACGAAAATCCTGAAGAAGTCTTAGGACGAGGGCCCACAATATCCACCAACACACGGGTGAATGGCGCCTCAAAAGGAGGAATGGGAACTAGAGGTGCAACCTTTTCGGTCTAATTACACTTCCCCACAACTTGACAGGTGTGACAAGACTTACAATACCAGGAAACATCCCTGAAGATACCTGGCCAGTAGAAGTGTTTCAAAATGCGTGCCACAGTCTTCCTCACTCCAAGGTGTCCTGCCAAACTGGAATCATGAGCCACTCTAATGATATCCTGCCTACAAACACGAGGGATGACAACTTGATGTACAACCTCCCATTCACAGTCGGGTGATGCTGTTGGGGGTCTCCACTTCCTCATAAGTACTCCTGACTTTATATAATAACAAGTAGAAGCACCAGCTGACTCTTCCTCACTGCAAGCAGAGTTAGCTAGACCTTTCAACTAAGGGTCAGCAACCTGCAACTCAACCAACTCTTGACGAGACAATCTGTCAACACTACGGGGTACTGCCTCATCTGGTGAGTGGTCCAAATTAGCAAGAAAAGTGTCAGCTAGGATAACATCATCATCATCATCATTATCCTCTAAGTCACCAGTAACTTTAGACTTAGCCCTAGTGACAGCACATGCAGAGAACACATCAGGGACATCACAATCCTGGGACGCAGTTACTGGCTCACTAGGCAACTGAGGAGCTGGACACACCTGACTTCCACCAATATCATTTCCAAGTAAGAAAGTTACACCTGACATTGGGAGTGTCTCAACCAAGCCAACCATAACGGAACCATTAACAAAACCAGACTCTAAATTCACTCTTCACAGAGGGACAGAGAAGTAATTATTCCCTACACCTTGTAAGATTACAGTTTCATCAGAGGAATTAACATTAGAGCCTAGAACACTGGTCAGCATAAGGGATTGGCAAGCACCTGTATCATGATTTACTTTAACTGATTTCCTGTCATTACTGTCCAGAGGACTGACAAAACCATCAGACAGGAAATTAGCACATGAACTCTTGAGAGTGTCACCCACGTTACTGCTCAAAAGAGGAGCTTCATCATGAGAATTTAATTTACCCCTCAAAGCAGGTTCAGTTAACTCAGTTAAAGAATTCTGGGAACTCTCAAGGGTGGACACTAGACCAATTGACTGAATATTTAAAGACTCCTTTTTGTTCACATCACGCTGTCTCCTGAAACATTTCTCCGTAGTATGACCAAGCTTACTACAATAAGTACATTTACTTTTCTGAAATCTAGAGGTGAAGCTGGTATTTACTTCCTGAGAAACATCATCTTTATTCTCTTTCCTGTTACCTGTACTCTGAGTAGAGGCAACGTACTTACTCTCAGCTTTCCTTTTTTCTCTAGAATATCCCTTGTGAGTGAGAACATATTCATCAGCTAAAACTGCAGCATCAGACAAATTATCTATTCTTTTCTCATCAAGATATAGGCTTACATCTTTATAAATACACCTTTTGAAGTCCTCCAGCAAAATCATCTGCTTAAATTTGTCAAAATCAGAATCCACATTCTTAGAATTTAACCACTGCTCTAACAGATCTTCTTTGATTTTTGCATACTCAACATGGGATTGCTTATCTTTCCTATAAGTTGTCATAAATTTTACTCTATAGGCTTCAGGAACAAGCTCATAGGCCTTAAGAATCAAGCTCTTAACTACATCATAATTATCACATTGATCCTGAGGCAAAGATGCATAAGTTACTTGAGCTTCACTGGTGAGAACAGTTTGAAGGAGTACTGGCCAATACTTTTTGGGCCAATTAAAACCTGTAGCTACCCTCTCAAACAACTGAAAATACTTTGTTAAATCAGATTCATTAAAAGGAGGGACAAGTTTAACATTTTTAGCCACATCAAAATCATCAGAGCTAGATGATCCAGTTCCACCTTGTTTCATGCAATATTCATGGTCTGCCTGAATCCTAGCAAGTTCAATTTGTGCCTGAGCCTGTGCCTCCTGAATACGAGCCTGAGATTCAGCCTCGTTAGCATTTGCCTGAAATTCAGCCTCCTTAGCACGAGCCTCCTTCAGGGCTAGCTGTAATTTAGCTAATTCAATCTGCGTTTGCTCATTTGGAGGAGTTACATTAAACAAGCTTTCATTAATCATATCAACAATTTGATCTTTAGAATGATGAGAGCGAACAGCAATTACCAATTGTTGAGCAACAAGCTTAAGTTCATTCTTTGTTCTGTTTTCTACATCACACACTGTTTTCACATTTGACAAAAAATCTTTGGCTTCATCAAGAGTAGTAATAGTAGACATCATGAATAAATCACAGTCACAAATATCAAGCAATATCCTTATGATAATATCCTGAATATCCTGATAAGAGGTCGCCAAATTTATGTTACGGAACAGAGAAAGATAATGTACACTTTAAGTGAGAATACTAAAAATCACTACTGTCCCGTAAAGTTCCAGGTTCAAAACAAAAGAGTTAGGTAAAACTACAAGTTAAAGTTTAATGCTCAAACTAACAACAAAATATTCAGGACTCATAAGGATAATGTAATGGCAAAAAACAGGTTAAATATATGGTTAACTGCAATAGCCTCTATTAACACGAAATTAGCAAGAGTAAATTTATCTAAGTCAGCCCTGATAAAAGAGAATACCAGATAATACTCAGTGAATGCAAGATATATTATTACAGATACAAAATATTATTAATAAGGGCTGACACCCAAAACACATGAATCACAAAAACCTTACTAGGCCTAAGAATTAACACCTTACACTACACAGTACAAGAAAAAATGCAACAACACTTATACTCAAATTACACAGCTGCTAGATGGTTGGAGACTTCCTGAGCACTCACAAGAATAACAACTGTACAGGGGAGGACAGAGATGTGAACAAAATGAAGAGTAGATCTAAGTAGCCATAATGCAGAGACTAAGCTCATTATATAAGGGCCAGCAGAGCTTGATACAACTTGTAAGAAGGACACGCAAATGAAGCCAGAGGGGACAAAGAGTTGACACTCCTGCTCTGAACAACAGAAAGAACGACTTACTCTACTATAAGGGAGGAGGGGGGGAGTGAGGCAGAACACGCTCGTGATCAAACATGCAGCATACTGTACATTAGAATTACACAAAGGATGATGAAATCATAGGCTATGTAACAATATATAAATATATATATATATATATATATATATATATATATATATACTGGGTGGACCATAGATAACACTCCTCTTCCACTCTGCCGGAAGATTTCCCGTATGCTGTGGGGACGGCTCAGTGGAGGTTATGATTGTCTATTGTGCATCATTTATTAATTTACAACCCCCACAATCGTACCCAAGCACACACCAGCAAACTGACCTTTCCTCAAAACAGCTAAGATACTACCAGGTCAGTTTCTAGCTAAGCGATATTATGGACCATCCTTAACGTCTATCAGCTTGTATAGTGTTCGGCTGTAAAAAGTTTAACCATGAGGAAATTGCAGTTTCTCTTGCTATTTATTTTCCTCAAGAAATTACGACCTGCAGGAGATATATATAATATTTCTTCACCCACAACATGCCAAGAGTGAGAGTTTTGGATATGAATTATCTGAGAGGAATATGTGGAGTTACTCTCTGAGACAGAAAGATGAAGATATGATATAACGCTTTAGTGTTAGTGCTGTTACGCTAGAAAGCATGAAAATAAATACTCTTAGATGGCTTGGCCATGTAGACAGAACGAAAAATGAGGGAGTATATAAGTAAGATGGAGGGAGACAGGGGAGGGGTAGACCAAGATGAGATGGAGGGATGGGGTGGAGAGGTGTAAGAGGGAGGCAGGTGTGAGTTCCAGAGAATGCAGCCAATTGGTAGAGGCCAGGATGAATTGGATGCATTTCGTTTGTGGTGACCACTTACAGGATTAACCCCTACACTGCGGGCATGTTTACCAATGTTTTGTGTGTGCCGCGGGGTTATTCGGGCTCCGACAGACTCTCAAAAAATATTTGCCAAAAATCAGTTATTAGTCCTAGAATATTAAAATTACATATGCTTATGGAACATACATTCAGCTTTGTCCTGGAATGTTTGTTGAGCCTTCGTCGTTACCGTAGGACTTGTGGAGACCTCTGAAGTTGGGTAACGAAGTCTCCACTTTACACTTCCCGACAACCCGTAATATGATTACCACAGCCAGATATTAACACTATAAACACTACTCTATGATTTTCAAGTAGTTTGGGATCCATACTCCAAAAAAAAAAAACACTGTGAAAGCAATGAAAATTACGAGCGCGTCTGACCGTCGCACTTGCGCTAGTTCGCTTTTGGTACTCTGTCATTTATTATTCATAAAACCCCTCACACTTTATATTTCTATTACTATATAACACTTATATATATATCTACAGTCTTTATCCATAAGTTTCCTTCAGTAGTATTAGTTTATTGTTACTGTAGGGATTCAATTTCTTTCAGTAAAATACGTAGCATTCACTTTCTCGTCCTGTATACTAGCATTGAGAGTGAATCTGTCACTTTCAGTTTCACTCTCATAACTCATAGTATTCAGACATGCTAGAGTGAAACTTTCACTTTCATTACTCCTAGGGTATATACTCGTATTCTTATAATACTACTCATTTACATTTCTATTTACGTTCTCTATTTTATTTACGTTATTTACATTTCTATTTTATTTACACTGTTATGCACTGTCACTTGGAGTAACTTATAAAACTATTTTCCACTGTTCACGTATATTCACATTCATTACTTTCACTTGCTGTTTACACATTATTTACACATTATTTACAATTCCACTTGCACTATTTTACTCAATAGAAAGATCGTAGCCACTCTTTTATCAATTGTCAGCCCTTTACCTCTTTCCACACGAAGTTTAGTAGGGGTAAAGGTCATAGGGCCCTTTGCATGGGGGTGAAAAGTCCCTGAAGCTAGCAAGAACGAACAGACGTACCTCCACACTGGAAGATGAGAGTGAACTGATAAGGGTGGGCCGGGGTGGTGGCCTACCTAGGGAGATCAGTACTCCCAACGTTAGCCTTTTGACACAGCTAATTTATAGCAGTGAAATGATTGGCAGGAAATCTAGACAATACATTATAAATAAGGTAGTTCCAGGTGAATGTAAATATCACTTAGGCTTCTCCCTTCCCTCCTTATATGTATATTTATTACGAAAATAGATTATACGGCATATTTCAAGGGGAAATAAACAGCGAAAATTAGCGAACGATTGCACGTGAGATGTTGTCAGGTGATAATTAGCCAATTCCAGGTGTATAGCACTCTCACTTACCTTATTTCTTTCTTGTATATATTATTTGGCATAAGAATAGGGCATAGGGCTTATTTCAATGGATGAAATCAGTGAAAAATTCCAGGGAAGATTCATTTAGCATAGCACAGCAGGGCAGGCGAGAGGATAGGGTAATGGAGGAGGGGTAGGGAGGGGAGTCAAGAATGGGGAGAAATGGCTAAATTGTCAACAATGGATGGGAGTACAGATGAGATTAGGAGTGCTGACTAGTGTTGGACATTGGCAGTACTGATAGGTGATACAAGTCTCCACTTGGAAGCCCAGGTGAATTCAAAATAACACAGAATCACAAAAGCGACGCCCCGCGGTATGATCCCTTGCTCCCAAGCGTCACGAAAGTGACATCCCGCGGTTAAGGGGTTAAGGCACCTGGTAATATCCAGACAGAATTATCAAAATATACCAGTCCAGTGCGAGAGTTATTTCTTGAACGAATAAAATCACGTGAAGATTGCATGAATTCCAAAATTCATCATCATCCAGGAGAGCATAAATCACCAAGGAGAGGTCAAACACCTGTAATTGTGAGGCAAATGGAATGTGTCTGATATATATATGTACTGCAAATAATTACACTGTGTAACACGGGATTCAAAAAGCCTTGCAGGCTGTCTATTAATTTTATTTGATCTTTTAGCTTTCTGGGAGATTGTTCCGTATTTTATAACAGCACTCATGATGCAAGAGCAGTTGAGTGTGTGTGTAATTCACCGGGTCGGTCAGGATCACTTGATGGTCGTGATCGTCAGCTTTTGCCCTCCCGGAAGGGAGCTGAGAGCTCATATAGTCCAATCTAAGGGCAAGGCTGTGACCTTCACACAAGCACATACCCGTCCCCTTGCTCAAGGGGGACAGTAACCACCCACTTCGTCAGTGAAACTTTTCGCAACCTGAGCGAGGCGAGAACTCCCGTCCATCAGTTGGCAAGCGAGAACGTTACCACTGCACCAGCGTGTGTGTGTGTGTGTGCGTGTGTGTGTGCCAACAAAATAAACACTTATATTTCTCCCATTTTACTCAATTTTGGTGGAACGATTCAAGGCAAACGAGGTGGTAAAGTTACTTTTATTTCCTTAATAATGGGTCAAAAGTTAAAGTCACTGGGTGAGATCAAACAATGATCTTGCAAAATCAGCTTGAGCATTTATTATCCAATTTAGACCAACCTTAGGAGAACGGTTGAGGGTTAAGGGAATAATAAAGTGATTCATCTTTGAAAGAAATCAGTCAGAGGTCAAGACCTTAGGGCATGGCAAAAGTTCCATGTGTGTGTGTTTAACAAAATAACTTAATTTTGTTCTGCTTATAACCAAGTATGGTGGAAAGGTTGAGGCTCTGAAAAAGAATAAATCAGTCTATTTAACAACACATCAAACGTCATGGTCTCTGGGCAAGGTCAACATCAACATCAAAATCCAGTTTAGATAAAATTTTGTGTAACGGTGAAATTAAAGTGTGGAATAAAAGGTTTAAATTTTGAGAACAATCTGTCAAAAGTCAGGGTCACAGGGAAGGTCAAAAGCCAAGGTCACAAGACAAAGTTAATTCTGTTTTGATCTGTTTTCAATCAAACTCCGTGGAAGTGTAACGCGACATGCAAGAAAGAAGTTATTCAAATTTACTCACCATCGGTAAAGATCCAAGTCACAAGAAAATCCAAATTTTGACCAATGTGTCTCTGTGTGTAGAAAATTATTAAAACAAATTTGATCTGATTTGGATCAAACTTGATGAGTAATCTGAGAATCATATATATATATATATATATATATATATATATATATATATATATATATATATATATATATATATATATATATATATATATATATATATATATATATATATATATATATATATATATATATATACAGGGTGGTGCAAAAGTAAGTTGACTTTATAATGTTGACTATTATGTACCCACCAACCAGGACCTGTGCATTATTGTGTGTCAAAGTGTGGCTGACAGACTCCAGGAATGTGTCAGTGGTGAGGGCGGACACTTGAACACTTATGAGACAAAGTGTCTCTTTTGTGTTGGAATAAATGGTAAATGTCTACCTACTTTTGCACCACCCTGTATATATAAAGAGAGAGAGAGAGAGAGAGAGAGAGAGACAGACAGACAGACAGACAGAGAGAGAGAGAGAGAGAGAGAGAGAGAGAGAGAGAGAGACACACACACACACATATATATATATATATATATATATATATATATATATGTGTGTGTGTGTGTGTGTATCTCTCTCTCTCTCTCTCTCTCTCTCTCTCTCTCTCTCTCTCTCTCTCTCTCTGTATATATACAGGGTGGTGTAAAAGTAGGTAGACATTTACAATTTATTCCAACACAAAAGAGACACTTTTAGTCTCCCAAGTGGCTTACGCTGTCTAGTGGAGATTGTATGTAGGGTGAGAAGTGCTTGGAAGTGTAATTGTAGTGTTGGAGTGGCTTTGGATGTATGTTGTCTGTGAACCAAGTGTAATCGGCCTGCGCAAGCCGACTGGGTCCATGTATATTTTTACAGTGTACGACACTGGTTGAATCACAGCACCCCTTTTGTCCACCATTGCTGTAGGTGGCCGGGTGAACACTCCCAGACTTTATTACCCTTGCAAGGCACAACCCCTGCTTGTTCCGTGTACGAAATGCACACTGTACCACTGTACCACAGAGGCTCCGTATATTTATATATACTATATATATATATATATATATATATTTATATTTATATTTATATATATGTATATATTTATATATATATTTATATATATAATATATATATATTTAACCTGTCACATCCCAATGACATATATATAAGTCCACACGTTTTGTCACTGTCTGTTCCGTTGACGTTTATAAACATGCATCAATTACAAGGTCCTTGATTTGCACAATTTTCAATTTTCGCAAGTGATTTTTGGTACGTATACACTGGACACCGTCCTCTATAAGATGCCAGAGAGAGACAATGTCTTACCCTGCATGGCTCCCCTCCCCCTCGCATGCCATTGTCTCGGCAATTTACTTGTTACCAGAGTAAAGACATGTCGTGCCATGGTACGAAATTCAGGGCCAGAGTGATTCTCCAATCGATCACAATGTGGAGGACAAAGTTTACGTAGCACTAGAGGAAGAAACAGTCAGAAATGATGATCACGTAATATCTCCAAATAAGGTCAGGTATGCTGATGTGTTTGGTGAGTGAAACAATGCTTATATTGCCTATATTACTGTGTGAAAAACAATATACTCTCGTACTACATATAAATTTGTATCAAATAAAAAAATTTATACCATTTATGAGTAGTGTGGCATAGTTACCATCCCATAGAACTCGCTTTCTTTGGAGCCAGCCTGATAGAAAACTCAGTAAGGTAAGGAGTACTGCTACCTGTATCGAGTATTTAAAACCTCAGGTGAGCAATTTCTCAATGAATTTTCGATGTTTCTCACCAAAAGCGGAGGATTGAGCCAAAAGAAAATTTTTCCAAATTTGGTCAGGATTGGGGGGAGTCAGTGGTGGAAAATCGGTCGGGTCAGGGCGGGTTAAGAACAATATGTCAAAGGCCAAGGCCCTGTGGAAAGGTCACCTTATGCCACTTGTATATTTTATACAATGTAGAAAAGACTTTGTGGCAATGCTGAGGTGAAAATTATAATAAATAGATCCGACTTTGAGAACAAATCTACAAAGAAGACCACAGGGAAAGGTCAAAAGTCAGTGAAACTGGACAAATACACTCGTGTAATTTTAACCTGATCTAAACCAAAATTGAGGAAGGGTCGAGGGCTAGGCAGGAATGAAATAACTTGATTGTGAGTGCAATTTGTCGATGGTCTAGCATAGGTCACAGGGTAAAGTTTAATCATCTGCCCTGAGACCAGTTCATGTGTGGATATGTTATACTCCCTGAATACTCATTCTTGTATTAGGATGTTGAATATCACTCTAATAATACTACAAAAATGGTTGTTCTTCACAATTTCACACCATAGTTCAGTGTTTTATACTTTGACAGACTAAGACAACATTGAAAGTGAATTCCATTTGTAATATTTTTTCTGGGTCATTTTGTCATGCAGAGTCTTTTGGTTTCTCGTTTTCAGTGTCAACATCAAAACTTTAGTATATATCAGAATTAAAATGTGCTCATATTGTTTTAGCAAGTATATATTATGTGATTTCAGTTTTAATAAGGGTATTAATAAGTACAGTACTTAAAAAAAAAAAACCTGGGGGTAGGGGGGGTTCAAGAATACTCCTCCAGTATCCCTGCTTGTCGTACAAGGCGACTAATAGGGTTGGTGGTGGGTTAGTGCCCCACCACGTAAAAAGAACTAACTAAAAAAGTGAATAAAGCGCCTCGGACCCAGACGGACCATACGTTGACGACTAAGGAATGGACAAAGGACATTCTTAGGGTGGGAACATGGAATGTGACAGGAGTGAATGATGAAGTGAAAGAGAGCGAGATTGTTCAGGTGCTTTAGGATGCAAAAGTGGATATATGTGGATTGACTGAAACTAAATGGAGAGTTGAAAGGGTGAGAGAATGGGAATATGGTTTAGGTATATGTGCGGGAGTCAATGAAAATGAGAGGGCAGGAGAGGGAGTATGTCTGATGATAAGCAAGAAGTGGAAGGAGAATATAAGAGGGTATGGAACAGTGGGTGCAACGATTGTATGGATGAGGATGAAAGTATGTACACAAGCGTGGGCGATTGTATGTGTATATGCCCCGACAGAGGATTGAGTGGCAAGAATGAAAGATGAGTTTTGGGCGTGAATGGACAAGTTTGAGAGGAGCGAGAGAGTGCTGTTGATTGGAGACATGACTGGCAAAGTTGGGAATGTACGAGTGGATGGAGTGGTTGGTCAGTGGGGTGTGCCAGCTGAAGTAGACGGAAATGGTAGTGCTTTGGTGGACATCTGTGCTTGTAAGGGGTTGGCAATAGCCAACACCTACTTTCGTCATAAGATGATCCACCGGTATACATGGAGTGTAATGAGGAGGATGGATGGTGAACTTGTTGAACGAAAGGCAATGATAGACTATGTGTGTGTGGATGAACGAATGAGAAGACAAGTGTTGGATGCAAGAGTGTGGAGAGGGTGGGGGAATGGAGTCTCGGACCATCACTTAGTGATGGCCAAGGTTGAGCTGCAAAGAAAATGGTTGAGGAGACGAAGGGGAAGACAGGAAGAAGCAGCTCCTGTGAGAAGAGTGGAGAAATTGCAAGATAGTGAGAAAATGACAGAGTATAAGAGCATAGTGGAAGAAAGATTGGGAAGGTATGGGCTAGAGCAGATGGAAGGGGTGGAAGAAGTATGTAAGATATTCACGGATGAGATAGGCGCAGCATGTGAGGCGGTTTGTGGAGTGAGGAGGAGATGCAAGAGTGTGCAAGGGACAGCATGGTGGAAAGATGAGGTGAAACGAGCTGTGGAACAAAAGAAGAAGGCATATAGTGAATGGTTAGCGTGAAGAGGTAGGGGAAAAGATGAGAGAAGAAAGAGGTATATGTGAGCAGGAGAAGGGAGGTTAAGAGACTGGTGAAGGAGAGTAAGAAGAACGTGGATGAAGCGTTTGGGAGGAATCTGAGTGTGAAATGGAGGGAGAGTAAGAAATTGTTTTGGAAGGAGGTAAAGAAAATAAGGCAGTGTGAAAGGGGAAATAGTAAGGGTGTGAAAGATAGGAATAATAGATTGTTCGTGGAGAAGAGAGAGAAATTGAGGAGGTGGAAGGAGCACTTTGAGGATTTGGAGAATGTAGAGAGTGAGAGCAGTGCGAGTATAAGTGGTTGGGGAATGGCTGGGAGAAGAAGAGATAAGAGGAGGGAGGAAGAGATCAGTAGGGCGGAAGTAGTGGAAGCAATGAAGAAGATTAAGTTGGGAAAGGCCCCAGGAATTGATGGAGTGTGTGGTGAAATGCTTAGGTATGGGGGTGAGATTGTTGTGGAGTGGATGTGGAAGTTGTGTAGAATGGCTTGGGTAGAGGGAAGGGTTCCAGAGGACTGGAAATCAGGTATAACTGTTCCATTATACAAAGGAAAAGGGGAGAGAGAATTATGTGGTAACCATAGGGGTATTTGCCTTCTTAGTGTGACTGGTAAAATATATGGTAGAATACTCATTGATAGGGTTAGGCACATGACAGAGGAGCTAGTTGGAGAAGAACAAGGGGGATTTAGGAAGGGAAAAGGGTGTGTAGATCAGATATTTGTTCTAAGATGTTTAGTGGAGAAGTATCTAGAGAAGGGAAGGAAAGTGTATGCTGGCTCCATGGATTTGGAGAAAGCTTATGACAGAATAGATAGGCAAAGTATGTGGAAGGTATTAAGAATATATAGAGTAGATGGGAAATTGTTGAGTGCTGTGAAGAGTATGTTCGAGGGAGCTAGGGCTACTGTGCGAGTGGATGGTGAGCTGAGTGAGTTCTTTGATCTCAGTGTGGGACTGAAACAGGGTTGTGTGATGTCTCCAAGGCTGTTTAATATATACATGGATGGGGTTGTAAATGAGGTGCAAGGTAGGACAGTGGATGTGGGGGTGGCTCTAATGAATGAGGGTGAGATTTGGAAGATTCCGGTGTTGCTGTTTGCTGATGATACAGTATTGTTGAGTGAAGATGAATGGGAGTTGCAAGGTTTGGTGAATGAATTTGGGACAGTGTGTAGGAGGAGGAATCTGAACGTTAATGTAAACAAAAGTAAAGTTATGGTGTTTGAGAGGAATGAAGTCACAGAGTGTGCAGTGAGGTTGGATGGTGAGGATATGGAGAATGTGAGTGCATTCAAGTACTTGAGTAGTGTGATGAGTAAGGATGGAACTTTGGGGGATGAAGTGCGTGTAAGGGTACAGCAGGGAAGGAAGGTTGTTGGTACATTGAAAGCAGTGATGAGAAATAGGGAGGTGAGTATGGAAGTTAAGAAGTCACTGCATGATAGTATTGTGATCCCTATCCTGACGTATGGAAGCGAGGCGTGGACCTTGCAAGAGGGGAACAAGTCAAGAGTGAGAGCAGTGGAAATGAGTTACTTAAGAGGAGCATGTGGAGTGACGTGGAAGGACAGGTTGACGAATGAAGAAGTGAAGGAACGTTGTGGGGTGGATGTGGATGTGGATGTGGTTGAGCAGATTAGGAGAAATACACTGAGGTGATTTGGACATGTGAAGAGAATGGAGAATGAAAGACTAAGAGGGTGTATGTAGGTGAGGTGAAGGGAGGGAGAGGGAGGGGTAGACCGAGGATGAGGTGGAGGGATGGAGTTGAGAGGTATATGAGGGAGGGAGGGGTGAGTTGGGGGGAGGATAGTCAAATGGTGGGTGACAGAGCAACTTGGAGGCGTTTTGTCTGCGGCCACCCGTTGCGGGATTAGGGCGTCGGGCTATAGATAGATAGATAGATAGACTTTTAAAAATGGATTTTATCTCCCTATCCATCTATCTAGATATCTAGGTACAGGGTAGACAGAAAAAGACATATGAAACCCCAGTTTTTCCTGATTTTTTGTAATCATAAAAATACATAGATTAACCCTGGAACACATTCGAGGACACTATTGTGGCCCACGTTAACTTTGGCCCCGTGGCCCTTGCTTCCCATGTGACCCAAGTGGGTGGTGTTCCCGGTAGCTTCATTAAATGATGCGCTGTGTCGGTTGAAGGTAGTTGATGCACACTCCTTGGCTAGGTTTTTCATATAACACAGGTGTGGGCTATAAAAGTGTCCACGAATGTGTTACAGTACTAGACATTTTTAGTGCAGGGAAAAAATCGATGTTTTGCTGCCAGGAGACTGGAAGTCGGCCTGCTGCCCCCCCCCCCCTCCCCACACACACACACATCCCACTGGTCAACGGACATCGGGATCCATCCATTATAATCGTACGACTTAATTTTTTTAATAGTTGTCTTTAGGTACCCATGGAGAATTACACTATTTTTTTTTTTTTCGTTCAGACTGTAGTGTTAAGATTATATTTTAAGTCCATACCTTGTAAACAACGCCAGGTATTTTTTTTTTTTTTTTTTCAAAAACTGGTACACATTAGTGACCACGAATGTGGTAGCGTACAAAAAAAAATGAATGTTTACCAGGGTTGATTGACAGATTCATTGATTCTATAGATAGATAGATATACAGGTAGATAGATAGATAGGTAGATGGATAGACAGAGATGGATAGATAGATATAGATGTAGACAGGCAGATAGGCATGTTAATCTCGGTCTTCCTGATTTTTTTCGCAGTCGAAATAAGAGATAGATATGGATGACAGACAGACAGACAGAGAGAAAGATACATTTGTATGAAATTTCAGTTCCTTCTTTTTCTGTTCAACAGAAATTTCTTAACTTCTACAACTCGAGTACATTTATTTATATTATAGTCTACCTACCACCAGATAGTGTTACAGTACTTAATTTAAAATATCTTAGGAAAGAAAGGCTTACTGAAGGTTATATCCATTCATTCCAGAACAATGTCTCTCTAAGTTGAAATGCAGTCGTCTGGTAGTAGCAAATATTTGGAAATGTGTACAAGAAATGATACGATGTTTAAAAATATGTATCTACACTTCCTGGAGGCGATTTATTTGTGGCCACCCCTTACGGGTTTAAGGCGTCTGGCAATAGATAGATAGACTTCCTGGAGACTTAGTAGTAGCAAGAAAAAGAAAAAACGTCCAAGTAGTTAGGAGGTTAAAAAAAGATATATTAAAATTTTTGATGATTTAGTTGTTGTTCTCACTTTTGTGCATTTGCTACAGCCAGGCTCACATGGAGACCATCCACAAGATGCAGCAGGACATCGCTGACCACTTCACCAGGGCTGACGGCACCACCAGTGTCTACATCGCCAGAGAGAAACTGATGTCAGGTCTGTCTGGCTGGCCCATCCCACACGACGCACCGTACCGACCCCAGCTGGACAGACACATTACCTCAGTTATCACGGTGAGTATGTGTTTCTTTATGCACTGTAGCTCGAAGAAGCATTTTCATTCTATTATTCTTACTTACAGATAACTGTAGAGGATGTACCTGGAAATGTATGAGAAACTTTAGGTTGTTCCTGGACTAATTTTGAGCATTAATGCTTTATTAACATGGGGTCGTTCTCAGTCGATCAAAACAACAAAAACTGATGACCATTCTCTCCAATATATTTTCCGTATTTGTAGCTCCGTAACGACTGACACTTGGACCTAAGTTGTTTCAGCACTTCCTACTCATATTTAACTAAAGAATATCCTCCTGATGTTGTATTTGTACTGTAAACAGTAGCCTGGACTGTAGGGCTGCACATTTTTCATGACGGCCTATCCATACCCTAACTTGAGAATCATATCTGTGCAATTATTAGGGTGAATATGTGCGGATATTTATTCTACCCCTTCTGTCTGAGAGCGTATTTTCTAGTGTGTACTTGTTTTCTGTCGATGTTGGTGGATGAGGTTGCCCATCCTCCACTCACTCAATGTAGGGATGCCTCATGGTCTCTATGCTGAGGAACAAGCCAAATGGTTTCCTATACCCAGGAAACCATTTACTACACTGGCTGGTAACTATATAACCGTGGTTTTTCCCCGGGTTAAGTGTCCGCCAGTTTCCCCTATTTAAAATTGCTTAATCATCGCAGTTGTTTCAGATTCTTGGAGGGCCCAGTACCTGCCTAAGGCCCTAGTCAAATGGGCAGATTTGCGTAGCCATGTGGAATGTGAGAGGTGCGAAAGAAGAGATCAAGAGAGTGGAAGTGGTGAATTTTTTTTCTTTTTTAATGTGTCCGACTCTGGGCAATGGCTTCAGGGCCTATATCTCGGGGGAAGTATCCTATCCCAAGGCGCGGTAGTGCTCCTACACCTCCACATGTCACCACTTCGGCGCTAACACCCACCGTCCATAATGAATACATGCTAGGGCTGTCTCATACAGGACTGTTGTATTGGTATTAGCAGGGGGACTTTTATGACATGTCGGCGGGTCATCTAGTAGTCCAGGAAAGTCCGCTTTTATGACATTCAAATCCTTAACCTGTTCCCTGCCCTAGCTGGGATTCGAACCTGGGTCCATCAGGACAGCAGGCCGCCTCTTTACCGATTCAGCCACCGCCTCCCCCAAGAGTGCAAGATATGCCGTGATGGCATTGTGTAAAACAAAGATGAAAGAATGTGAAGTACAAGAGTGAGAGAGTGAACTGTGTAAGACTGGCATGAATGGGTGCGGAGGGTACAAGGAAAGAGTTGCTTTGTTGATGAATGAGGGGTTGCAGAGTGGAATAAGAGATTAGAAGTGTGTCAGCTCGAGGTGTATGTATATCAAGTTCAAGTTCGAGGAGATGAAAATGGCGGTGATTGTAGCATATGCACCGTGTGAGGACAGGAATGAGAGAAAGACAGGTTTTGGGATGAGCTGGATGAAGCAGTGGGAGAAATGCCCAGAAGCTATAATGTGATCATAATGGGCGCTATGAATGGAAGAGCAGGCACTGGTCCTGAGGATAACATAATGGGTTGTAATGGAGTACCAGGCGAAAATGATAATGGGACGCAAATCAAGGACATGTGTCAGAAAAGGAGGTTGTGCATTTGTAACTCGTATTTCAAACACAAAGACACAAAGAAAGTATCCATGGTTCATAGGGAACGGGGATCGTGTTGAAAGGAGCCTGATTATGTGCTTGTAGATAGGTCGATGCTGGAAATGGTTGCTCATATGAGGGCCGAGAGAGGACGATGTGGAAGCCTGTCAGATCATATCATTATGGTATGCAAGATCAAGCTGAGAGGAGTGAGGTGGACCAAGAGTGAGAGAGGAGCAGTCAGGGAGAAAGACTGAAAGTTGAGCATCTGAGGATCAAAGAAATGGCAAATGAATGCAGGTTTCAAAGTAGGGGAGGAGTTAGAATCAGTGAATTGGAGTGAAGTGGATCTGGACAGCATGTAAAATGCATATAGGGAATGCTTAGTTAGAAATGCTAAAGCGGCATGTGGTGTGGCAAGTAACAACAAAGAAGTAAGGAATGGCATGGTGGGATGAAGAGGTAAGAGAGCAGTGGAGGAAAAGAGGAAGAAGTGGCTAGAGTGGATACAGGGGAGAGGGATCGATTGAAATAATAGCCGAATATATCGAGAACAAGAGGCACGTAAAGAGAATAGTGAAGAGAAAAAAGGAGGAAGAAAATTGAATGCAAACTCCTCTGAAAAAATGAAGTTATTCTGGAAAGAGGTGCGGAAATGTCGATATGAAAGCGGAAAGAATTGTGAAGGAGTGAAGGACCTCATTAATCCATGATTATGCAGTAAGGATCAGATGGAAAGAATATTTTGAAAGCCTGATGAATGGGAATAGAGAGATCAGAACCACTGTAAACATGATTGGTTTGGGGGAAGTGCAGAGAAGGAACGCAGTGGCAGGAAACATGACACTCGCGCGGGTGAAGTGTGCTGTGAAGCTGCTGAAAATGGGAAAGCAGCTGGGGTTGATGAGCTGTATGCAGAGACTAGTATTAAGTGTAGTGGAGAGAGACGAATGAAGTGGTTGTTGGAGATATGTTAGAAAGCACTGATCAGTGAAACTGCCAGTAGAGTGGAAAACGGCTGTGATTGTACCCCCGTATAAAAATAAAGGTGAGCTAAGTAAGTGCAAGAATTATCGTGGCATACGTTTATTGAGTGTGGCAGGGAAGGTATCTCGAAGAATTATTAGAGAAAAAGTATGAGAGATATCAGAAGTCCTTGTGAGTGATGAACAGGGTGGCTTTAGGAGTGCCAGAGGATGTGTGGACAGATAGTTGAGAAGACTTGTGGGAATGACTATAATGTGTATATGGCATTCATGGATCTGTAGAAAGCATGCTACAAAGTACACAGAGAAGGATTGTGGAAGGTTCTGTGTATGTACGATGTAGATGGTAAGCTGGTAGGTGCCGTCAAAAGTTTTTATGATGGTAGTGAGGCATATCTAAGGGTTAATAGGCATCTAAGTGAATGGTTCATGATCGGTGTGGGCGTGTGACAAGGTTGTGTGATGTCCCTATGGTTGTTCAATATATAAATGGATAGGGTGATGAGAGACGTGAAAACACGAGTAATGAAGAGTGGGATGGCACTGGTAATGAATGATGATGGATGGAATATCTTGAATTTGTTGTATGATGATGATGCTGTACAACTTGTAAATACGGCAAATGAACTTGGTAGACTAGTGTAGAGTTTTGCTGATGACTGTGAGCATTGTCCCTTGTGAGTAAATGCAGAAACGAGTAAAGTGGTGATTACTGAGAGAGAAGGTGACTTCCAGTGCAATGTTACAGTGAATGGAGAGAGTCTGCAATTGGTGAGAGAGTTCAAATGCCTGGGTATAGCGACAGAAAAGAGAGGAAAATATGCAACAGACATGGAAAGTAGAGTGACACAAGGAAGGAAGGTAGCTGGTGCAATGAAGGCCTTGAAAAGAAACAGAGGCTTGAGTGTTGCAGCTGCATGAGACTTACATTAAAGAGTGTTAGTGCCAACTTTAACATATGGATGTGAGACTATGGTGTGATATGGAAATGGAAAGTCATGAGTGAGAGCAATGGTGATGGAACTGCTGAGGAATGTATGTGAAGTGCTGAGAGTGAATAGGATACGAAATAATGTGATTCATGAAAGATGTGGAATGAGGAAGTCTGCCGACACCACAATCGACGTACAGAGATGGTATGGTCATGTGGAGAGAATGGATAACAAAAGAATGGTGAAAAAGGTATATCTGAGCAAATTTGAAGGAGGGAGTAGGTGAGTAGGCCAAGGAGATGGTGGAGGGATATGGTGGATAAGTGTGTGAGGAAGAGAGGTGTGGATGTCGGTAAGGCTAGGGAACTGACAAGAGATCGAGGAGAATCTTGTGAGGAGAAGCGCATGATCAGGGATTTGCCACCCTTTTTTAACGTGAGAGCTTCTGGACTGACTCTGTCGGATACGTTTATGTGAAGTTACAGAACGTGATGAATGTATTTAGCGTATCCAAAAGAGGCAGGATTCCGGGGGCGTGAATGGAAGCGTGGCAAATTTGGGCAAATTTGGGCGATCTTGACATTGTTACTCCTCACCTTGCCCTAAGATGGGAATGGTGGTCCAGATGATGATGATGATGATGATGATGACCACATCTGATGCGGTTGCCAAGAATGTCCGGCTGACCCATCCGGTATGACGTCCTGGTAACATTTGCAGTTTCATATGATGCCGTGACTACTGTACAATAACGTATATATTATTACCACACACTCCTTTAATAATCTGTATAACCCCACTGCGTTACATCTGAGGCATTTATAGTAATGACTTTCAATAACTGCTCATTGTGTCCTAAATTCCAGTAATGGATGAAAGATACTTGGGGCATATACATTATTCTCTATTTACATATATTTCGTTTACGGCTGAAATAAGCAATGGGAAATTCAACCCGAATATTATGTTTGCCGAATCTAACCGCTTATTTACAGGTGAACACAGTATTCTGCTCCAGCTCCAGCAGCACGATTATATCAGTGATCATTATCACTCATTCTTCAGATGTTCATAACTGCTGCTGTGTTTGTATTAAAGCCAGTAAATGTTAGCACTTGTCAATTATTTCAAAAGGAATAAAAACTGCAGCATACAAAATATTATTAATTAAGATATATAACCTCAATGAACCAGTGCCACTAATTATCACGCGTGATGCAGTTAATACACACTAACTTAATTAACAATTCCACCACTCTTGAACAAGAATATGGATACCTGCCTAATTAAATTTTGGTGCAGACACCTTCAGGTAAATGTCAGATTAAAACACTCCTATTACACTCCTCTCATTACGCAGGACCTTCCTCCATTATCAGTACATAGAGATGTTGCATCTTTAGCATTATGTTACCGAGATTATTACCGTACAAGCTCTGACGAACTTGCTTCAACTGTGCCTTCCCTTCTTATTCTCTCCTGAAATAGACGGGCAGTTGGGAGCGCCCATGAACTCACACTCTCTCGCCCACAGTGCAGAACCTCTGCTTATCAAAATTCATTGATCCCCAGAAATACTACTCTCTGGAATTCACTTCCTGGGAGTTCCTTCCCACAAATATTTATTTCACTTTTATTTAAATCCAGTTGTTATAAATATTTTACGAATGAAGAATGCTTTTAGGCTCATGGAGTTGTTTTTTCCTTTGTTTTCTCTTCCTCCATTCACTGTCTCTTTAAAATAATGTTCAAATACCTCTTTAGTGTACATCAAAAGTAGCTCAAAGTTTAACTTTGCACTCTGTAATCATTCATTTATCTTATAAAACAGTGCCACTTCTTATATCAGACTGTTCCAGGCATTATATATTTTAAGTTTAAAATCGAGGATGAACGTTAGCAATCATTACATCAATTGTTACATCGCCGTTAATGTGTGAGACTAGATGCCCTCGGTGTTGAAATTAACCAGACACCGCATTTTGGGAATCCTTTTTGTAGGTAGCTGACCAAGACGCCTACTTGATGTTTTTAAAGTCCGTTTTTCCTGGCTTTCAGTGTCAAAGCAAGGCAATAAAATGACCAGTTTCTGAGATCAGAAAACAAATAAAGTGCATAAAATTTAAGCCCTCCAGTAACCTGATGTTCTTCTACTTTTTATTGTTGGTTTTCTTATCATAATAATATTTTTTAATTTATACATTAATTACTTTTTTGCTACATAAGTACTCAGCTTAATGCAGACCATACACTATGAAGAGAATACTGAGGGTTTCAGTTTGAAAGGGTTCTCCGACGCTGAAAAATAATATTGTGTACTCAGAGGTATGTCACCATATTGAAAAGCTTAAGCTCAGTAGCCTATAGCCTTCCGTCCAAAATCACACTTGGTTAATTCGTCTCTAAGTCTTGCACCCTCAACTTAGATTATACACCTTAGCTGTGCTGTAGTGTGTGTGTGTGTGTGTGTGTGTGTGTGTGAGGGGGGAAGGGTTAATTTTTCCGTGCAAGCAGATACAGTACGTTTTTATCTTTTCAGATGCAAGCACACATATATCTGTTCAACTTATCAAGCAAACATGTTTTGTCACTGACATTGATTATCAGCATGAATATAATTTATACGAATGAATTTCCGTTGTACAAAATTCTCTTTTTATGCTCTGGAACTTTGAGAGGAACATGTGGAGTCACATGGAGAGACAGACTAACAAATGAGGACGTGAAGGAGCGTTGTGGTGTGGAAGTGGGTGTGATAGGAAGCGTTAGGAGAAATACATTGAGGTATATTGGTCATGTGGAATGGATGGAGGGAGAGAAACTAACGAGGAGAGTGTATGTGAGTGAGGTGAAGGGAGGAAGAGCGAAGGGGAGACCGAGGATGAGATGGAGGGATGGAATGGAGATATGACAGAGGGTTGTGTGACTTGGGGGGAGGACAAGGAAATCGCAGAGGACAGGGGGACATGGAGGCGATTTGTTTGTGGCCTCACTTTACGGGATTGAGGCGGCTGGTTATAGACAGATAGGTAGACAGATAGATATGTCTTAATATTCGACTAGATCAAAATATTACAGATGTATTCCAAAGGGTTTCGGATGTTTCATGTATATTTGTAACTCTAGGCAGGACTGTATGACAAGTGGCATGAGGATATATTGGTGTTGGCTCGGAGGCAGAGTCAGGCAAGAAGGAGGAAGGCAGAGTTACGTGGTGAGGTAGTGGAAGACCAGGATGATTCAGACTCCAGCAACACCCTCAGGCCCCTCACCCTCTCGCAGCTGCTGGCACCCATCGTCCTCTTCACTGTCGGAATGACGGTCTCAGTACTCTTATTCCTTGTAGAGCTTCAGCTGCCTAACACATTTTAACTTACAAGTAGATAACATTCCTGGCCCATTATCCCCGTTCTGCACCCTAGGTTTTTAAGTTTTCCTGTCATCTGAAAAATTTAATTTTTTCAAACAGGGAAGGAGATAAAGTAGTAGAAAAGTTAAAGCTAAATTTGATCTCTCTAGTTTGGATACCCTCTCCTAAACATATTAAAATATTCCAGCAGTAGCGAGAATATAATCCAAATGTCGTTCTGGTAGTGTCTGGTTGAACTACTACAAAATTATCTTTCCTGTCTCATCTTTTAAATAACTAATGCATTTCTTGTGTTGGACATAATTTTCAAAATACAGCTTAAGTGACACTGGCGTATGTTTTAGTATCCTTCTCACGAGAGAGAGAGAGAGAGAGAGAGAGAGAGAGAGAGAGAGGGGCCACACCCCTTGCGATCTTCATAAAAGGTGTGGCGTGGTGGTGGTGTGTGCAGTTGTGGTGGGTTCCAGTCACGGGGTCGCGTTAGTCACCGGCTACACAATCACCACATACAGTACGACACATTCCCTGCACATAGTAAGTATGGCATGTCAGACAGTGACTTGGTTTATCACCGTTGTTGGTATTGTCGCTGTTGTTGTTCCTCCACCTGTTCCTCTTCTTCTTCCTCTTCTTCTTCTTCTTCCTCCTCCTCCTCCTCCTCCTCCTCCTCCTCTACTCTTTTTTTTTTTTTTTTATGTGTCCGACTCTGGGCATAGGCTTCACAGCCTACTTTCAAGGCCCAGTAGCCCTCGTACGTACCGCATACCTCTGTCTTCTCGCATTTGGCTGATAGGAACGAAATGGATTGCAATCTCAACTTGCATTTCACCTTCAGCACATATTCCTTTGTCGGTAAGGTCTGAGGAACGCTTGCATAAAAACTCTTAAGTTATATGAATGCTTCCATCTTCAGGCACTAGATACATTATTGAGCACATGAACATCAAAAACAATATTTACCGTTTGCTGGATTTCCCGTTTTTAACTCTCCGTGCTCTGTGGACACACTTGGGTATTTTGTACATGGTAAAACAACATTGCATTCAGCTGAAGAATTTCATAACATTAATCGAATCAGTGTTCACATTTCTGACTATCATAATTCCCTCTAACTCAATAAAATTATCTTACTGTAACGTCAGAAAGCAGCCTCAATAAACTTACCAAGCGCCAATTAGGCAGACGGGTTAACGAGAATTAAGAAATGACGAATGTGATTATATCAACCAGAAGCTAAAGCAGCCTTTAAATTATGTGCAAATCAGAATTGAAGTCAAAAGCAAGGAGAGGAAGAAAAAGACGGCACAAGTATACTGTGTACTAAATACAGAGAAATTTAGTTGAGATGAAAAAAAATCCTGAATATTATACGGCACTCATCACCATTTTCATCATTATCAGAAACTTAAAGATCACAGCAGAATTACTGTTTCTCCAGTCTCTCTCCATTCTAATATAATGCTGATTAGTCTGTTCTTTCCTTATCGTTTTGGTTCTGGATTTCTTATCCCAGTCATGTCCCCCATTATCTCCCATATCAGCTTCGGGTTCACACTCCGCTACCTTGAAATGACTAACTGTTGTCAGCTTTGTGAAAGACCTGACTAATTTGAATATGTGACTTTTGTGGGTTCCTTTGAAAAAAATCAGTCCTTGTTTTTCCTAGTAATAAAAAAAAAAAAAATATTTGCTTTCACTGCTTAATGATCCTTAGCTTTGCTCTCAAAAATTATAGGCTCTATAATCTGGTTCCTTAAGGAAGAGTATGAGACATCGATGGCTTACTTTACACTTAATCACTGAGCCGTACCAAATTTGACGACTCATTTTCTTGTTCTTTCCTTGACTTCGTTGTTATGAACAGCAACTGACTTGAATATACGAGTAAACTGTTTAAGTATATTTCTAAACATATTTCAAAGTTTTGTTTCGTTTTCTATTTTACTGGACGAAAAGCAACAAGTTTGCTAAGCTTTCATTTCCTATAATTTGTCGAATTGTAAGGGTTAAATGAAGGCAGTGTCAAATGTCTCCAGTTGGAAAAAAAATGAGATTCATAACAATAATCTGGATATAAAAATAATATACTGCCACATACGTGGCCGAGTGATGACGGTAAGGAAGGCTTTGTGCTGGAGAGGTTATTTTAGCTTGCAGTAACCTTTATGCAGTTGAAGCAGCTGCAGTGATCAGAGCAATTTGAGGAAAAGTTGTACAAGAATCTGGTGTTAAAAGTATTAGAAAACTTTACAGAGATAGCATGGCCATCACAAAACTCCATAAGGACAGCCAATAAATATTAATTAATAAAGATGTTAGGCAAGGAGAAAGAATTTCACCCAAGTTATTCACTGCATGCCTAGAGGACATCTTCAGAAATTTAGACTGAGGTGACAATGGAAATTAATGGTGAGCTATTGAGCAGTCATAGGTTTGCAGAAGACATAGTGCTTTTCATTGAATCTGTAGGAATTACAAGAAATGACAAGTGATTAGAGCAAATTGTGTCTAGAGGAGGGCTTCACAGTGAATATGAAGATAGAGATTATGTTTAACAGACATGTTTGATTGCATCCTGTAAAAACAGGAGATACAGAACTACAGTACTGTAGAAGGTGTTATGGAATGCTTATCTTTGGGGTAAGCACTTCAGGCAGATCCAGTACATGACAGTGAAATCAAACGAAGGATAGGAATGGGATGGAGGATTTTTGGATAAACTGTGTACTACATGAAGGATAAGCAATTACCATTATGTCAAAAGAGACAGTTGTATAATCAGTGTGTCATTTTTGTTCCAAGTTATGGATATGAGACGTAGTGTATAAGAAAGTCCTTGGAGCGTAAACTTAGGTGTGCTTAGAGGGGAATACAAAGGACCATGTTGGGGGTTACATGGAGAGAGGAAAAGAGAGCTTCCTGGATAACAGTGCAAGCAGATGATATCATCACTACAACTTGAAGCCATCTCATAATGCGATCTCACCACCACATAGGTGGAAAGTTTTACCTTGGCACATAATTTTCCTCCTCCATTTCTGATTTGACTCAAATTCAGGATGTAAAACACACAGAAACAAACCCAGCCAGCTAACCTCAACTAAAAACATTACCACTCCGCTCGCTTTGCAACGCGGGTGGTAAGCGAGCGAAGTGGTAATGTTTTCATTTGCGAGGTTGGCTGGCTGGCTTTGTTTGTGTGTTGGTAAATATCTCATGAACGGCTTGAGCAAACAACATGAGGATGCCATGACACGTTTTCAAATATTAAGTCATTCACGCTACCTTCAGACGATTCAGGGTATTAAGATATGGCCAAATTCTTAGAGGAGCTCAAAAATAGGCACTTGGGGACAAGGTCACGGTCACCAAAGGTCAATTAATTGACATTTGGCCGCCATTGTGGTGACACTGACCTTGTCCCCGAATACCCATTTTCGAACTCGTCCAAGATTTTGGTCATATCTTGATACTTTCAAAGTCTCAAGTTAATAGCTCAAGCCATTCATTAGATATTATGTTTACCTACACACACAAACAAAGCCGGTCATCCAACCTCACAACTGTAAACATTACCGCTCGGCTCGCTTCGCAACGCGGGTGGAAATAAAAAGCATAAACGGATGTTGGCAGGCCACGTCCTTCGTAGACCAGATAACCAGTGTTGTAGGTCTCAAGACCGGTCTTGGTCTCGAGACTTGTCTCGAGACCAGTTTGATGTGGTCTTGGTCTTGATCTTGGTCTTGAAGCTTCTGGTCTCGGAGTTTTGGCTCGAGACCAGGTCGAGACCAGCATTACAAAGTGCATCGTGGCGTGGGGAAGGTCGGAATTTATTATTAAACACAGAGAAGAATCATGGCTGATTTGATTCACGGTGCGCCATACAACGTTGTACTGTCTATAGATAGTGCCTGGCTAGTGCTACGGTGATGATGCATGAGCTGAGCCCTGTGAGTGCCAATAGAGTGCATGGGAGTCGATAGAGCATGCATGACGTGGCCATTCTCACAGTGATAATCTCCGTTTCCACGCACGCATGTTTTGCAGCTCTGTTCGCCTCTGTGTACTTCTATACGTGTTTAGTGAATGCAATCCTCGTGCCCTTCATACATGTACACAATAGGTTTAGCTAGTTCACTTGGAAAACGTAACCACAAAAATGTCTATTTTCCTATGTTTGTTTCTTCATGCCAATGAAGCAATGAGTGGATGGAGTGGTTGGTCAGTGGGGTGTGCCAGCTGAAGTAGATGGGAATGGTGGTGCTTTGGTGGACATCTGTGCTGGTAAGGGGTTGGCAATAGCCAACACCTACTTTCGTCATAAGATGATCCACCGGTATACATGGAGAGTAATGAGGAGGATGGATGGTGAACTTGTTGAACGAAAGGCAATGATAGACTACGTGTGTGTGGATGAGCGAATGAGAAGACAAGTGTTGGATGCAAGGGTGTGGAGAGGGTGGGGGAATGGAGTCTCGGACTATCACTTAGTGATGGCCAAGGTAGAGCTGCAAAGAAAGTGGTTGAGGAGACGAAGGGGAAGACAGGAGGAAGCAGCTCCTGTGAGAAGAGTGGAGAAATTGCAAGATAGTGAGAAAAGGACAGAGTATAAGAGCATAGTGGAAGAAAGATTGGGAAGGTATGAGCTAGAGCAGATGGAAGGGGTGGAAGACGTATGTAAGATATTCACGGAAGAGATAAGCGCAGCGTGTGAGGCGGTTTGTGGAGTGAGGAGGAGATGCAAGGGTGTGCAAGGGACAGCATGCTGGAATGATGAGGTGAAACGAGCTGTGGAACAAAAGAAGAAGGCATATGGTGAATGGTTGGCGAGTAGAGGTAGGGAAGAAGATGAGAGAGAGAAGAAAGAGGTATATGTGAGCAGGAGAAGGGAGGTTAAGAGACTGGTGAAGGAGAGTAAGAAGAAAGTGGATGAAGAGTTTGGGAGGAATCTGAGTGTGAAATGGAGGGAGAGTAAGAAATTGTTTTGGAAGGAGGTAAAGAAAGTAAGGCAGTGTGAAAGGGGAAATAGTAGGGGAGTGAAAGATAGGAATAATAGATTGTTGGTGGAGAAGAGAGAGAAATTGAGGAGATGGAAGGAGCACTTTGAGGATTTGTTGAATGTAGAGAGTGAGAGCAGTGTGAGTATAAGTGGTTGGGGAATGGCTGGGAGAAGAAGAGATGCGAGGAGGGAGGAAGAGATCAGTAGGTCGGAAGTAGTGGAAGCGATGAAGAAGATTAAGCTGGGAAAGGCCCCAGGAATTGATGGAGTGTGTGGTGAATTGCTTAGGTATGGGGGTGAGATTGTTGTGGAGTGGATATGGAAGTTGTGTAGATTGGCTTGGGAAGAGGGAAGGGTTCCAGAGGACTGGAAATCAGGTATAATTGTTCCTCTGTACAAAGGAAAAGGGGAGAGAGAAGTATGTGGTAACCATAGGGGTATTTGCCTTCTTAGTGTGACTGGTAAAATATATGGTAGAATACTCATTGATAGGGTTAGGCATATGACAGAGGAGCTAGTTGGAGAAGAACAAGGGGGATTTAGGAAGGGAAAAGGGTGTGTAGATCAGATATTTGTTCTAAGATGTTTAGTGGAGAAGTATCTAGAGAAGGGAAGGAAAGTGTATGCTGCCTTCATGGACTTGGAGAAAGCTTATGACAGAATAGATAGGCAAGGTATGTGGAAGGTATTAAGAATATATGGAGTGGAGGGGAAATTGTTGAGTGCTGTGAAGAGTATGTACGTGGGAGCTAGGGCTACGGTGCGAGTGGATGGTGAGATGAGTGAGTTCTTTGATCTCAATGTGGGACTGAAACAGGGGTGTGTGATGTCTCCATGGCTGTTTAATATATATATGGATGGGGTTGTAAAGGAGGTGCAAGGTAGGGCAGTGGATGTGGGGGTGGCCCTAATGAATGAGGGTGAGATTTGGAAGCTTCCGGTGTTGCTGTTTGCTGATGATACAGTATTGTTGAGTGAAGATGAATGGGAGTTGCAAGGTTTGGTGAATGAATTTGGGACAGTGTGTAGGAGGAGGAAGCTGAAAGTTAATGTAAACAAAAGTAAAGTTATGGTGTTTGAGAGGAATGAAGTCACAGAGTGTGCAGTGAGGTTGGATGGTGAGGATGGAGAATGTGAGTGCATTCAAGTACTTGGGTAGTGTGATGAGTAAGGATGGAACTTTGGGGGATGAAGTACGTGAAAGGGTACAGCAGGGAAGAAAGGTTGTTGGTACACTGAAAGCAGTAATGAGATATAGGGAGGTGAGTATGGAAGTTAAGAAGTCACTGCATGATGGTATTGTGATCCCTACCCTGACGTATGGAAGAGAGGCGTGGACCTTGCAAGAGGGGAACAAGTCAAGAGTGAGAGCAGTGGAAATGAGTTACCTGAGAGGAGCATGTGGAGTGACGTGGAGGGACAGGTTGACGAATGAAGAAGTGAAGGAACGTTGTGGGGTAGATGTGGATGTGGTTGAAAAGATTAGGAGAAATACACTGAGGTGGTTTGGACATGTGGAGAGAATGGAGAATGAAAGACTGACTAAGAGGGTGTATGTAGGTGAGGTGGAGGGAGGGAGAGGGAGAGGTAGACCGAGGATGAGGAGGAGGGATGGAGTTGAGAGGTATATGAGGGAGGGGGGGGTGAGCTGGGGGGAGGGTAGTCAAATGGTGGGTGACAGAGTGACTTGGAGGCGTTTTGTCTGCGGCCACCCTTTGCGGGATTAGGGCGTCGGGCTATAGATAGATAGATAGATAGATTGTTTCTTCATGCCAATGAAGCAATGAAAGCAGTAATATTTTACCGAGTTGTTTAGGTCTTCACATATATTAAATTTTGTAAATAATTCCTCCCTTACCTGGGGCGTAGCCAGGATTTTGAAGCGATGGGGGCCAAGTCAGACAGTGGCTTCCAGCCTTTCGAGGTATAACCCTTCAGTGCTTCCAAATGGCTATCGCGGAGGCTTGCAGTGACTTCTGTGATAAAAATCAGAATATTTTCTAGCGTTTCACAGCCACCCTCGAATTTCATACAACTTATTCACCTATGAGCGGGGGGCCATGGTCATGTGGCCCAAAGGAGTTTCTCGCCCCACTAAAGTGGGGGGGTCACCTGGGGGCCGATAAACCATCAGTAGTAGCAAGAAGGACAATGAACAGACTCGAGCGAGAGCCTCTTTCAAGAAGGAAAGTTAGTGAAAAGTGTTGTCTTAAACAAATAGTGGATACGACCGTTAGAAGTATTTGGAACACTTATGAAAGTAAATTATATATTTTATAATTATATGTTTTACATCCCACCTCTGTAGCCCAAAACCCCTTCGGTCTCTTGTGTAAATATCCTGAAAAATAGGTAGTCCCCCTCGACTGTTCACGAGAAACGAAATATGAATATGTTGTGTATGGAACGTTTGGGGAAGTGTAAAGCTCGGAGAGAAGTGCGAAAATTAGTCTTTCAAAAACCAGCTTTCGCATGAGGAAGATACAGCTCTCCATGAGTACGATGACACTGACAAAGTATGCAACACCATACACTATAAGTTCAAAACTGTACTTTCAAAAGTTTAAAAACTTAAAAAACATTCAAAAGCCGTAACGTCGGTGTGCAGGGCCGTAGAGAGCTATGACCGAGCCCTGGGGTGCCTGGAAAACGTTTGACATGGGCCAGAAAAGGAAGCAGAATTGTCACAGTCGTGGTGTGGGCCCTGGTCCCTTCATATTCTTGAGTTTTGGCCCGGGGAATTATCCCCATTGCCCTCTTCTCTCTTTCATTCAACTCATGTGCGATAATCAACTTAAATTCGTTTAAAAGGTGTTGAGTATCGCATCGATACATAATCTGCAACTGGGTAATTGGGGCACTAGTGCATTCACTCGAGGGGCCGAGACGCCCGTGAAAACTGACCAGCAGTGTAGCATCTGCAGGCTGCAGCTGCTTTTCATTCATTCAGCAGACACATAAATTCTTGGTCTTGGTCTTGGTCTCGGAGGATCTGGTCTTGGTCTTGGTCTTGGTCTTGGTCTCGGAGGATCTGGTCTTGGTCTTGGTCTTGGTCTTGGTCTTGAAGGGTCTGATCTTGACTACAACACTGCAGATAACAGATGCTTAACCTGGGTAACCGAGTGGCAGCCCAAAGGTGGAGTGAGAGGGTCAGACATGACGAGCTATTATAGTGAAAGGAAGTTCTGAGATTCGCTAGGGCTGGATGAAAGAGGATAGTAGCCAATAGGTCTGAGTGAAAAAATATGGTAGAGGTCTTTGTCCTGCAGTGGACTGACTCAGGCTGCTGCTGGTGATGATGAGGAAGTCCACATTACCAAAAATCCCTCACCAGCTGAATAACAACAAAATCGTCTGATCTGAACAGGATTTGAATATAACGGAAGACGTCGTACAGAAAGTAATTCATTCGATACAGTGACGTCTGTTAGTATGTTCATGCTACTATAAGATTATTTTATTGAGCTCTCATAGAAAAGGTGTTTACAGAGCATATTACCGTAAGAACTGCTTAACTATCAAAGGTTTCTCTTAAGGTGAATATAATTAACAGCAAATAAGAACAAAAACAAGAATTAACTCTCAGAGAATGCAATGACCGCATCCACCAATTGGTTTAAGGTTAAACATTTGAATTTGCTCCGTGACATTATACCTTCGCCGGAATTGCTTCATTTAGCCCTCAATTTTAAACGCTTCCACCATCTATGGTCCAAATCAAATAAACAATGAAGTGACTGTCTGTGAGCTTGATATTTGACCATTCTAACACTGACTTTTTACTGATTATTCACAAAATCGAATTCATCTTTCCTTGCATTACCTTGAATCCTTCCACAAAGATTTGCGCACGTTGGGCAGACTCTGTTTAAGTTAACATTGCCATGTCACCTTGACCATTGACATACCATTCTAAGAAACAGTAGGTCGACTACGTGGTTGATCCTCATCCGTTTCAAAAGTTTGACGAATTACCATATGAACTACCATACCAGTACTCATTTTGGTTACAGTCAGACACAGTTCGAGCTTTGACCTGGTTCTGTAGCATTTAACTCTGGCTGTTTCTTTTTCTTCAATCGACCCAGAGTTCGTACAACTTCTCACTGCTGGAACCAAGTTTTGTCTCAATCAGATGAAAAATGTCTAAGTTGATATAACTAGCAGACTTTTACCCTGCCCTATGCCCTTTGATCTGCTGTTCTGAAAAACATCGGATATTATGTCCACACAGACACACACACACACACACACAGTGAGAGTCACAGATAACAGACGTGCGACCTCGGCGCTCCCAACCAGCACGGCCAGTGGCATTACCTAAATTAGTATCTTTATATGACTCAAGCTCTGTACCAGGTGAGACCAAATGATTTTCCATTATTAAAAGAAAAAAAATAATAAGAAGTTTAAACAAGACTTGTTCAAACAGAAAATAGAACCAAGAGGCGAAAGAATGCGCTCAGTCAGCTGAGGTTTGTTTAGACTACAGCTGCACGGGGTATGTAAGTACATGTACTCTGTGCTTTTAGTATTGCAAAATGGACACATACTTTAGGAAAGCAAATTTGGAAAAGAAAAGGGATAAAGGTAGAAAGCAAGATGATGATTTCTACCAAGAACTGGTTGAAGTGGACACGCACAATAGACTGGTTGAACGTGTACACAAACTAGAAATGGCTTTCAAAAATGAAATTGATGAAATAAAGAAGCAGATGCACTTGCAAAAGGAAGAAATAGAAAAACTAGGAAGGGAGGCCAACAAGAAAGAAACAACCATCAGTGAACTAACAGTGGAATTAAGTACACTTAGGAAGAAAATGAGTGAAATGGCAAGTACAGTAGTCAATCACGAGAGTGTTATGGACGAGTTCAAAAATGATACAGAGACAATTAGGCAAGTAAGCAGTCTGATAGACCAAAGCAGTGATATTGAGGAGAAGATAACACAGGTGAATGAAGCTGTGCAAAGCTACAAAAATGATGTGGAAACCACGTATGCTGAAATGGTGAAAGTAAAGGAAGACTTAGAAACAAGAGTGGAGGAAAAAAGCATTAAACAGGAAGTGAAAAGAATAATCCAAAATCCAAAGTTAGTCAGAGATTCAATAGATATAAACAAATCTATAGTAATCACTGGTATAGAAGAGGAAGAAGTAAAAAACAAGATCACAAGAGACAAAAAGGAGATGGCAAATGTAATGAGCTTACTGAAAGAAGTATCAGAGGAAATCTGTAGTAAAGACATAGAGGAACACAAAAGGTTAGGGAAATACGAGAAAAGCAAGACAAGACCTCTAAAAGTGACTTTCCAGAGTGTAAACACTTTGGAGGAGATACTAAAAAATGCAAAGAATCTTATGGAAAAAGAGGAGTTCAAAAATGTATGGATAAAAAGATGCCTAACACAAGAGGAACTGGAACTACTGAAAGAGAAGAGGGAGGAAGCAAAAACAAAAAATGAGGGAAGATCAGAAGAGGAGAAGAACAATTTCTTTTTTTTTACAAAGTAATAGGATTGCAGGTACGAAAGTGGTACATAAACAGGATGGAATAAAAAGGAGGAAGGTAGTAAAACCATGCCATGACAAGTATGTAAACAAGAGGATAAAGTTGATGTACACAAATGTGGATGGAATGGTATCTAAATTACTAGAGATGAATGATTATGTCAGAGAAAATGAACCACAAATAATATGCCTAACTAAAACAAAATTAACACCAAGGATATCCAATGACATACTAAACTTAGAGGAATACCATATGTGGAGAAGATACAAAAATTTTTAAAAAGGAGGAGGAATTATAATATTAACTAAGAAAAATTTAAAAGTCAATGAAATAAAACTAGATATACCATCACAAGTAGAACTGATTGCAGTAGAGATCAACACATCTGAAGGGAAAGTAATTGTAGCCAATTTGTACATGCGACCCAGATCAAACACATGGGAAAGAGACGAATATGAGGACCTGGCAGAGAGTACAATTCAGAGTTTAAGATCATTACTACATAAAATGGAAGAGAAATCGGAAAGAATCATACTAACTGGAGATTTTAATACAAATATAAATTGGAATACTCTAGATATAATTAGGCAAGAAAGCTGTTGGGATCAAAAGGTCCTGGATCTCGTGCAAGAGTTTTTCCTAACGCAACATGTGAGGGAAAACATCAGAAAAAGAGGACTCGATGTACCTTCAGTGCTATATCTAATATTTACTAGGCAAGAAAATGATATTGACAGTTTAATATATCACCCTCCACTCGGCAAAAGCGATCATGCAGTACTAAATTACAGCTTCAGGATAGCATATGACATAGTTAACAACAATGAAAGTTACAAAAAGAGCCTAAACTATAAAAGGGGAAATTATTAAGACCTAAAGAAGTATTTCTTAGAAGTTGATTGGGAAAATGAGCTTAGAGGACAAGATTTAAATGCTGTATATAAAAAATTCTGTGAATATTATGAAATAGGAGTCCAGAAGTACATCCCACAGCACAAAGAAGCAGATAAGAAAATACAGAAATGGTTCAATACAGAATGTAAAAAATCAAAAGAAAGAAGAGATTTGTTGTGGAATAGATACAGAAGACACAATAGTGAAAGGGCGTATAATAATTACAAACAGGCAAGAAACGATTATACAAGAATAAGGAGGGAAGCCCAAAAACAGTTTGAGGAGGATATAATAAATAAAAGTAGTGATCAACCAAAGCTGTTTTACAGCTACATCAGAAGCAAAACCAAAGTAAAAGATATAATACAATCCATTACGGACGAGGGAATCACTTATACGCAAGAGAAAGATATTTGTGAAGCACTAAATAAGAGTTTCCAATTAGTTTTTACCATAGAAAAAAATTTTGAAAGGGACTATGTGGAACATGCATGTCCACACATACTATCAGATATACAAATAGCAGAAAAAGTAATACAGGAGGAGTTAAGTAAATTAGACAGAGGAAAAGCAAGTGGTCCTGATGAAATTTCATGTTGGGTACTACGAGAATGTACAAAGGAGTTAAGTAAACCATTATTGTTAATTTTCAAGAAATCCTTGAGTCAAGGTAAACTACCTGATATTTGGAAGAAAGCAAATATTGTCCCCTTATTCAAGAAAGGAAATAGACAAAATCCACTCAACTACAGACCAATATCACCGACCAGTGTTGTAAGCAAGGTATTAGAAAAGCTTATAAGAAAAGCTTGGGTAAATCATCTAGAAGAACACAGTATGATAACAGAAAGACAGTTTGGTTTCAGAAAAGGAAAATCATGTGTTACTAATCTGTTGAGCTACTATGACAGAGTAACAAACACAATACAGGAAAGAGAAGGATGGGTGGACAGTATCTATTTAGATTTCAAGAAAGCTTTTGACACAGTACCTCACCAAAGACTTTTATGGAAACTGTACCATCAAGGAGGAATTCGAGGCAAACTGTTTTGTTGGATCCAAGTTTTTCTCATAAAAAGAGAAATCAGAACAGTACTAAGAGGAAACTACTCATCATGGAAAGAAGTGACTAGTGGAGTACCAGAGGGTTCAGTGCTGGCACCAATGGTTACCTACCTTGAACATGTAGAAGTTGCCAGACCAAATCATTTAACAAGACTGAAGTGAATATTATAGTACTGCTGTGTCATTTTATTTTATTTATACATTAATTTATTTCTTTATTATTTATTTTTGCGAATTCAAATCAGCATTCATCTCGGCAACGAGACATAAATGATTTTTATGTTATGGTTGTGATGATTCATGTTGTATTTATTTATATATTTTTTTAATACCAGACATTTGCGGAAGAGATTTTCGTATTACCCATTCCTGGATTTCAAGGAAAACCTAGAGGATGCCTTGAATGTTTGTAGAATTTTCACCGGCTCAAAATTGTAAAGATTTTTTTGAAGGTGTGTATAAGAACGAACCGTAATCGTAGTTAAGGGGATAATTAGCCACCTGCAAGTTTTGAGATAGAAAGAAGTTTAAACAATTGACATTAATAACTTTCTTAGTTATAATATACACGGCGTTTAAAACAGAAAAATGCGGCGAGAAAATAGTTTTAAAAAAACATGTGTTGAACAGTGTTTAGATTCCATTATACCAAAAACAAAAAGAGTACGATATCAACGACTGTCCATCTTTTCTGCGTTTACGTAACAACTTATTAGTTTTCTTATTCAGTCCTATTGTGAAGGATAACATTGTTCAACAAAGTACTTGATAATTTGTTATTATTGATATATATATATATATATATATATATATATATATATATATATATATATATATATATATATATATATAAATTTCTGATATTTTTGTTTTTCTCCATATCTCAAGTTTATATTTTGTTATGATAATCCTGCCTATCTTGTAGCATAATGAAAGGGAAGATGCTTTTCTTCTTGGATTTAGTTACTGTAGACAGTGCTCACTTTGGTAGAGGTCCTTCAACTTTCGGTTGGACAGCAAAGCCATTCACTCTGTGGGATGTACCACCACCACCACCACAGAGTGTTTGACTGTTTGTTCAAGTCTGTCCATGTTGTTCCATGCAACAGTTGTAAACACATGAGGATGTTAATTTGGAAAAACTGTATTTTCATTTGCAAGTTCTAGCATCTGAAGACAGTGCTGTGTCAGTCTCCTCCGGCTGTAAGACACATTGTGGCCAAGTCTATTCATGATCTGCATCAGTTCCTTGTTTCCTGTCAAAGACGTAATTGCAAAAGGGAGAAGAACATGCGTAGGCAGCTTTGTCCTGCCAGTTGTAACAACAAATACCAGATCACTGCCAAATGAAGTTACCAGACGTTGGACTCTTGGTGAAGGATTGTCACACTTATTCTCGCCAGTCAGCAGTGTCTTCAGGAATTTCAGGAATAATGCATTTTTCTATGTCAGGTGGCCATGTTTGGGGTACATCTTGCTTACGGATGATGTTTCTCAACTCCATGATCACTTTGTGATCACATCCTCTTCTCTGACAGCTCTGGCAGCCATGAGTTCCTGTTTAAACTTGTGGGCTTGTTTGACAAGAGCTCATATTGATAAACTGTCTCGATAGCCAAGAACCTTACCCTTCTCATCAGAGACAAAGTTGAGTGATGCATTGAACTCACTCTCCAACTTTCGACAGATGTGTTTTTGGGTTGATGGTTTAACTAGTGCAATGCCAAGAGATTCTGGGGATTATTCAAGCTTTGATATGAGGTCCGTCAATAATCTGGATGTGGTAAAAGATCATTCCTGATGTACATGATAAGCTGCTCATATGCATGTTTCACCGCTATCTCGTGCTTTGGATGTTCTTCAAGGACTTCTTTCGTACTATATGTGACTGTAGTCTCTTTCTTGTGTGTGTGTGTGTGTGTGTGTGTGTGTGTGTGTGTGTGTACAGTCTATAACATGATAATTTATGTGGTAATGTCCCTCTGCTGCAGCAAGGTTTCGACATACTGCTGGATTCATCAAGTTTCCTTGTAACTACTTCACTAACCTTGACAACTGCTCTTCACTCCACTGTAAGATCTTCGTCACAACTTGGTAGATTGATTGTACATATCTTACTTCTTCACCAATCTACTGCACACACACATACCTGCAAGGCCCAAGATATATGTATCTCAAGTAGCATTATTAGTCAAAATATTTAATATAATACATCAAGCATTTTAAGGCCTATGTCAGTAATCAATGCCCCAGTTCAAGTATACTAGAAGTCATGTGTGTGATTAAGGTATCTTTACGTCTAAACTATTTGCTACATAGCCTCCAGAACATGGGTTATTTTTCACTCCCTCATCAGCTGTCAGCAAATGTGTGTTCAGGTTACTTTTATGTGTACATGTTTTGTTACACACATGACACTGATATATCTTTTCTCCTGTGTAAATGACAAGTAAAGTGCAATTTTGAATTTTCCCTTAAAAAAGTCATTAAGCACCAAGGCTGGAGAGGGTACAATATATTAATGTATTCATATTGACCATATGAGCATTCTGGTACCATTGTTTTGCCACCTAAGGTGGTACCAATATCTGGATTTGCCCCTGGATTATAATGCTTGACAGCGTATTTTCTAGTGTGTATTTAATCTCCCTCAATGACTATTTGAAGCGGCCGATAAGAATGTCTGGCTGTCCCATCTGGTATAACGCCCAGGGGATATTTTAAATTTAACAAGATGCTATAATTACATTAAGCTATATATTATTACCAAACACTCCTTGAATAACATGTATAACTCTCCTGCATTAAATTTGAAGCATTGATAATAATAACTTCCCATTTTTTGTCACTGTCCGAAATTCCGGTACTGGATGAGAGAGGTAATTAGGTCATATGGATTTTTTCCTAGTTACATATATATTTTGTTTATGATTGAAATAGGCATTGGGGATTTCAATCCTTATATTATCCTTGCCAAATCCAGTCGCTTCTTACAGATGGACACAAGCTACTATTCTGCTCTAGCTCCCGCAGGACAATTTTCTCTGTGTTCATTGACCCCTTAACCGCGGGGCGTCACTTTCGTGACGCTTGGCCACAATGGATCATACTGCGGGGCGTCACTTTTGTGATTCTGTGTTATTTTGAATTATCCCGGGCTCTCAAGTGGTGGCTTGTATCATCTATCAGTACTGCCAATGTCCAACACTAGTCAGCACTCCAAATCTCATCTGTACACCCATCCATTGTTGACAATTTAGCGATTTTACCCCCTTCGTGACTCCCGTCCCTACCTGCCCTCCATTACCCTGTCCTCTCACCTCCCACGCCGCGCTGCGCTACGCAAATTTCCCCCGGATTTTTCCACAGATTTCATCCATCGAAATAAGTCCTATGCCCTATACTTATACAAAATAATATATACCGAAAAAAAAACAGGTAAGTGATAGTGTTATACAAAAGAAATTGGCTAATTATCACCTGACAAAACCTCACGTGCATTCATTCGCTACATTACCACGGTAATTTCCCCTTTGAATTATGCCTTGTAATCGATGTCTGTAATAAAAATATATATCAGAAAGGAAGGGAGAATCCTAATTGACAATTACATTCACCTGGAACTACCTATTTCTTTATGTATTGCCGAGATTTTCTACCTATAAAAAATTAGCATGTAAGTTAGCATCAGTCAGCCAAAAGTGTCATTGTCAACCCCTCCCTTCTCAGATAAGCTGCGGCATTTAGTTCCTTGTCCTCCGCTGCAGAGAAACGATGTCGCACTCGCGCCCCGCCATTCCTGCCGCTTCTGCGCCCATTGCAAAGGGCCCTGTGACCTCTACTCCTAAGAAAAGTAGTGAGGCAAGCAGGAAAGGCCTTAGTGAGTCTGCAGTGACACGTGAACTGGAAGAATTGTCCATGATTATGATGGACAGTGACTATGACGATTCGGGTGAATCTTGTGATGAGCCGGGTGAGGTTATCGTGCCAGAAACAGCAACAACGAGTGCTACAGTGTGTGAATCAGTGTCTAGCTCCAAGGGAAAGGAGCCTTTAGTGCAGCAAGAACAGGAATTTGGGAAGGGAGTGAAAAGGCGGCGTGTTAGCCCCAGAACAATGCCCCCACGTGACCCAGCCCGCCATGAGTCACGAGTGCATTCACCTCCCCGTTCCCCAAGTCCCACTTCACTCATTTCTTCATCATCGTCGGCTGAGTTATCTCCGGGGTCTTCATCGTCGGAGTCACCACCAACATCAACAGTGAAGGCAGGCCGTAGAGGTAGAGGTAAATCAAGGAGAGTGAAAAGTAGTGTAGCTAGTAGGGTAAGGGCTGCTAGTGCTGTACGGCAACCTAGGGTCAGTGCGAGTGACCTTGACATACATAAACCTCCCTCACAGCCAACCTCCACCACCACCACCACCACCCGCCCTACACCGCCACGACAGGGAATCCTGGACGCCTTTGCGTGGACGGAAGGGTCAGATTTTGTGCCAGAAAATCTAGTTTTTGATGAGAGCTCCTCAGGAGTTCAGCCTGCCTTCACTATGGACAAAAATGCTGAGTGTGTCGACTACCTTTTGGCCTTCCTAGATGACGAAGTCATGCAGCACATATGTGATGAGACCAACAGGTATGAATCACAACGTGCTGCAACTGGTACAGGTGCAGCCAAGATGCAACAGTGGTCCATGCTGGGAGAGCAGGAGCTGTATGTGTTCTTTGCCCTCATGCTTCTCATGCCACACTCCAAGAAGCATGAGTTGGAAGAATACTGGTCCATGGACCCCTTACTACCCTCTCTCACCTTCAATAAGTACATGGCCAGAGATCGCTTCCAGAACATCATGGGAAATCTGCACTTTGCCGACAATGATGTACCTTCCCAAACTGACCCACTCTGGAAGATCCGGGAGATTCTGAGCAGAATGAAGGATAAGTTTATGTCATTCTTCCACCCCTTTCAGAAGGTTGTCATTGACGAATCCTTGGTTTTGTTCAGAGGACGTCTTCGGTTTGTTCAGTACATTCCAAGCAAACGCCATCGCTTTGGAATTAAGTTCTTTGTACTGTGCGACTGTAAGACGGGGTACATCCTTGACTTCGTCATATATTCAGCCAGCACTGTCGATCTCGATAAAACACACCCCCTTGGCTTCTCAGGCTGTGTAGTGAAAGTGCTCCTAGAAAAGTGTTTTGGTGGGAATCATGTGCTGTATACAGACAACTACTATACAGCACCGAAACTTGTCAAATACCTTTCTGAGCAGGGCATTGGCTCCTGCGGCACTGTGAAAAGTAATCGTGCCCACTTCCCCAAATTCCCAGAGGCGGGAACCTCGCAGCGAGGAGACGTGCACCTACGCAAGTCTGAGAAGATGCTGGCAATACGGTGGCATGACAAGAGGGTCGTGCACATGCTCACCACCGTACATAAGGGGGAGATGAGAGACAGTGGGAAGGTCGACCGTAGGACAGGCGAACCTGTGATGAAACCTGATGCTGTGTTGGACTATAATATCAACATGCGGCTGGTGGACAAGTCCGACATGATGATTGGTGAGATCGACTGCCTCAGGAAGAATACTAGGTGGTACAGGAAAGTTTTTCTGCATCTGATAGATATGACGATGCTGAACGCCTTCATCCTGTACAAGATGAAGGTCAAGCCACCCAAGTCCTTCTCCCTGAGGTTGTTCGCCAGGACTTGTGTCCAGCAGCTGCTGAAAAGATATGGTAGGGTGACAGCAGCAACTCCAAGGCACCATCCAGTAACACTTCCCGACCGACTTGAACAGAGGGCGTATATGGATCGGCACAGACTTGAGCTTATGCCTGCCACAGGGAAAAGGAAGGCTGCGATTCGCAGGTGTCAGGTATGTGCGCATACCACCCACCACACACCTGAGCACAAACGCATCTCTTGGCAGTGCGCTGAGTGCCAGGTTCCCCTCTGTGTTACCTGCTTCTTCGATTACCAAAGCCAGAAGCAGTTCTAACAGTGCAAGTGTGGAAGCAGAATGATTTGGAAATAATGTGTAAATAATGTGTAAATAGCAGGTGAAGGAAATAGACGTTCAGTACATATGATTGAACAGTGTATTATAATTTTGTATTACTGAAAGTGACAGTGAATAACATAGTGTAAGTAAAATAGAAGGGTAAATATTGAAAAGAGAGTAGAAAATGTAAATAGTAATGTAAGTAATTAGTAATATAAGAATATGAGTACAAATAATTTATGTTATAACAGTGAAAGTGAATCCGTGGCTCTCTACGTATTTTACTGAATGGAAAATTGAATTACTTCAGTGACAATAAACTAATACGACTGAAGGAAACTTATGTAGAAAGACTCCAGATATATATAAGTGTGATATAGTAATAGAAATATAAAGTGTGAGGGGTTTTATGAATAATAAATGACAGAGTACCAAGAGCGAACTAGCACAAGTGCAACGATCAGACGCGCTCGTAATTTCCATTGCTTTCACAGTGGGTTTTTTTTGGAGTATGGATCCCAAACTACTTGAAAATTATAGAATAGTGTTTATAGCGTTTATATCTGGCTGTGGTAATCATATTACGGGTTGTCGGGAAGTGTAAAGTGGAGACTTCGTTACCCTACTTCAGAGGTCTCCACAAGTGCTACGGTAACCGAAGAAGGCTCAACAAACATTCCAGGAGAAAGCTGAAGGTATGTGCAATAAGCATATATAATTTTATTATTCTAGGACTAATAACTGATTTTTGGCAAATATTTTTTGAGAGTCTGTCGGAGCCCGAATAACCCCGCGGGACACGCAAAACATTGGTAAAAAAGCCCGCGGTGTAGGGGTTAACACTCTTTCTTCAATCGATAATAACTGCTGATGCATTCATATTAAGTCCATGATATTAAAACCGGTTCAGTAAAGTTACGACTTGTCGATGATTTCAAAAAGAATAAGAACTGCAGCATACAGAGGATGATTAATTATAATATGTTACGTCCCCACCCCACACTGCCACAGGCTCCAACAACAGTTGTACAGTACAAGAAGGACGTTGCCCAGTGAGTTGTTCTTCCTATTGTCAGACTCTACAAACTTTACTAGCTGCAATTACACTAAATGCATGACAACACTTCACTATTTTCACAGGTACCGATGATATACTAACTTCAGTAATACTTCACTGTTTTCACAAGTACTGAAAATATACAAACTTCACTGCCCTGACACTGCACTGCACTCAAACTGAACAAAACCCGACTGAACTTGCTTTAGTCTCTTATCTATCCTTATAAACTTGCATTACTCGAGAAACTTCTAGCACAAATTCTATGGGGCAATAGCTAACAGTTACCAACTAGGAGACATCAAAACATGCCAGAGTTTTCTTACATTACATAACATTGTAAATTATTTAGCACAGAAACTTATTTCAGTTACATAATTTAACAATCACGTAAATAAAACATAAAAAAAAGAGCATAAATATTAATGCATAACTTACGAAATAACCACGCTTACAAACAGCAGGCAAACTGGCAACTCTGACTCGTATCGAAACCACTGTAAATATTGGGAAGCAGCGAGAACCCTCTCGAAACACCCAACTGGCAAATCTCACTTCTTAACAGATATAAAACCTTCATAAACCAGTAATACTAATTATCACTTGTGATGCAGTTAATACACATTAACTTAACAAATCCACTACTGCTGAGCAAGGATGTAGAAGCCTGGCTAATTAAATGTTAGTGCAACCACTTTCATTTAGTCATATTACATTACTCCTATTTCTGTTTCTTTACTGTGGAGAGCATGGAGAGTGAGAGACTGACGAGGAGAGTGTATGTGAGTGAGGTGGAAGGAGAAAGAGGGAGGGAGAGACAGAGGATGCAGTTGAGGGATCTAGTGAATATGTATATAACAGACGGGTGTGTGAGTGACAAGGCGATTTGCTTGTGGCCGCCCCTTTATGGGCTTGAGGAGTCTCGTTATCAACTGACAGATAGACAGATAGAACTTTCTTATTGTACGACTAGACCAAAATATTACAGACGTATTCCAAAAGGTTTCGCATGATTTAAGTTTATTTCTAACTCTAGGCAGGACTGTATGACAAGTGGCATGAGGATATATTGGTGTTGGCTCGGAGGCAGAGTCAGGCAAGAAGGAGGAAGGCAGAGTTACGTGGTGAGGTAGTGGAAGACCAGGATGATTCAGACTCCAGCAACACCCTCGGGCCCCTCACCCTCTCGCAGCTGCTGGCACCCATCGTCCTCTTCACTGTCGGAATGACGGTCTCAGTACTCTTATTCCTTGTAGAGCTTCAGCTGCCTAACACATTTTAACTTACAAGTAGATAACATTCCTGGCCCATTATCCCCGTTCTGCACCCTATGTTTTTAAGTTTTCCTGTCATCTGAAAAATTTAATCTTTTCAAACAGGGAAGGAGATACAGTAGTAGAAAAGTTAAAACTAAATCTGATCTCTCTAGTTTGGAAACTCTCTCCTGAACATATTAAAATATTCCAGCAGTAGCGAGAATATAATGCAAATGTCGTTCTGGTAGTGTCTGGTTGAACTACTACAAAATTATCCTTCCTGTCTCATCTTTTAAATAACTAATGCATTTCTTGTGTTGGACATGCTTTTCAAAATACAGCTTCAGTGACACTGGCGTATGTTTTAGTATCCTTCTCACGAGAGAGAGAGAGAGAGAGAGAGAGAGAGAGAGAGAGAGAGTTGAGAGGCCACACCCCTTGCGATCTTCATAAAAGGTGTGGCGTGGTGGTGGTGTGTGCAGTTGTGGTGGGTTCCAGTCACGGGGTCGCATTAGTCACCGGCTACACAATCACCACATACAGTACAACACATTCCCTGCACATAGTAAGTATGGCATGTCGGAAAGTGACTTGGTTTATCACTGTTGTTGGTATTGTCGCTGTTGTTGTTCCTCCACCTGTTCCTCTTCTTCTTCTTCTTCCTCTTCTCCTCCTCCTCCTCCTCCTCTACTCTTTCTTTTCTTGTTGCATTTGGCTGATCGGAACGAATTGGATTGCAATCTCAACTTGCATTTCACCTTCAGTATATATTCTTTTATCGGAAAGGTTTGAGGGATGCTTACATAAAAACTCTTAAGTTATACTGTATGAGTGCTTCCGTCTGCAGGCACTAGATATATTATTGAGCACATGAACATCAAAAACAATATTTACCGTTTGCTGGATTTCCCGTTTTTAACTCTTTCGTGCTCTGTGGACACACTTATGTATTTTGTACAGGGTAAAACAACATTGCATTCAGCTGAAGAATTTCATAACATTAATCGAATCAGTGTTCACATTTCTGCCTATTAGAATTCCCTCTGGCTCAATAATATAGTCTTACTGTAACGTCAGAAAGCAGCCTCAATAAACTTACCAAGCGCATATTAGGCAGACGGGTTAACGAGAATTAAGAAATGACAAATGTGATTGTATCAACCAGAAGCTAAAGCAGCCTTTAAATTCTCTGCAAATCAGAATTGAAGTCAAAAGCAAGGAGAGGAAGAAAAAGACGGCACAAGTATACTGTGTACTAAATACAGTAAAATTTAGTTGAGATGAAAAAAAATCCTGAATATTATACGGCACTCATCACCATTTTCATCATTATCAGAAACTTAAAGATCACAGCAGATTTAATGTTTCTCTAGTCTCTCTCCATTCTAATATAATGCTGAGTAGTCTGTTCTTTCCTTTTCGATTTGGTTGTGGATTTCTTATCCCTGTCATGTCCTCATTTATCTCTCATCTCGGCTTTGGGTTCACACTCCGCTACCTTGAAATGACTAACTTTTGTCAGCTCTGTGAAAGACCTGACTAATTTGAATATCAGACATTTGTGGGTTCCTTTGCAAAAAATCAGTCTTTGTTTCTCCTAGTAATTAAAAAGAAAACATATTTGCTTTCACTGCTTAATGATCCTTAGCTTTGCTCTCAAAAATTATAGGCTCTATTATCTGGTTCCTTAAGTAAGAGTATGAGACATCGATGGCTTACTTTACACTTAATCACTGAGCCGTACCAAATTTGACGACTCATTTTCTTGTTCTTTCCTTGACTTCGTTGTTATGAACAGCAACTGACTTGAATATACGAGTAAACTGTTCAAGTATATTTCTAAACATATTTCAAAGTTTTGTTTCGTTTTCTATTTTACTGGACGAAAAGCAACAAGTATGCTAAGCATTCATTTCCTATAATTTCTCGAATTGTCAGGGTTAAATGAAGGCAGTGTCAAATGTCTCCAGTTGGAAAAAAAAATGAGATTCATAACAATAATCTGGATATAAAAATAATATACTGCCACATACGTGGCCGAGTGATGAGGGTAAGGAAGGCTTTGTTCTGGAGAGGTTATTTTAGCTTGCAGTAACCTTTATGCAGTTGAAGCAGCTGCAGTGATCAGAGCAATTTGAAGCCAAGTTGTGCAAGAATCTGATGTTAAAAGTACTAGAAAACTTTACAGAGATAGCATGGCCATCACAAAACTCCATAAGGACAGCCAATAAATGCTAATTAATAAAGTTGTTAGGCAAGGAGAAAGAATGTCACCCAAGTTATTCATTGCATGCCTAGAGGACGTCTTCAGAAATTTAGACTGAGGTGACAATGGAAATTAATGGTGAGCTATTGAGCAGTCATTGATTTGCAGAAGACATAGTGCTTTTCATTGAATCAGTAGGAATTACAAGAAATAACAAGTGATTAGAGCAAATTGTGTCTAGAGGAGGGCTTCACAGTGAATATGAAGATAAAGATTATGTTTAACAGACATGTTTGATTGCATCCTGTAAAAACAGGAGATACAGAACTATTGTAGAAGGTGTTACGGAATGCTTATCTTTGGGGTAAGCACTTCAGTCAGATCCAGTACATGACAGTGAAATCAAACGAAGGGTAGGAATGGGATGGAGGATTTTTGGATAAACTGTGTAACTACATGAAGGATAAGCAATTACCATTATATCAAAAGAGACAATTGTATAATCAGTGTGTCATTCGTGTTCCAAGTTATGGATATGAGACGTGGAGTATAAGAAAGTCCTTGGAGCGTAAACTTAGGCGTGCTCAGAGGGGAATACAAAGGACCATGTTGAGGGTTACATGGAGAGAGGAAAAGAGAGCTTCCTGGATAAGAGTGCAAGCAGATGATATCATCACTACAACTTGAAGCCATCTCATAATGCGATCTCACCACCACATAGGTGGAAAGTTTTACCTTAGCACATAATTTTCCTCCTCCACTTCTGATTTGACTCAAATTCAGGATGTAAAACACACAGAAACAAACCCAGCCAGCTAACCTCAACTAAAAACATTACCACTCCGCTCCCTTTGCAACGTGGGTGGTAAGCGAGCGACGTGGTAATGTTATCATTTCCGAGGTTGGCTGGCTGGCTTTGTTTGTGTGTTGGTAAATATATCATGAACGGCTTGAGCTAACAACATGAGGCTGCCATGGCACGTTTACAAATATTAAGTCATTCACGCTACCTCCACACGATTCAGGGTATTAAGACATGGCCAAATTCTTAGAGGAGCTAGAAAATAGGCACTTGGGGGCAAGGTCACGGTCACCAAAGGTCAATTAATTGACATTTGGCCGCCATTGTGGTGACACTGACCTTGTCCCCGAATACCCATTTTCGAACTCGTCCAAGATTTTGGTCATGTCTTGATACTTTCAAAGTCTCAAGTTAATAGCTCAAGCCATTCATTAGATATTATGTTTACCCGCAGACAAAGCCGGTCACCTCACAACTGTAAACATTACCACTCGGCTCGCTTCGCAACGCGGGTGGTAATAGAAAGCATAAACAGATGTTGGTAGGCCACGTCCTTTGTAGACCAGATAACCAGTGTTGTAGGTCTCAAGACCGGTCTTGGTCTCGAGACCGGTCTCGAGACCAGTTTGATGTGGTCTTGGTCTTGATCTTGGTCTCGAAACTTCTTGTCTCGGAGTTTTGGCTCGAGACCAGGTCGAGACCAGCATTACAAAATGCATCGTGGCGTGGGGAAGGTCGGAATTTATGATCAAACACAGAGAAAAATCATGGCTGATTTGATTCACGGCGCGCCATACAACGTTGTACTGTCTATAGATACTGCCTGGCTAGTGCTACGGTGATAATGCATGAGCTGAGCCCTGTGAGTGGCAATAGAGTGCATGCGAGTCGAGAGGGCATGCATGACGTGACCATTCTCACAGTGATAATCTCCGTTTGCACGCACGCATGTGTGCAGCTCTGTTCGCCTCTGTGTACTTTATATATGTGCATGGTGTATGCAATCCTCGGGCTGTTCGTTTATGTACACCACAGGTTTATTTAGTTCGCTCGGAAAAAGTAACCACAAAAACGTCTATTTTCCTATGGTTGTTTCTTCATGCCAACGAAACATTGAAAGAAGTAATATTTTACCGAGCTGTTCAGTTGTTCACATATATTAAATTTTGTAAATATATTTCCTCCCTTACCCGGGGTGTAGCCAGGATTTTGGAGCGATGGGGGCCAAGTCAGACATCAGTGGCTTCCAACCTTTCGAGCTATAACCCTTCAGTGCTTCCGAATGGCTATCGCGGAGGCTTGCAGTGACTTCTGTGATAGAAATCAAAATACTTTCTAGCGTTTCACAGCCACCCTCTTATTTCATACAACTTATTCACCTATGAGTGGGGGGCCATGGTCATGTGCCCCAGAGGCGTTTCTAGCCCAACTTAAGTGGGGGGCCACCTGGGGGCCGATAAACCATCTGTAGTAGCAAGAAGGACAGTGAGTAGTCTCGAATGAGAGCCTCTTTCAAGAAGGAAAGTTAGTGAAAAGTGTTGTCTTAAACAAATAGTGGGTACGACCGTAAGAACAATTTGGAGCACTTATGAAAGTAAATTATATATTTTATAATTATGAATATTTTTTACATCCCACCTCTGTAGCCCAAAACCCCTTCTGTTTTTTGTGTAAATATCCTGAAAAATAGGTAGTCCGCCTCGACTGTTCACGAGAAACGAAAGATGAATATGTTGTGTATGGAACGTTTGGGGAAGTGTAAAGCTCGGAGAGAAGTGCGAAAATTAGTCTTTCAAAAACCAGCTTTCGCATGAGGAAGATACAGCTCTCCATGAGGACGATGACACTCACAAAGTATGCAACACCATACACTATAATTTCAAAACAGTACTTTCAAAAGTTTAAAAACTGAAAAAACTTTCAAAAGCCTTAACATCGGTGTGCAGGGCCGAAGAAAGCTATGACCGCGCCCTGGGGTGCCTGGAAAACGTTTGACATGGGCCAGAAAAGGAAGCAGAATTGTCACAGTCGTGGTGTGGGCCCTGGTCCCTTCATATGCTTGAGTTTTGGCCCGGGGAATTATCCCCATTGCCCTCTTCTCTCTTTCATTCAACTCATGTGCGATAATCAACTTAAATTCGTTTAAAAGGTGTTCTTTCATTCAACTCATGTGCGATAATCAACTTAAATTCGTTTAAAAGGTGTTGAGTATCGCATCGATACATAATCTGCAACTGGGTAATTGGGGCACTAGTGCATTCACTCGAGGGGCCCGAGACGCCCATGAAAACTGACCAGCAGTGTAGCATCTGCAGGCTGCAGCTGCTTTTCATTCATTCAGCAGACACATAAATTCTTGGTCTTGGTCTTGGTTTTGGTCTCGAAGGGTCTGGTCTTGGTCTTGGTCTCGGAGGGTCTGGTCTTGGTCTTGGTCTTGGTCTCGGAGGATCTGGTCTTGGTCTTGGTCTTGGTCTCGGAGGGTCTGGTCTTGACTACAACACTGCAGATAATAGATGCTTAACCCGGGTAACCGAGTGGCAGCCCAAAGGTGGAGTGAGAGGGTCAGACATGACGAGCTATTATAGTGAAAGGAAGTTCTGAGATTCGCTAGGACTGGATGGAAGAGGATAGCAGCCAATAGGTCTGAGTGAAAAAATATGGTAGAGGTCTTTGTCCTGTAGTGGACTGACTCAGGCTGCTGCTGGTGATGATGAGGAAATCCACATTACCAAAAATCCCTCACTAGCTGAATAACAACAAAATCGTCTGATCTAAACACGATTTGAATATAACGGAGGACGTCGTAGAGAACGTAATTCGTTCGATACAGTGATGTCTGTTATTGTGTTGATGCTACTATAAGATGATTTTATTGAGCTCTCGTAGAAAAGATGTATACAGAGCATATTACTGTAAGAACAGCTTAACTACCAAGGGTTTCTCTTAAGATCAATACAATAATTCACTGCAAATAAGTACAAAAACAAGAATTAACTCTAAGAGAATGCAGTAACCGCATCTGCCAATTGGTTTAAGGTTAAATATTTGACTTTGCCCCGTGACATTATACCTTCGCCGAAATTGCTTCATTTAGCCCTCAATTTTAAACGCTTCCACCATCTATGGTCCAAATCAGATAAACAATAAAGTGACTGTCTGTGAGCTTGATATTTGACCATTCTAACACTGGCTTTTTACTGATTATTCACAAAATCGAATTCATCTTTCCTTGCATTACCTTGAATCCTTTCACAAAGATATGCGCAGATTGGGCAAAATCTGTTTAAGTTAACACTGTCATGTCACCTTGACCATTGACATACTGTTCTAAGAAACAGCAGGTCGACTACGTGGTTGATCCTCATCCGTTTCAAAAGTTTGACGAATTACGATATGAACTACCATACCGGTACTCATTTTGGTTACAGTCAGATACACAGTTCGAGCTTTGACCTGGTTCTGTAGCCTTTAACTGATTCTTTTTCTTTAATCGACCCAGAGTTCGTGCAACCTCTCACCGCTGGAACCAAGTTTTGTCTAAATCAGATGAAAAATGTCTAAGTTGATCTAGGAAGCACCGACTTTTGCCCAGGCCTATGCCCTTTGATCTGCTGTTCTGAAAAACATCGGATATTTTTGTCCACACACACACACACACACACACACACACACACACACACACACACACACACACACACACGTAGGTGAATACATAACACCTGCTCTCGCTTCAGAAGTCGATGATGTAACAAACACACGAAAACAAGTCTTCGTACTGAACGAGTAAACTCCTTCATTTCCGTCAGATGATTATATTGATTTCCGACTTGTATCTGTGATTTTGGTTATTTTCGTGTGTGTGTGTGTGTGTGTGTGTGTGTGTGTGTGTGTGTGTGTGTGTGTGTGTGTGTGTGTGTGTGTGTGTGTGTGTGTGTGTGTGTGTGTGAGAGAGAGAGAGAGAGAGAGAGAGAATTCTGTATATCATCTCATGGATCCCCTTTTTGTATTATTTCTTCCAGTTAACGAAAATGACATTCAGCTAAGGTAAAGTGACAGTAAATATGGCACCATTAACCATTTCACTGAAGGGGAAATGTCTAGAACTTTCTTTTTTTAGCTTCTAGAGTTCAGTGAAATCGAAGTGAGATGGTAAGGTAGGGTAGAGAGATTTCGAGCAGCAGAAATTAAGGTCCACACAGTGATTACTTCTTTCGGTGTCATATTTTGCCATCTTCAGACGATTTTATACATATCCGGAGAGCTCTTTCAATTAGAGAAGTTAGACATAGCCCACACTAAGCTCTGCAAAATGACTTGGTTTCCCTAAACTGTATAATGTCATATGAAGATGAATAGGCAGATCAGAAGGCTTCATGTGTTCCCAGAGTACGAACAACCAGTATATACTCAATCCCTACGTTAACTGTGGCCTTTATTTTATTCTTTTTATCTCCTAATGGCTTCGTATATATCAAGAGAGATATTTCCAACTCGAAGGATTAGTTAAGATACCTTCCAATAGGGAAGATGTTGCTGATGCGGTAATCCATCGCCAGGAGGTTGAGTTGTTAAAGAAGTGGACTGTAGTTCAGTAGTTGCCTCGTGAAGTGTTATTTAGAGGAAAACTTTGTACGAAGCCGTCCATGCATAAAAGATTCGTGGCACCAGGAGATCATACGACTCTGGGGCTGACCACAGGACCTTTGGACAAATTGTGGTTTACTCCAGCGGGTTCGGACCTTAAAATAAAACAGGGGCCCGGATATAATACTACGGTCAGGTATCGTATCCTACAATTTTTTTTGGATATTTTCATTCTTAGAAAACACCTGCATGCGTTTGCCAGTTTTCTCTGCCCTCAAAAAACGACAAGCGCATGTTAGGTCAATCCTTGATTTTTTTTTTCCCCCTGAATTTCAGTTCCTCACCACTAAGTTCTTCCCATTTCCCCTTCCTGCTTTTAGATTGAGTGGGAAACTCCCCCCTCCCCCTGACTATCAGCATCACCACCACCTCCACCTCCCCTGAGGTACGAAAGAACTTCGGCAGGAGCTGAGTAATCACACATACCTTTTTTTGCAAGTAAATTGGCCTATAATATAATTACCATCTCTCCATCTTCAGTGAAGTAACAGTGGATTAACACTAAAACATCATGAGGCTGTACTATGGAAATAATGTAGATCTAGAGTATTCTCTCTTACTGACCCTCAGATACAGGATAAAAGCTGCAAAATTACGAAATGCCTGGCCTGCCTATGGTAAAAAGGGCATAGTATCAGTTCCATCAAGGTACCGTATTTATGTTTTATGCATGATACCGGCGACGATTTTCTTCATATTAAGAGATTCGTTTCGAAGTTATAGGACTCATATCGCATTCCTAATCCTATTCATCTCGAGAAACCATTCCAGAATTTTGTAAAATTAAGTTGATAAAGAAGGCCAGCAAGAATAAACTTTTAAAACTTTAAGTGGCAAGTATGTTTCAGCAGAAAGTTCCGGTTTACTCGTATGACAGTCTCCTTGAAAGCCCTACGGAAAATGAGAGTGACGTTCATATGACCATGACGAGAAGACAAAAATGGGGACTACAGTCAATGTTATATAATATGTACAGACGAGTCCCCAAGTATTATACATTTTAATCCACGTTTTTCACCGTAGACTCCACTACTGACGGGATATCATCTGGTACAATGGTGATCACTGCACCAGGTAATAAGTGGAATAATTCGACATCCCATCAACGGTGGACACCACAGTATACAACACGGGTTGCCATGTATCCCTGCTTAAGGACGTGGCTGTACGTTTTAGAATGAAAGAATAAAAACGGGTAAGGAAAGAAGGCAGGAAACTAACTTCTCCGACTACAGTGAAATTTATAAACAAGTGTATTTACTCAATGGTTACCTACCTTGAACATGTAGAAGTTGCCAGACCAAATCATTTAACAAGACTGAAGTGAATATTATAGTACAGCTGTGTCATTTTATTTTATTTATACATTAATTTAT
>NC_136993.1:54295990-54523490 GCF_032717465.1 Coenobita brevimanus | reverse complement strand
TGTGCCACCGGAAATACTCAGCACGACCTAGCCTGTCCACTGCAGGCGCTGTCCCCCAGCGAGCACCTCGCACCTGTGCAGTTCAGTATTCTTCTTGGAGTTCATGTGCAGGCTCTCAAATTCTCATAGAGAGAGAGGTTTCCTGACGAGCTCCTTGAGCAGTATAAAAGTGTTCAAGACGATGATATCAAGGTGTAAAACGCCTTCTTGTACCATCTGCAGGACTTGGGTAGGCAATCAACCTCATCAATTTGCATGTCTGATATATCAACAAGCTGTATGTTGATATTATGATCGTTGACAGCATCTGGCTTCAACACGGGTTTCCTGGTCCTGTAGTCTGTTTTAACCATTTCCTCAAGCACACCCTTATGTACTGTTGACATTTTAACCCGTCTCTTGTCATGCCAGAGAAGAGCTAGTTTGTTGCCACATTTCTTGGTAAGAAAGGCTCCTTATCAGTATCTGCTGGGAGTACAGGGAAATTCTTTGTTTGCCAGAACAGTTCCACAGGACCCAGTACCATGTTCAAGCAAACACTTGGTCAATGCCGGGGCAGTGTAATAATTATCAGTGTACAGAATGTGGTGCTTTTTGAAATATCTTTCCATCAGTACTTTTACGACTGGATCGTCACTAGGTGTATCAGCATCTGTCACCAAATAAACTGTGACATCGAGCACATAATCCAGTTTTGTAGTCACAAAAGATAAATGTCAACCGGCCCCTGAATATCACTAGCAACTCGTCAATTACCACTTTCTGAAACTGATGAAAAACTTTTGAAAATGACTCCTTGAGCATTGTTAGAATGGGTCTGATTAGCCACAACCTGTTGTTTGGTGAAGGCCCATAGTTTCTATTGAAATGGATGAACATTAGGATGGACAGGCACCTGTCACGTGCCATATACTTATTGAAGACGGGTGTGGCCACGAGTTCATTTACCAACCAAGTCATGGAGCACATGTTTTCTTATGTGCACCATCAACATGGTAAGGGCTAGCCACACAATCAACTCCTCCACCTCCACAGGTTGCCAGTCCCTTATGTGCGTGCTTTTGCTGGCAGCCATGTCTAGCCACCGCACCCACATAGCTTGATGGAAATATATTTCTTCTACCAGGTATTACATAATTGCAGTCGTGAATATCTCCCTAAAAATACTGCTAATAGAGTAGTCCAGGACCTGAGGAGAAGCTCATCCTCCTGAACACCTGCTCCTTCCTCATCAAACACCGGCACAGAGGGCTCAAGTCCTGCTCCATCCTCCCAGACAAAGGTATTCACGCTACTCATGCCTGGAAAAGAGGGCCGTTTGCCATGTGCAGCATGTTTTTTCTGCATGCATGCACGCCCACGCGGACACCCACAGGCAGGGGCTAAGGGGAAAGCAGAGGGAGGGTTGTGGGAGGCTGGGGAATAAGGGGGTGATGACACCTGAAATGAGCCTTCCCTGGGGAGACACTTGCTGCTGAGTAACACCTCGTGGGGCCCATGTGGAAAATTAAACTCCTGAAGGGCCCAGTTGTGGTGATTCCACCATTGAAGTACTCGGCTGAGGTGAAGGTGGACGTTTGTGGGCGAGATGATGGAAAGCAGGCAGCGAGTGTGGTGGTGAGACAGCTCGTCGGTGTTTATTCCGCAGATGACCACCAACTCCACGCTCACCTGCCCAATGTGCTGGGACGTCTACGTCCTCCTCCTCAGTAAAATCGTCGATGTCGAAGGCCCTGCCCTCCTTCTGCAGGAGTTTGAGAGCCTTTTCAGGCATCTGAGAGAGGGAAAGGGTTGGAAGGCAAGAGAGTTCACTTTCCATATGGTAACTTCTCTTCTCCGAAGACACACTCACTACGTGACCGTGAGGACATTGTGTCATCCAAGGGATGGCTGGTGGCACTGTCACTGTGCCCTTTCCCCGGCACTAAGGGCAGAACTTTCGTGGGGGTTGAATGATGCAATCAGCCCTGTGTGTGGTGGGACGGAATCAGATGACGATGATGATGAAGGCATGGCTCCTCACTCTACTAGTGCCGTGTACAGACTGAGCTGCACATCCATGGGGTACCTGGGGGTCCTACCTACCCTATGGGTGTCATGGAAAAAGGTCACGAGTTCAAAGGGTGGCGGGAAGATGCTTGAGGCTAATCCTGTCAACTGGCTGCACTCCATGCCCTGAATCATGACTGCTATACATGTCAGATGGCAAGTAGGGGTTAAGGACTGGTACAATTGCCTAACAAATGGCTCAATGTCGATAGAGTGCCACAAACTTTTTGACCAGCCTTTCACAAGCAGAAATAGACGATACGAAATAAGCTAGATCTTCCACCAAATCCAGTTAAAATGTGCTCTAAAATCGGCTATCTAATAAACCATTAAAACTTCCTCGTTTTCGAATGCCAGTCTGCTAGATTTAGCGGATTTTATGCTAAGCTGAGATCACTGGTTTGGATGTGTAGCATTCTAAGGAAAGTACAGACCAAATTGGAAGAAGCCTCGCAAAACTTTGCGGAATTCAGTCAACTCATTTCACAAAAAGCCATACCATAGTAAAAATATATAGTGGCTGGTATTTGTTCGTTTTTTTTTTTTTTTTCAACAAATCTTCACCAAAGGTAATAAACTTCTGCACATCCACTTAGGTGCTCTTTCTTCATGGTTTGGTGAAAATTCGTCCACAACTTTTTGAGATGTTAGTATTACACACACACACACACACACAGCGGAGAGGCAGCACGTCTGTCACCTTGCTCCGTGCTGGCCACCTTCGGCCATAACTGGCCACACCTAAATAGTATCTTCATAATAGTCAAGCTCTGTACTAGATATGACAAAATGATGCTCTAGTATAGTGCAGTAAGTATAAAGCAAAAGTGTTATCCAAATAATAAGATACCTCCATTTAGTGCTAGAATCCACTGATACAGTGCATCATCAACTGGTTGTTGTCTCTCACCATGTGGGTAGCAGGGAGATGTAAACTTGCAAGTAGTTTTCTAAGTGAAAATTACCACAAAATGAGCACCATCTATAGTAAAGTGAATATGGATGGAGTTAAGGAAAAAGATAAAGGTAATAAACAGGATGATGATTTCTACCCAGAACTAGTTGAAATGTAAACATATAACAAATTAATAGAAAATGTGAATAAAGTGGAGAAAACTTTTCAGAGCACATTAGATGAAATAAAGAAGCAATTATGCATGCAGAAGGAAGAAAATGAAAAATTACTAAAGGAAATAAAAAAGACACAACTGTAGATGAGCTGTCAGTTAAGGTAGGTTCACATAGAAGGACGATTAATGAAATGCCAAGTACAGTTGTCAACCATAAGAGTATTATGGAGTTCAGAAATGATACAAAGACAATTAGGCAAGCAAGTAATCTGATAGACCATTGCAGTGATGTTGAAGAGAAGATAAACCAGCTAAACAAAGTGATGAAATGTTTCAAGGATGAAGTAGAAACTACATATACTGAAATGGTGAAAGTAAGGAAAGACTTAGACACAAAAGTCGAAAAAAAAAGCATTAGAGAGGAAGTGAAAGAAAGAAAGAAAGAAAAACAACCCCAAACTGGTCAAAGATTCAGCAGATATCAGCACATCTATAGTAATCACTAGTATAGATGAAAAAATAAACAAAATTTCGAGACAAAAACGAGATGGCAAATACAATGAACATATTGAAGGAGGTATCACAGGAAATCTGTGATAAAGACATAGAGGAACACAAAAGGCTAGGGAAATATGACACAAATAAGTAAAGGCCCCTGAAAGTAACCCTCCAGAATGTGTTCATTGTGAAGGAAAATCTAAAAAGATGCAAACAAACTCAAGGAATGAGGAATTACAAAAAGTATGAATAAAACAATATCTACCTAAAGAGGAATTGGGAATACTAAAGGGGAGGAGAGAGGAAAGAAAAACAAAGAACGAGGAATGACCAGAGGAAGACCTATTTTTTTTCTTTTTTTTTTTTACTAAGGAATTGAATTGCAGGTACGAAAGTGTTACATAACCAACAAGGGTTAAAAAGAAGGAAGGTAGTAGACTCAAGCTATGCCAGATATGTAAACATGATGATTAAGTTGATGTAAGTTGATGTATTCATATTTAGATGGAATGGTGTCTAAATTATTAAAGACTATTCCAGAGTATTTGAACTACATATTATTTGCATAACTGAAACAAAATTAACCCTAAAGATATCAAACGATACCCAAAACTTAGATTAATACAATATATGGGGAATATTCAGAAAATTTAAGAAAAGGAGGAGGAATTGCAATCTGAAATAAAAATCTACAAGTCAAAGAAATACAACTAGATACACGTTCACAGGTACAACTGATGCAACAGAGATTAACACATCTGAAGGGAAAGTAATGGCGGCAAATTTATACATGTTACCCAAAACAAGCACTTGGGAAAGAGGTGATAATGAAGACCTGGAAGAAAGTACAATTCAGAGTTTAAGAATATTACTACACAGAATGGAAGAGGAATTTTAAAGAATTATATAACCGGAGAATTCAGTACAAATATAAATTTGATTAATGTAGATGTAAGAAGCCATGAAAGCTGTTAGGATCAAAAGCTCCTGGAGCTTGTGCAGTTCTTCCTAACACAACATGTAAAGGAAAACACCAGAAAAAGAGAACTTGATGATCCACCAGTACTACCTCTTACATATACTAGGCAAGAAAATATTACTGACAGTATAATGTATCGCCCTCCATTCGGCAAAGGCGACAATGCAGTATTACATTGCAAGTTCAGGATTGCATATGACATAGGTAACAGTAATGAGAGATACAAAATGAGCCTATACTATAAAGAAGGCAGCTTCCATGACCTGAAGAAGTACTGCTTAGAAATAGATTGGGAAAAGAAGTTTAGAGGACAAAATTAGAATATAAGATATAGAAAATTCTGTGAATTTTATGAAATATGAGTCCAGAATTACATCCCTTAACACAGAGACAGAAATGAAAAGAGAGAGTTCTTTTAATTCAGAATGTAAAAAATCAAAAGGAAAAAGAAATCTGCTGTGCAATAGATAAAGAAGACACAGTAGTTAGAGGGCATATAACAACTATAAACAGGCAAGAACTGATTATACAAGGATAAAGAAGGAAGTTCAAAGACAGCTTGAGGAGGACATTATAACTAAAACTAGTGATCAACCTAAGCTATTTTACAGCTACATCCGAAGCAAAACCATAGTTAAAGATAAAATACAGTACATTATGGATGAGGGGATCATCTATGTACTAGAAAAAAATATTTGTGAAGCACTAAGTAAAAACTGCCAATCAGTTTTTATAGAAGAAAATAAATTTGAAACAGATGATACAGAACATGCAGGCCCATACATATTACCAGATATACAAATATCAGAAAATGAAGTACAGGAAGACTTAAGTAAATTAGACAAAGGAACTGCATATGTTCCTGATACATTTCAGGTTGAGTGTTACAATAATGTGTAGAAGAACTAAGCAGACTATTATATTTAACATTTAAGGAATCCTAAGGACAGGTAAACTACCTGATATTTGGAAAAAAGTTAATTGTTCCCCTACTCAAGAAATGGAAAAGACAGAATCCACTCAACTACCGACCAGTATGACTGGCCAGTCTTGTAAGATGCTAGAAAAGCTCATAATAAAAGTTTGAGTAAACCATATAGAAGAATGCGGTATGATAACAGAAAGGCAGTTCGGTTTTATAAATGGAAATTCATGTGTTACAAATCTATTAAACTACTATGATAGAATTACAGAAACATTACAGAAAATAGAAGGTTGGGTGGACAATATCTATTTAGATTTCAAGAAAGCATTTGACAGAGTACTGCACCAAAGATTTTTATGGAAACTGTACCATTAAGGATACATCCAAGGCAACCTGTACTGTTAGATGCACGATTTTCTCAGAAAAAAAGAAATGAGAACAGTTCTAAGGGGAAATTACTAATCATGGAGGGAACTGACTAGCGGAGTTCCACAGGGCTCAGTGGTGGAACCAATTGTTTTGTGTGTGTGTATATATATATATATATATATATATATATATATATATATATATATATATATATATATATATATATATATAAGATGACCTAGACAGCAACATTGGAAATGGAAGCTATCTAAGTACGTTTGCTTATGATGCAAAAATACAAAGGAAAATTACTAACAGACTCTTGCAGATAGCTACAGGAAGAATTAAGTAAACTTCATGAATGGAGCTGTAAATGGCAAATGGAATTTAATGCAGGCAAGTTTAATGTAATTAAGTTTGGTAAAAGTGAAAGAAGACTAGATAGGGATTATAAGTTAGGAAGTTCAGCACTACACATATCAGAAAGGGAGAAGGACTTTGGAGTGATTATCAATAACAGACTATCTCTGGCTGACCACATCAATGAGAAGGTATGTAAGATTTATACACTGCTTGCTTATACAGTATGAGAATTGCATTCACATGTAAAAATGAAGGCATGCTGAGAAAGATAATAACATCATTCATCAGACCAACCTTGGAGTATGATCAGTAGTCTGGAATCCTGATATAAAAAAACACATAGATAAAACTGAAAAAGCATAAAGGGCAGCTACAACATGGGTACCAAGCTTAAGGGATCGAAGCTACGAAGAAAGACTAGAAAAATTGAATCTACCAATTACAGAAGAGAAGGAAAAGAGGAGACATGATTATGTAATATAAATGCATCTCAGGGAATGAGAAAATAGGCATTAATGAGTATGTAACCTACGGGAAAGCATCAGCAAGAGGACACTGCAAAAAAAAAAAAAAAACATAAAAAGAGAGGTGATAAAGAGAAAAAAAAATTCATTTTACCAAATAAGGCACTTGATCAGTAGAATGCACTACCGATTGAAATAATGTGTGTCAAAACTATGCATAAATTTAACCCGAGGCGTCCCAACGACGTATGGATATGTCACCACAATTTGTCACGGTGACACCCGACGGTGTATCCATATGTTGTGCAATTGCAAGGTCCATCATTTGCACATTTTTCAAGTTTCACAGGTGATTTTTGGTAGACATGTGGGAGACCTTCCTCTACCCAACACCAGGCGGGGATAATGCCTGGCAACACCTGACCCTCCCCCCTGCACGCCATTTTCTCGGCAACTCACCTGTTAGCAGTGACCTGGCCAGTAAAAACATTTCGCACCACGGTCTCACCAGTGACGAAATTAAAGGTGAAAGTGATTCTTGAGGTGGAGGACAAAGGAAGAAATAAGCCAGAGGAAGAAACAAGCAGAAATGATGAGGTGGTAACATAAAAGAAGGTGCCATATGTTGATGTTTTTTGTGTGTGAACAACGTTTATATCACCAATATTATTGTCTGAAAACCAATATACTCTTGTACTACATATAAATTCGTACTAAATAAATAAATATCTAACCAGTTATGAAGAGCTACCCCTGCCATAGAAAACGTTTTCTCTCGATCCTAGCCTGAGAGAACACGGTAACAAGGTAAAGGTACTCTTACTTCTACCGTATTTCTAAACTCAACTGAGCACTTTCTCTCTGAATTTTAGATGTTTCTGGTAAAAAGCAGAGTTTATAGCCAAAAAAAAAAATAAATAATAATAAAAGTCTGCCAGGATTGGGGGGGGGGGGCAGTGGTGAAAAATCTGCCAGAATGTGGCGGGTTAAGGATATGTATGATAAAAATGGTTTAATACACGGGACAGTATGAGCTCGTTCCTGTAAAGATAGTTAGGGATGGTAAGGTAAGAAAAAAAAAAAATACACACACACACACACCAAAACTATATTGCCTCACCTAGCTAAAGGTGGGTGATAAGTATGTTGCTTTAAAGAAGCTTTGAGTTATGGAACAATGCATAAGGAAGCAGAAAGCTGACAAGGAAAGTGGCCTAGTTTGACTTGTCATGAGTGAGCAAAAGTGAAAGTAACCATGTTGCAAGTGAGACAAATCTAGCAAATAAAGCACTACCATATCTTTTATGTGACCATAAAGTATGTGGGATAGAAAAATGTGGATAAGGGTGTAAGAATAAATTTTCAGCGAAGTCAACAGCAGACCATTAACTCACATGGTCCGGTGCATATTCCTGCGAACCCTTCCCACGGCTGAGCATTCCTGAAAAAATCGTCTGTTTTTAAACCTTCATATCTCAGTTAATAATCAAAAATAAAAAACAAAGTGTCATAATACTCGCCAATCCTTTTATTTCAAGCTGATTGCATCAGATGGTTCATGAAGTGCATGTAGGGAGGGTGAGTGGGGAAAGGGGGCAATTTTTGCTGTTTTTTGCCGGTGGCCATATGCGTGGCAGAGGTTCGGTGACACAGCTAAGGCTTATACTAGCCCTCCACAATAATAACACTCCAGTAACACTTCCAGAAGACTGCAATCCACCACAAACACTATTTACGTGAAAAATTTTCCATACATGGGCATACTAGCTGCTTGGAGGCTGGTAACCATAGCAGCAACCTTGAGGCAGCCTGCCTACATGCCTCACCACCACACTGCTTTACAGACAAAGACACACTCGCTCTCTCTCTCTCTCTCTCTCTCTCTCACACACACACACACCGAAGTGTATGTTTGGGTTGCACTGTCACTCGATTCTGGCACTGTTGTGCGACTAGAAGTCTGGGTATTACAACTACCACAAATACTACTATTATTACTACTACTACTACTACAACTACAACTACAACTACTACTGCTACTGCAACTACTACTACTGCAACTACAACTACTCGTACTACTACAACTACCACTACTACAATAACTACTACTGCTACGAATACTACCACTGCTACTACTACTATTACTACTACTACTACTATTACTACTACTACTACTATTACTACTAGTACTACTACTACATAAAGCCTAAGAAAAAATATTGTGAACAAAATAACTATGCACGCACTGTTCATAATTGAAAATTCTGTATTTTCCACTAACAATTTTTTGCTTGTGATTTAGATTTTTCATCATCATAAATATACAGACACGAAAATTTTCAATTAAAAATAAAGCACAAACTTTCTGCTTCTATTTTGCACGTAAATAGATGTAGCCGTGGTGCGAAGCATTGCGTTTCCTCTTCCCTCCCTCCTTCCTTTTTCCACTGCATATATTTTCCACTAAAACAATTTTTTGTCCTGTGATTTGTACTTTTTCCATCATAACAAACATACACACACAAAAACTTTCAATAAAAGATAAGGCACTGTTATCATCATGAAACAAACTTTCTGCTTCCATTATTCACGTAAATAGGCAGAGGGATAGCATGAGGCTCAACGCACTGCGTTTCCTCCCTTCTCCCTCCTCCCTTTCTCCACTCCCTTCCTCCTCTTCCATTTCCTCCTCCTTGCCAATATCCCCCTCTTTGCCAATATCCCCCTCTCCAGGATCGTCAGTACCCTCTGAACCACTCCCACCGTCAGAAATAGCAGATGAAAGTATAGGGGGGAAATGATGGACGCACAGGGGAGGAGTCACATCCTCCACTCTCCTCACACGACACATAAAAATTGACACTCATTATGGCCATTGCTTTCCTGAGAGGAAGTCACTTTCTCTACTCAAAGTGGGCGATAATATCACCTCGAGTTCTCTCCCTATTGTGCTGTCACTAAGGGCTTTTCTTCTCTGGCTTTGGGACTTCATTGGTGTTGAAGTTGGTGGCTGCAGGTGTTCAGCAAAGGATCCGGACACAGGGAAAACTTTTTGCATAGGTCTATCCATTATGGAGGTACATAGGTAACTGCAGCATGACGCAGATGAGCAGGAGGGTTGTCAGTGGCTGCATGTGGTGAAAATAACCCACAGAATATTCAAACAATGCTGCAAAACACTCGATCATATATACGTGTCACTTGGACATCCCTGGGGAGCCACTGTATACATGTCATCCGGATACAATGGGTTACTACTCACATGGAAGTGTTGTGATAAGTGTAGCAGTTCGGGAAGAAGCAGTATGGGAGTAAATAACATAATACCCTGCCACAAGTGTTCTGAGTGATGACAATTAGCGATTAAGTGATACCGTTTGAACGCTATTATTGAAAGTCACCTCTGCAGTAATAATGGTCTTTTGGTGTGAAAACAAACTGGTCACTTCTCCTGGCCTGGACCTTCTAAGCACTTCCATTTTTGTTAAAAGGTTTTTGGGAAAAGGTTGACGTGTGACTAAAAAAATTTCTTAGGTAAATCATATGTGGGTCAAGAAAAGCTTGTGGAAACACCCTTTTTTTTTTTTCTAGAAATATCTTACCAGTTTTTGTATCATATATATGGTGTTGCAGCTGAGGGGTTAACCTCTCCAGTTTGAAATCTTTTTAGACCTAAGTTAAATCATCCAGGGGTAGCACGAACAATCGTGAAAAAACAACGTGCTTTGCACAGGAGTTAGTACTTGAGGTAATGAAAATCTTACCTGTGTTGTGAATCTAACTGTCTATGTAAACCAGGGGTTCACCCTGCCCCTTTCAGTGATCCTGTGAATAATAATATCACCTCATTGTTACAAAGGAGAGTTGGTCTTCATGATCACACCAAGGTTACTCAGCCAAATGCACTCCTGTCACACCAGAACAGTAATATTCATTGGAACATTTCTTGTTTTTGCTCATGGAAATGAGGGGTCGCATGTCTTAAGGCCCCAAAGTACCATAAGCAAAAAATGCAAGAAATCTCCAAAACTTAGCAATATTCAAGCACTAGTATCTCTGTTATTAACTGAGCTACGACGATATTTTTGACAGAACTGTAGCTTTAAGTTTGCCAATGAATATGGTGATGAGTTTTTGGAGAAACTGTCATTTACTAATACTTTTACTATAATAAAATATGTTTTTACAACTGCCGAACTTTGGATGCGATTTCTGAAACATTCTATCTGCCTGTCTATTGCCAGTTGTCTTAATCCCATAAGGTATGACCACAAACTAACCACCTCCATGTCTTCCTGTCCCCTGCAATTTCACTACCCTGCTTCCAGCTCACATTCCCCTCTCTCATATGTCTCTTCATTCCATCACTCCAACTCATCCTTGGCCTCCCCCTCCCTCTACCCCCTCCACCTCACTCACATACACTCTCCTCTTCAGTCTCTCGATCTCCATCCTCTCCACATGGCCAGACCACTTCAGTGTGTTTCTCTGAAAGCTTCCAAGCACATCCACATCCTAGTGGTGGGCGTAATCGATTACTAGTAATCGAATGATTCGATTACTTGTTGGAAAAGAACAGTAATCGATTACTTTTCCAGTAATCGATACTTCTGACCGATTACTCTGAAATTTGAAATAATGACAACGTTTGTTTCGTTTGGATCTGATAGATACTTTTTTTTTATATATATAATTTCAACAGTGCCACCAGGCTTTTAACATAGATTATATATTATTTGTTACATATATTCAGTCGGTTGGTAGGGTACTTATTACGTTTAAGAATAATTATATCCATTTAACAATAGTCAATAAAAGAAAACGGGATCAAGTAGCTGATTCTGTGGTCACGGGGTGTGGACTACTGGACTCAATGGACTGTTGGGCCGGTGGTGGCTGGTGGGAACTGGGGAGGGGACCCCTCCCCTCTTCGAATCTCAGACGCACTGACGCTGCGACGCAGCGAGTTCACTCAGTTCAGTAAGCCAGTGGCCACCCCTTACACAGCAGTGAACACTGCAGTCACAGAATGTGATCAAAGTGTATATATTAGAATAATTAGAGTGTGACTAGATACCAGCGGATTACATCAGTCATCAGGTAATATTACTATCAATCATTTCACTGTTCTCTATAGACTTTCAACATTTCAGGCAACTGTCATAATTTAAGTTAAAGCCTAATACTGTGTTAACAAGGTTGATAATTAGTGAAGATACTGAATAGTGACTAGTTGATTATGTAGAAGTTAATATCATACATGAAATGGAGTATGAAATGCTCATAATTTTTATGTTTCTATCATCATAATCAAGCTCGTCTTTGTTTGTAGGGGGGAAGCAGCCTAGCAGGTAGGCTAGTGATAGAGGCCTCAGGAATGGATAGGCCTAGCTGGTCCACATGGGTATGTCGTGATTATTATTATTATTATTATTTATTATTATTATTATTATATTTCCCACGCTGACAGCGGTGGGTGACTGTTATGTACTGAAAGTAATCGAACAGGTATCGATTACTATTCGATTACTTTCGAAAAAAGTAATCAGTAATCGCGATTACTTTTTTTTTGCTGGTATCGCCCACCAATACCACATCAACACAACAATGCTCCCTCACTTCTTCATTTGTCAGTCTCTCTCCATGTGACTCCACATGCTCCTCTCAGATATCTCATTTCCACTGCTCTCATTCTTGACGTGTCCCTCCAACAAGGTACAAGCTTCACTTCCATACATTAGTGTTTGTATCACAATATTGTCATGCAGTAACTTTTTCATTTCCTTGCTCACTCCCTGTTTCTTAACAGTGCTTTCAAAGAACCAGCAACCTTTCTTCCTTGTTGTTCCCTTTCAAGCACTTCACCCTCTAAACTTCCATCCTTACTCACATTACCCAAATACTTAAATGAACTTACATTTTCCATTTCTTCCTCAACCAACCTCACTGTACATTCACTGACTTCATTTCTCTCGAACACCATAACTTTACTCTTCCCTACATTCAATTTTCGATTCCGTTTCTATCACACTCTCCCAAACTCATCCACCAAGCCTTGAAGCTCCCTTTCATCTTCACTTAACTACACAGTATCATCTGCAAACAACAGTTCAGGGAATTTCCAAACACTGCCCTCTCTCATTAGGACATCTCCAACACTCACTGCCCAACCTTGTATCTCATTTACAACCCTACCCATATACAGATTGCACCACCATGGAGACATGACACATCCCTGTTTCAATCCAACCTTCAAACAGGAAAATTTTCTCAGTTCACTATCTACATGCACTGCAGCCTTAGCATTGACATACATACTTCTCACGGCATTTAACAACTTCTCATTTACTCTGTATATTCTTAACCCTTCCGTGGCCGCCGGCATTGAATGACGTTTAGCCGATCAATGGCCGCAGGTGTCGTTTGAGCGTGGCCTATAAAAAACTGCAAAATTTTTTGGGAAGTGAACGAATGTTCTGAACGTCTTCATACTGAACTACACTACACTCCCATTCACCTCATCAAGGAGTTCAAAGCCTGCTGCTGTGATGACTGAATTTTCGATATTTTCACTCCTAGCCATACCTAAACAAATGCAACTACACCCATTATCTAGACCCAGGCAGAACATATCACCTTTGTCCTCTCTTGCAAATCACCTGCTTACGATTATGAAGTAATACAGGCACATACAAAAAAGACATGATAATAAGTGAAAAAAACATTTTTGTCTTGGTATCCTTACCTATTTGCTCAGCTTTGTTGTAATGGTTTCGATCATTTGATGCAGTGCTACTTGTAGAAAACTGTGAATACCATCGGGAAGTGAACGAAAATCTGGGACATGAGACTGACCTTGACTTCACCCTCTCACATATCATCTGACATCTGTCAGTTCATCACCTGCTGTCATGACGAGTGGATGTACGATTTTTTCGCTCGTGGCCATGCCTAAAAACACATCGTTACACCCATTATCTCGACCCAGACAGAAAATACAATCTCTTTCCTCCCTTGCAAAACACATACAACCACCCTGTTAATGAGGCATATTGCGAAATTAACAAGGTAAAATGAAAAAGATGAACATGTTAATTGCGGAAAAAATACGTTTTCTCTTCTGTAAACTTATTTTTTTCTGCTTTGTATCTGTATTCGTAATAATTAGACTTCTGAAACTGCATTACGAATCTATTTTTAGCCATCCTCGTGGTGTGGGAGCTCGAAGTTGCGACTCAACCTCCACATTGCTAATCGGATCTGACCCTCGATTTTATTCTCCTGTGGCAGAGTCTAACCTTTCAGGACGTGCAGTTTTCTCATTTAGGACCGAAAATTCAACTATTTCGCTCCCTTTTCCAAGCATGGGCACAACGATAATGTAAAAAATAACTCGAAACTACCATAAACATATTTTATATAAAAAAGGTGCAAAAGTATTCATAAAAATTTTTATTCCAGCCATTCCTAACAGATTATGTACTGAAATCATTCGATATCACCATATCTCATATATGCACAACATTTCAGCACCATTCGTATTGTTCTGGGAGGTAAAATAAAATAACAACACCTGTCCAGTTGCGTTGCGGCACGCCCCTGGGCGGCGATATTGGTTGCCGATATTTCTGCAACTTCCACTCTCCATTTCAAGCAATAAAATAAGTCTAGGAAGCTGGGATTTGCACTGTTAGGGGCATCTGAACTTTCTCTTCAATATGGCAAGAAAAACAAATAAATTTTCGAAACTTCAAAAAATAGCCCCAGCATCGGTCTGGCGTGCACGGAATATTCTGGGCCTTCGGCCACGGAGGGGTTAATACTTTCCACAATCCTCGTCTATCAACCCTATCATATGCTTGCTCCAAATCCATAAAGACCACATTCAAAGTCCTCTTCTCTAGAAACATTTCCACTAAAGACATAAGAATGAATATCTAATCTACACAAACCTCCCTGCTCTTCTCCAACTAATTCCTCTGTTATCTGCCTGTCAATAAGTATCCTGCCATATATTTTTCATATTTCACAAAGAAGACAAATGCACCTGTGATTACCACACACTTCTTTTTCCCCTTTTCCATTGTACAGGAAAATAATTATACCTGACTTCCAATCCTCCAGGACTCTACCTTCCTCCCAGGCCAATCCGCACATGCTCCACATCCATTCTTCTACTATTTCTCCTCCACGCTTCTGTTTTTCACCACACACTCCATCATTTCCTGAGGCTTTCCCCATTTGGCCTTTCTTCATTGCCTCCACAACTTCCACCCCACTGATTTCTTCCCCTTTTCTCACATCCCTCCATCTCCCAGCCATTCCCCAGCTACTTATACTTGCATTACTTTCATTCTGTATGTTCAACAATTCCTTAAAGTGTTCTCCCCATCTGCTCACTTTTTCTCCCTTCTCCACTAGTAATCTACCATTTTTATCTTTCACTCTTCGACCAACTTCTTTGACGCATTGTCTAACCACTCTTTACCTCTTTCCAGAACATTTTCATACATTACCTCCATTTTAAACTCAAATTCCTTTCAAATGCCTTATCCACTCTCTTCTTACTCTCTCTGACTAATCTTTTCACCTCTCTCATGCTGTGTACATAGAACTCTCTTTTCCATCTCTCAGCTTCTTCCACACCCCTGGAATATTAAGAATCCATGTTAATGTAACTTACAAGTAGCAGAGGTAAATAAAGCATTATTCAGTATTTAAAAAAAAAAAAAAAAAAAAAAAAAAAAAAAAAAAGGAATGTCTTAATGTTGATTATTACCACAAAAAATGGAATAGAAGAAAGTGTCCAAAGTGCCAGGTGTTCCCGTCAGCCAGAGACCAAATGTCCCACAGTCACCACATTGTTCTCTCATGCTGTTATAATTATTAACAACCCTGCCATTACAAAGAAACTAACTTCCTTACAAGTAAGAAGGAATGTTGCCTCCCTTGCATTATTTTACAGATACTGTTATGGCAAATGCTCCGACGAAGTTGGGTCCATGGTGCCACCTCTCCATGCCTTCCCTCGTGCTACACGGGCATCTGGTAGTGCTCATGACTGGAATGTCACTCAGCCATATTGCAGAACTTCTGCCTATCAGAATTCTTTCATTCCCCCTACTGCATCTCTTTGGAACTCGCTTCCCCAGAGTTGTGTCCTTCCAAACTTCAACCTACAGCTGTTCAAGTCTAACTGTTACAGATATTTTATGAACAGAGGACACCAGTAATCTGGTGTATGGATTATTATTTTTTTAATCATTCGTTTTTCCTTCCTCCGTTCTGTTATTTAAAAAAAAAAAAAAAAAAAAGGGCTGTTGGGACCTTGAGACTCACGACACTGCTGGACACTTGATGCCCGCAGCTGATTGAGTTGATTGTTTCTATGCTTTTCATCCATACTTTCATTGATGTGAAGTCCTTACAACCAAACCTAGGTGTTAGAGGATGGCTTGAAATAGTGCTATACATAAAAAAAAAAAAAAAAAAAAAATCCAGGGGTGGCACTTTGGACCCTCAAGACGGGTAACCCCTCATATACATTCATGGATACACAGAGAATATTTTATTATACTTTTTTTTTTTTATCTAAACCCACCAAGTACAGTATTTCTAATTCAGAAGAATTTTTACATTCATCTCTGAACAGCTAATCATGGCAATCTATGCTTTAAAATTTTATGTGTTTCTATGTAAAAGTAGTGACCTTTACCACTGACTGATGGTTTGCAAATGTGAATCAATTCACCCGTCCCTGACCCTCAAACCTTCAACCAAGTTTTTTCTAAACCAGATCAGTATTGTTTGAAACATCCATGCACCGACAACGTATTATTTATTTTTCTTAGGTTACACTGCCATACAGTCGTACTAGCAACGTCGGAGCGAGTTCAGCGAGATATTATTTGGCAACATTGCACCTTTGCTCGGGATTAGATGAAACAATTCAAATAATGAAACCAAAAAATCACCACAAAAGCCATGTTTTGACATTAAACTAACCTAAACCTAACCAGGTTAGACGTAATCTAATGCTGACCTACCATAATACCTTATTATGTCTCGGGAGGATGACGTAGTTGCGACCTTTCTGGGTCTATTGTCAAGGCACTCGATCCAGAGTTACCAATATGACTAGATGACCAATTATATATATATATATATATATATATATATATATATATATATATATATATATATATATATATATATAAAGCGTCCCGACAGATTACCTGCGATCTTCATCAACCAACATTCATTGCATATTATTTCTGCTGAACAATGGAACCCCATTGTGTGTGTGTGTGTGTGTGTGTGTGTGTGTGTGTGTGTGTGTGAGAGAGAGAGAGAGAGAGAGAGAGAGAGAGAGAGAGAGAGAGAGAGAGAGAAATGCATTTGTTTATGCCCTTTCAGAAATAGGTCATCCAAAAAATTAAGGAAAACTTGGAGAAAATGAAATGAAACTCCAATTGTATTTTAGCATTTTACTGCTGTTTTGCTAGTTCGGTGTTTCTTCAGCGTAAAGGAGATCTCGAAGACAAAGGCTTGATGTCTTTATGTAATAAAAACCAGGGTGTTTGTTATTTACAAAGGACTTAGTTAAGGCTAACGGACGCGTATCTACCGATGCTCCGATATAGACTGAGTGAGTAACACACTACCTCCATGGTCATGAAACTGCTGGTAAAAGAGGCCAGGAATATTAGCTCAAATTCGAAGGGAACCTGAAAAAAAAAAAAAAACTAGAGAAAGCTGACTTTTTCAGGAAAGCTACTTGGACGCGTGCTAAGTCGAAATCTACAAACATCTAAACATTTCTCATAAGCTAGCAGTGTGGGACGAAAATCCAAGATGGCAACCAATGGCAGGGGACCCGTATATAGCTTTGGAACCAGAAGTCACAGATGGTCATGTAATACCTCATTTTGTGAATTTCTGGGTGCAAGAAAACACTTTTTACAATTATTTCAGTGATTCATTGACGTATGTTTTTTTTATTAATTTTTTTTTATGCCAGGAAGAAGGAATCAAAGGCCACAAGCCCGCAATAACTGCTCCTTCTAGGAGAAAAACAAATTACAAGAGAGCTCTATCCAAGATCTGATCATATCAAGATGCCTGGACACACTGCGTTTGAGAGACTGGAGATCATAGCTAGCAGGAAATACAGACAGAGGGAGACAGTTTCAGAGTTGACCTGTTGCATAAATGATGGACTGGGAGTAATGGTTAACTCATGCATTAGAGAGGTGGACAGAAAAGGGATGAGAGTTTGCTGTTAACGGGTGCAAAGAGCCAGTCGTAAAGGTGGAGGGATACAAGCAGACAATTCAGAGGAGCAGTGACCTTAGAAGTTGCGATAGACAAGAGATAAAGATGCAACAGAGTGGTGAAGACACAGAGGTTGAAAGAAACCAGTAAGAGGAGAGTTAATGAGATGAAAAGCCTTTGACTCCACCCTATTGGGAAGAGCTGTATTTCGGGAGCCTTCTCACACATGAGAGTTGTACTCCACACAGGGATGGATAAAACCCGTGTATAGAGTTAACAATTGTGCAGGGGTAAAGAAGGAAAGGAGTCGGCTTAGCACACCTAATCTCTTGGAAGCAGATTTTACAAGAGATCTTTCCATGGTAAGTCCTGAGTGAATGAAACCCAAGCATGTTCAAGGATGATGAAGGATTAAGCTGAATATTATTAAACATTTATGGGTACACATATGGAAGATTTTGTCGGGTTGATAGGTGTAAGAACTGAGTCTTTGATGCATTAAAAACAAGATTATTTTTATCTCGGTTTGAGATATGAGCCAAGTCAGACATTAGGTGTGCCATAGCCTCATCCCTTGTTTGTTGAAGTGACTGCTGAAATGGACTTTGCGGGAACCGAATGGAAAGGTGAAGAGTGGAATCATCAGCATATGAGTAGATAGGGTTAGATGTACAGCTTAGAAGGTCATTGATGAATAAAAGGATGAGAGTTGGTGATAGAACAGAGCCCTGAGGAACACCACTGTTGACAGATCTAGAAGAAGAACAACAGCCGTCTAGAACAGCGGCTATAGAACGACCAGAAAGGAAGCTATATATGAAGGCACAGATAGAAGGATAGAAACCATAAGAGGGTATTTTGGAAATTAAAGATTTATGCCAGACTAGATCGAAAACCTTTGAGATCTCAAATGTGCAATGGCAAAGCCTTTGCCAAAGTCCCGAAAGCAGGATGATCAGGAGTCTGGAAGGTAGGGGAAAAGATTGCCAGTGGAGCGTCCCTGACGGAACCCATACTGATGATCCAAAATAGGATTGTGATAGGAAAGATGCTTTAAAATTTTCTGTAAAGAATTGACTTGAAAACTTTTGAGATACAGGAGGTTAAAGTAATTGGACGATAGTTAGAGGGTTGGGAATGGTCACCCTTCTTTGGGACTGGCTGAGTGAAAGCAAACTTCCAGCAAGAAGGAAAGGTACAGATTCATAGACAAAGGCAAAAGAGTTTGCCTAGGCAGGGTGTAAGCACAGAAGCACAGTTCTTGAGAACAACAGGAGGGACTCCAACCGGCCCATATGCCTTGTTAATATTGAGGCCTGTGATCAGCTGAAGAAATTTTAATGTCAGCCATGAGGAAGTCAGAGTGGGGAAGTGATGGTGGGAACAGCGCTGTAATCGTCTAAGGTGGAATTGGAGGAGAAAGTCTGAATGAAGAGATCTGCTTTATCTGTAGAAGAGATAGCTACAGAACCATCAGAGAAGAAAAGAGGAGGGAAGGATGATGAGGTAAAGCTGTTAGAAAGATTTTTGGCAAGGTCCCAGAAGGACAGGGAAGAATTCGAGTTGGATAGTTGAGAACATTTAGTACGAATGAAATTATTTTTAGCAGAGCGAAGAACAGACGTAGCATGATTCTGGGCAGAAACATATAAAAGATGTGATTCAGGGGTGAGTTGGCTCGACTACCTTTTATAGGCCCTCTTCTTCTTGTGGACAGGATTAGAACAAGCGTGATTAAACAAAGGCTTTCTTGCATTAGTCAAAGGATATGAGAAAGGAATGTATGCTTCCATGCCCGAGAGAATAACCTCCGTAATCCACAAGGCACACTCAGATAGCTCCCGGCCATGGAAGCAATAGTCATTCCAGGGAAAATCAAAGAAGTACTGCTTGAGCGCCTCCCAATCCACAGCTCCAAAGTGCCACAGACGACGTTTCTTTGGAGGGTCCACAGGCCATACCGGAGCGATAGGACAGGTTAAGGTAATTATATTGTAATCGGAGGAGCCCAATGGAGAGAAAAGATTAACAGTGTTAGCAGAAGGATTTGTTGTAAGGAAGAGGTCAAGTACAGTATGTTGGAGCTCTCTCCAAGGCGGTCAGGGACACGGGTAGGGTGCTGTACAGGCAGCTCTAGGTCATTAAGGATAGAAAAGATGTAGGCTTGTTCACCAGGTGGATCAGTGAATGGAGAAGAGAGCCATAGATGGTGGTGAACATTGAAATCTCCTAGAATGGAGATTTCAGAGAAAGGAGAAATTGATAGAATGTGTTCCATCGCAGAAGTAAGATAGTCAAAGAAATTTTGATAGTAGAATTAGAGGATAAGTAAACAGCACAGATATATTTAGTCAGAGAATGACAGAAGAGCTTAAGCCAGAGTGTAGAGATTTCAGAAGAATCAAGTTCAGGAACACGAGAGCAAGATAAGTCGATGCATATATATACACGGCAGGCACCTTTAGCTTTGAAATGAATATAGAGAAAATAGGAGGATACAGAAAAGGGTTTGCTGTCAGTTGCCTCAGACATCTGAGTCTCGGTTAGGAAAAGAAGGTGTTCAAGATATGGTCAAGGAAATGAACTATTTTAAACAAAATGGTAAATTCAACACATTTAAAGTCAACAACCAGCACTAAATTTTGCCACCAGCAATAATTGAATTATTTCTAAGTAAAAATTTTTTTAGTATGAGAACCTGGTTATGATCACAATCATAGCATGAGGACTCTCCATCAGGTGGGCATGAATTAGCACAATATTGGCCAATACACAAGGAGCACATTGGTCTACAGTAGAGTCCAGCATTTTCATCTCTTGCCCCACATTTGTTTACACCCGCATGACACAGTGAGAAAAACATGCTCTGTTACTACTGGTCTGTCAGTCAATATGGGACTGAGCATACCACCTCGAAGCTTCCAACCCCTGTCAGTAGGATTTAAATCCTCAACATTGCCCAACCACTCCTGAACTGCGAAGTATTCTCGATATGAGAGGTACTTTGCAGCTAAGGATGTGGAAGGTAGGCCCTGATGTTGGAAGCTACTGAATGTTTTGCTCATCCTCTGCATGTACTGGACATATCTCAGCGTATCAAGTATTGTACGCATCGGATTGGGATTTTATAGCTTCAGTAAGAATATTTCCCCCTCTCTAGCTACTTCTTCATGGCTGGTATTGCTCTACTTAAACACAGCTAATGTCCTCCAGTCCTCGCTTTCCGAGACTGTAATGGCTTTTTTTTTTTTTTTTTTGGCCATATAAGGCAGAGACTGCATCACATCCTGTGATAGCGTGTTTTATAAATATGTGTTGCCGGGTGTGTGGATGCATTGCCTGCTGGATGCTGTGTATACTGGAAACAAAGTCACTTGCATACTGCACGTAGATATTGTCAGTTGTGGCCCTATCAACCAAGACGACAAGCAGATCTGTATGCTTTGACACTAGCACAATAGTTCATGCATAATTCCCAGCCAATGCCAATAATATGCCACTAATTAAGTAGTCAGCATCATCCTGACTTTGACAGCAAGCAACACCTTCAGTTGTAAGCTGGTCCTTCAGCCTTGTGATTAACAGTGACTTGTTGTTACGATTTGCTAAAATGTAGCGTTGATTGCCCAATATTGATATCTTGAAATCAAACACTATGTCGGTAGAGACATTTGGATCAACGCAGTGGTTCCATTCTGCTACCTTGGTTGACAGGGTAAGATTTGTGTAGCCATGAAAGTAGATGGTGCATTCTTTGCCAAAGTTTATGATAACGTGATTCACATAGCTGTCACACACACACAGGCCATATCACATTTTGCAGCAAGTGTCCTCCATCCACCACATAGTATGGGTTTTTAAGAACTTCAGTGGATATTGGGTGTACTGGAGCTTTCAGCATCTTGGCAAGACCATTTTTGTGTTTTGGCGCATTGTAGCCTTGTCAAGCAGTGCTGGTGTCTGTGTGCTATTCCTGTCTGATGGCACTTACGTTTGATCAGCCGTGATAGTGAATGTACCAGAAGTTCTGACACTGTATGTTAACTGTTGTCCGTGTAAAAAAAACTTGGGATATTAAGACGTTATACTTGAGGATCCTCATTTGGTCATCAATAAGAGATTCAGCCATGTCTACAACATCTTGTGTCAGACCTGTTGCTTTGTAATTCTCCCATAGTATCCTTTTACCTTCATCTAGAAATGTTTATATGGTGTCTTATCCATTGTCATATGTCATTATCATGCTATCTCTGTAGTGCTGTTGTAGCTTATCTTTCAAGTGCTTGGTAGTGTACCACTCACCATTATTCAAGTACTTTCTTATCAATGATTCTAGTTCCGTGATGGAGAAGTGCTGTTCATTAATCTTATCTATGTGTTCACAGAGTTTCAGCAATGCATGTTTTCTGGTGCCGAGTGACACTGAAAGCCTCCCCCTTGGTTTCCTTTCAAGTCTTCGCCCATCATGAAAACGGATTTAACAGTCATGGTGGTACTTGGCCTCAGCTGCCACAAGATCACCAGGATTTTGAATGTGTGTATATACAGACTCTCCCCAGCTATCAGCTCGCTCCATCGCCTTGGCCGTAACAGATGATAATAGTTCAGTTCTTGATGCTTCATAAATCGCCTGACATTGGTCCTTTGATTGGCAATCTTACTCTAGTCCACATATTTCCCACAGTACAAACAGTCTTGTTTTACATGAAAGATAGTGGTCTGTGAACGGCAGGTGATTTTCTTATGCACTCGTATCTCCGATTCTTCTGACTCCCTTTTTTGCTTTTTTTTTTTTTTTATATACGATGGCATGATGTAATGTTCTTTGCACCATCTATGAGCCGCAACTGGCAACACTTTAGATAACAGATTGTCATCAATTCCGCCCCTCAGATCAGCGCTAATGTTCAATATGCTAGGTAGGCCTCATTCTGTGACAGTACTTCGGTCAGAGGTAATTGGCTTACCAAAAAAATCTCAGATATCACACTATTCTTGTGCTGCCACCTCGTTCCATTCACACTGTCCTCTGTCCACCTATGTACTTCTGCCTCTACCCTTCAATCTGTATCCAGCCTGAAATATGAAAACATCTGATGAAGTATACTCTAGTTTATACATTCATAGCAAAATTGCCAATACGGATTTCCGTTTTTTTGCATTTGTCGCACGTTCTCTGTGTATATCAGTGACATAGGCTTCTTCGAATAATAACAGAAATGGATTTATTACCCCTTAAAACCCATAAAAGGTTGTGTTGTATGACCATGTGTGAATTTTCGGGCAGGCCAACTTGTGTGCTCGAACAAATGCTGGCAACAGGTAAGCAACACAGTAACGAACATGCTGCAAACATGCTGTGAACAGCAATGTCGAAATCATGTTGGCAACATCGTGATGAAGTCTCAGCTGCCTGGTATGGACACACTTTTCCCATCGCCCCTACTGCCAGTGTTCGAAGCTGCATTGAAACATGGTTGCATACATCTGTCCAAATACTTCTGCAAACATGTTCCCGAACATATTGCCAACCGTGTTGCCAACATATGTTCCAGGGCACGTGTGGACGCGCCTTAGTCACTAGGCTATACACGTTCCCCATGCCGATGGTGGCCATCGTGAATTTTTCGTCCCACAAGTTTAGCTTAATGGAATGTTTTCAGTGTTTGTTGATTTTGACTTAGGAGGCTTCTATGTAGCCTTCCTGACAAAAAGTAATCTTTCTTGAATTTTTTCCAAGCGTATCCTTAATGCTCCTGGGCTAAAAATTTTGGCTGGATAAACAAAGCCCCTCCCATGGCACAACATTCTTTTTCCATTATTACCTTATGTAGCAAAAAGTTATTCAGTTTCCTTTAACCTGTGGATTGTGAGGAACAACTCAGGCTGGGTAGCGTCACGTTGCGAACCACAGCTCAGGCTGTGCTGGCCGTGCATCTCTGTTAACAAGTCGACCCCCACGCAAACTTACACTTGGTGCTACTCAAAGACGGAGAGAGAGAGAGAGAGAGAGAGAGAGAGAGAGAGAGAGATTTCTTTTCACCAGATGATGCTCTGGATGTTCATCTACAGGTTTATAATAAACAAAAACATTTTTTTTTTTCATTTGTCACCACTTCCCTACATAAATTTTTGCATGGCTTTACACAAAGACGGAGAGAGAGAGAGAGAGAGAGAGAGAGAGAGAGAGAGAGAGAGAGAGAGAGAGTATTTTTTTGTTCACCTGATGATACCCTGGATGTTTATCTTCAAGTTTATAATAAACAAAAACTAAAAAAAAAACTTTTTCCTTCATTTTTGCACACCACGGTGTGGGATAAAAAAAAAAAAAAAGGTTATTGCACAATCCACGGGTTAATCATGTTTTCATGCTTTCACTCACTTTCTACTGACTTCCACAGATTCACTTTGTGAGCTTTGTTTCTTGTACAGGGTGTTCCAACACCTTAGCCCCCCCCTGCCCAGCTTAAATTAAAAAAGGTAGAAAGGAAACAAATATATGACAGAATAGCTGTATTAATTGCCAACACATGTGCACACTTGTAAGAATTTATATCAATATTTGGTGTGCCCACCGGCCGCCGCTCGAACTGCTTCCAATCGTGCCGGGTAAGATTCCAGGAGTGACACAAACAACTCGCGGTCGAACTCCATTTCTTCGAGGACATTGGCCACAGTAAGCAGGAGGTCTTCCCCGGCGTTCTGGAGACGTTGTTCAACCCTGTCCTTAAGTATCGCTCCCAAATGTTCACAGGCGTTGAGGTCAGGCGATGCTCCAGGCCACTCATCATTTCCGAAAAAATCAACTTTGTTTGCCTTCAGAAGATTTTGCGTTGCCAGAGCACTCATGCACGGAGCTCGATCGTGCAGAAATGTGGTTTCCTTGATGCAAGGACATTTTCTGAGCTTTTTAGGAATGGAATGACATGTTGAGTCAACACAATGTCTCGGAAGTATCTTCCATTCCACGATTGTCCTTGTTCTTTGACGACCCACATCAACCTTTTCGCCGTGAACATCAAAAAGATACCAACACATCGTTCAGATTTTGATCTCTCTCGAATCTTCAGTTCTTGCGGAATGTCATCAGTGTTAAGAGCCCAAATTCTGTCGTTCTGAAAGTTGGGACGACGAACCTCATAAATAAAAAATTCATCTGAAGGAGCCAAGAAAAGGAAATCATCTGTTGTCCACTCGCTCAAAAACTCACAAAACCACATGCGATCCTCCACATTTTTCTGCGACAGTTTTGGCGCTGGAACCTGATGAAAAGCCTTGGCACCAATGGAGTGAAGAAACCTGTGGATGCTTGCAAGACTCTTTTTCTTCCCTCGAATCCGTTCAATCTCCTTTTGAAGCCCGCGGATACTTTTTTTCTCTCTAGCAAGCGACTCGGTGATGATTTCCTTGCTTTCCTGAAACAAGCTTTCTGCCACTTGAGCAGGCCGGCTGTCCATCTCGCAGTCAAATGCATCACGATTCCAATTACGTTTGACAAAGTCTTCAGATCTCTTCAAGTATCTGGCAACCCAGGATCGGGATATGGTTCCTGCCGGCTGATCTTTGGCGATACGAAAAGTGATGGCCATAATGCGGCATATCACCTCAATTTCTCTGAATCATTCACCAAAGACATGTTTCACAAAATCTGTAATAAAAAGAGAAATAATTATTAGATTACCATAAAATTTGGTATTTGAATAAGCAATTAAATGTACTTTCCTACTGTATTAGTGATTTTAGTTAGTGACGACCCAGTTATGCTGCGCAAAGGGGGGGGCTAAGGTATTGGAAGACCCTGTAGGAGTTTGATGTGTATGTTATATTTGTGAAGATTTTCAGTTTGTTGTGATTTTGGTGGAGACTATCCTCATTAATTTTACAGTATGGTTTTGTTCTGCCTCACTGTATAAACTAAGAATTAGAGGAGGGGGTCCCTAGTCCGCTCATCCCGTCCCTTTCAGTTGCCTTTTACGACACGCAGAGAGTACGTTGGCAGAATTCTTCTTAAAACAACTTGACCACAGAGTGTAAGTACCACCCCACAGTGCAGCCGGATTGTGTTCCCCCCCGCCACGGGGGGACACAATCTGGATTGGTGGACTCTTTTAAGATTGTATAGAGTTGAAGGTAGGTTGTTAAAAGGAGTGAAAAGTGTTTAGGTAATTAGTACAGCATGTTTAAGAGAGTGAAATACTGTGAGTGATCGGCTTCCTGTGAGAGTGGGGCTGCAGCAGAGATATGTGATGTCGCCTTCGTTGTTTACTATTTATATAAATGGTATGGTAAGGGAGGTGAATGCAAGAGTGTTAGGCGGAGGTTTGAGTTTGGTGAATGCTGATGGCGCAGAGTGGAATCTGAATCTGCTGCTGCTTGTGGATGATATCACACTGGTGACTGATTAGGAGGTGAGATTGAGACAGCTGGTAGAGGAGTTTGGATAGGTGTGTGAAATGAGGAAATTGGAGAGTAAATGACAAAAAAAGTAAAGTGGTGAAGAATAAGAGGTTGGTAGATGGTAGGAGGATGCATATAGTTTTGGATGGTGAGTTTCCTGAGGAGGTAGAGTGTTTTAAGTATTTAGGGTCTCATGAAAGAGTAAATCTAGAAGTGAAGTTCAGAATGAGTGAAGTAGGAAAGGAGCTGGGAGGAATGAAAAAAGTGTTTAGAGATCATTCACTTAGAATGGACACAAAGAGAAAGCTGCATGAGGATGTAGTGGTACTGTACCGACTGCGTTATATGGGGTTGAAACATGGTATATGAGTGTAGCAGAGAGGAAGAGTTTGAATGTATCGGAGACGAGGTGTCTGAAGAATACATGTGGAATGAAGCATATGGATCGAGTAAGAAATTATGAAGTGTGAAGGAGATCTGGAGTTATGCAGGATATAGCTGATCGAGCTGAGCAGAGAGTGTTGCGATGGTCTGGGCATATGGAGAGAATGGATGAAGAGTAATTTGTGAAAAAGATAACTGTACAGTATGTGAGAGGTGTAAGGCTGAGAGGAAGACCACGAATAAGATGGATGGAAAGTGTGAAGAGAGTGCTAGATTGAGAGGGATGTCTGTAGAGCAAGGAAGAGTGGCTGCACAGGATAAGGATGGCAGGAGAGAAATTGTATGATGAATAAATGGTGACGTGGACCCGAGACGATATTCTCCTTCATTTGGTCTGATTAGATGAACATGTCAGGTGCAGGTAAGGGGATGGGTCCATTATGATGTGGCAGGAGTAAACAAGTTCTGCTGTCAGGCCCTGCTGTGGATGTTGCTGATGCGACTGCACAGTTGACCCTCGTGCGGTGTGTTGTGGACAGGATCGGTCCCTTCTCCTCTTTGGAGCTGAAATACGAGTAAATATGTGTGTGTGTGTGTGTGTGTGTGTGTGTGTGTGTGTGTGTGTGTGTGTGTGGATGAGTCAGCTAGGAGTGTGTCTTCCTGTCTCGGCTACCCCCCTTTCTTTGGGGGTAGCAGCCTAGGTATGCAGATAGACAGATAGATGTTTATGCTGTGTCTTTGAGGTGATGTGTATCTAGTCTGGGTTTACTGTAAGTGTAGCGTTTATGTGCAGAGACTGAGTTAGAGTGTCAGCAGTTGTGTCAGTAGGAGGGGGGGGGGTATTGTTGAAGGGGTGGGAAGTATAGTGATGAGAATAACAGGAGGAAGGATTATTGAAAGGGCGAGGAGTTTTGTGATGAGAATGACTGGGGAAGTGTTTGTGAATGTGTTACACCTGCCACATAGCCATATGCTTTGAAGATGTCTGATATTTGTAAATGCAGTGCATATAATGTTGATCCATTATTTTCGCGAAATGCATTGAACAGACGTAGGGCCGGATTAACCCTGCTGTGGCCTGGTAGGCAACGCAGACGGTTGGCTTGCAACATATATATATATCTCTTTTTTCCTTTATTTCCAGAGAAATTTTGGCATGACCTATAATCGCCTTTTTTGATAGCGTGATGGGTGATGGCCCTTATTTGGACACCCAAAACGTATATTTATTCCGCTCTGGAAGTCTGGATGGCCTATGACAGGCCGTGGCCTGGTAGGCAGTTGCTCATTTTGCCTATAGTTGGTAATCCGACCCTGGCAGGAAGAAATACAGGAAAATGTTTCGTGTCTGGGGCGGGGATTGCTCACAGTGTCTCCGGCAAGTGTGAGAAAAAAAAAGTGCCAGTTGGAGTCATTAAATCCTGTGTGTGAATCCGGCATAAGGAGCAGTTACCGCCACCTGGAAAATGACGCCCCAATAGGGTGGACCCTGACTCCCGCAGGACATAGGGCAAAATTAGCAAGTTTCGCTCTCAGGCAAGGCTTGCACTTGCTTATCTTCACCCAAGGTAACGACGCCATCGCGCGTAGGCTCCTTTCCTACGCCTGAAGGTAATTTATGGACCCTGACTCCCGCAGGACATAGGGCAAAATTAGCAAGTTTCGCTCTCAAGCAAGGCTTGCACTTGCTTATCTTCACCCAAGGTAACGACGCCATCGCGCGTAGGCTCCTCTCCTACGCCTGAAGGTAATTTATGAACGATAAATAAACTAAGAAAAGCCGAAGGACAAAACTCAATTGATGATATTCCTGTAAAGATGCTAATCACGGAGTTTTCATCCCCTTCTAACTGGAAGGCGAAGAACATATTCCACTCCATATAATATGATAAAGAGAATTTCTCGGGCAGTGCACGTTGTCGTTTTGAACTGAATGATGTGTAGATATATATTTTTTAATTCTTGCTACCCCTGGATTATTGTATTCTGCCTGGAAGGAAGTGTGCAAGTCTCTGCATCTACAGCCAGAGACCTGAGTAAATGTAGTGGGTGGTCAGTTGCTCCACTTCCATTACATCAGTAACCACACACCATCCCTCCATTTCATCCTCGGAATACGCCTTACCTTCCCACTCCTCCCAAACACGTACAGTACATTCCTCTAGTCAGTATCTAATTACCCATCCTATCTACTTAGCCATACATAGATAGACAGATAGATATTATAGGCTATATCTATATATAGCCAGACGCCTTAATTCCGTAAGGAGTGGCCACAAACAAAGCGCCTCCATGTCGCCCTGACCCTTGCAATTTCGTTGTCCTCCCCGCAGCTCACACTCCTCCCTCACATATACCTCTTCACTCCATCTCTCCATCTCATCCTCAGTCCAGCCCCTCCCCCTTCCCCTCTCCACTTCACTCACATACACTCTCCTCGTTAGTCTCCCGCTCACCATTTTCTCCAAGTGGAAAACCACTTAAGTGTACTTCTCCAAACGCCTTCTATCACATCCACATCCACAGCAAAACGCCTCTTCACTTCTTCGTTTGCCCGTCTGTCTCTCAATGTAACTTCACATGTTCCTATCAAATATGTAAGTCATTTCCACTTCTCTCGCTTTTGACTTTTGTCCTTCCAACAAAGTACAAGCTTCGCTTCCGTATGTTAGAGTTGATATGACAATCTTCATGCAACAACTTTTTAAAAGTGCTACTGGCCTATTTTTGTATATATCTGTCTATTTATCTATCTATCTATCTATCTATCTATATCTATCTATCTATCTATCTATCTATCTATATATATATATATATATATATATATATATATATATATATATATATATATATATATATACAGTATATATATACAGAGAGAGAGAGAGAGAGAGAGAGAGAGAGAAGTATTATTTATATTTATTTTTTTTTGTGTAAGTGTGTTTGCGCACGCGCTGTGTGTGTGTGTGTGTGTGTGTGTGTGTGTGTGTGTGTGTGTGTGTGTGTGTGTGTGTGTGTGTGTGTGAACAAAGTTACATTTTGTATCCTATTAAACTCGTTAGACCAAACTAGGATACCGGGTTAAGGGAAAGGCGGAAATGGAGTTATTCAACTTTGAAAAACTTCGGTTAAAAGCCAGAGTCACAGGGCAAGGTCAATGTCTGACTGACATGAATGTGGCGAAAAAAATAACTTCAAACTGTTTGGTCTTGCTTTGGATCAGACTTAGTTGATGTGTTGAAGAACACCCAAGAGACTAATGTTTTATTGAAGGTCAAGGTCACATGGCAAGGACAGCTTAATTAGTTTTTTATTTAATATGTAGGTACAGTTTGTGGAAGGATGTAGATTATAATAAGGATAAAAACTGATATGGGTTGGGGAACACTCAGTCAGAAGTCAAGGCCACAGGGAAAGATCTAAGGTCAGGGTCACTTCACAAAGTCATCTCAGACGCTTTTATTCTCATTTAAACCAATTCTCATTGAAGTGTTAAGGTTTAGTCAATGGTAATGTAATTCGATAATGAGAACAGTCTGTGGAAGGTCATGGTCACGTGACGAAATCAAACATTTGGCTCAAAGATCAATTGGTCGGCGAGACCGTTGCAGTGTCTGAGTGCTTCATGATAATTCTCATATATATATATATATATATATATATATATATATATATATATATATATATATATATATATATATATATATATATATATATATATATACAGGTAATCTCACCTCATCAGCCGTTTGTGTGTCCACTGCATCACCTGCCTATCCCGACCGAAGTGGGGACGATACAGCCAATGTACCTCTACCAAGTGGCTTAGACTGTCTAGTAGAAATTGCATGTAGGGTGAGAAGTGCTTGTAAGTGTAATTGTAGTGTTGGAGTGGCTTTGGATGTGTGTGTAGTCTGTGAACCAAATGTAATCGGCCCGCGCAAGCCGACTGGATGCAAGCATACTTTATAGTATATATATATATATATATATATATATATATATCATTTCCTGTGGCACCCCACGGGATGCATAGGGCCTCGATGAACTCTCTCCACCAATATTTGTCTCTTGCCATCTCCTTCAGGTCCCACCAACACTCCTCTCCTGCTTCTCTTTTCATTGTCCTCAACCAGGTTTCCCTCGGCCTACCTCTACCTCTTCTTCCTCTAGCGGTCCACTCTGGCACATCGTGTATTAAACTGCCTTCTTTTCTGTATATGTGCCCCAGCCACTTCCAGCGAGACAGTCTCACATATTCATTAACTGGTTCCACTCTCGTAATATCCCTTACTCTTTCATTTGTAACTCCGTCTTGCCACTTTACCCCAAGAATCCTTCTTAGTATTTTATTCTCAAATCCTAATACTTTCTGATCTGTTGCAATTGTACTGTACCATGACTCATGCCCATAAATTAAAATTGGTCTAACCATGGACTTGTAAATTTTCACTTTAGTATGTACCGAAAGTATATTCTTTTTCAAAACAGATTTCAACATTCCAACAGCTAGCCGAGCCTGTCTAATCCTCTCCTCAATTTCATTGTCTAATGATCCATTAGATGATTCAATCGTTCCCAGATATTTAAAACTGTCTACATTCTTTACCACATTATTCCCAGTTACACAATCGATTTGGTTCTCCACGTTCATATTAATAATTTCAGTCTTTCCACAAATTATTACCAATCCCACTTTTTCTCCTTCCTTCACCAGACAATCAAGCACCCTTTGCATCTCGTAAATACTTCCGTATATCAGTACAATATCATCAGCATAGTCCAAATCCATCAGCTTCTTATTTTCTTTCCAGTTAATTCCTGCACCTGTTCTCCTTACAACCTTTCTCATAACATAATCCATAACCAAAACAAACAACAATGGCGAAAGAACTCCTCCTTGAATCACTCCTGACCTAACTTCAAATAGATCACTCAAAGAACCACCCACCAGTACCTTACAAAATGTACCTTCATGCAGGCATCTAATAATACTTACAAACTTTTCTGGTATACCATAGAATCTAATGAATTTCAACATAGCTGCACGTGAAACACTATCAAACGCCTTTTCAAAATCCACAAAACACATACTAAGTGGCATTTTCATCTCATTAGCTTGTTGCATTAGATGCCTGACAATAAAAATCTGATCATTACAACCTCGACCCTTTCTTAATCCCACTTGTTCTTCTCTTAAAATATTTTCAATTACTGGCTCTAATCTATTGAACAAGATTTTGGATAAGACTTTTGCAACTACAGGTGTCAAAGTTATCCCCCTCCAATTGCCACACACTTAAATCTCCCTTTGTTGGTATTTTTATAATCACTCCATTTTTCCACTCTTCTGGAATTCCACCATTATCCCAAGCCACAGTAAAAAGTTTCGAAAGCGCATTCATCAACTCATCATTTTCCACCTTAAGCTTTTCAGGAAATATTCCATCCTCTCCTGGGGCCTCAAAATTCTTTAACTCCTTTATAGATTTTGCTACCTCTTCCAAGGTTATATCCCCTGTTTCTATCTGTATATCTCTCTCGGCTGGCAAAATGTCCTCTTCAGCTGGGATTGGTCTATTTAGAACAGATTCAAAATGCTCTTTCCACATTCATTTTATATCCAAATCTTTAGTCATCAAATTACCATTTCTATCTCTTACGGGTATTTCCTTCCTTCTCTTTTCAGTCCCAGTTAACTCCTTTATGGCCTGATACGCGCTCTTGTGCTCTGACCGTCATTTTTACTTAATTTAATGTCTGTCTCTGCTTCCTTTTCATCATATAGCCTCCCCTTATCACGTCTAACGAATCCTTTTACTTCAGAATGTAAACTCCAGTACTTTGCTCTAAGTACTTCAACTACCTGGCCATCAACATGTTGTTCTTCATTTCTTAACTTCACCTCTTTCCTTTTCTGAATTGCATTCCATGTTTCATCTGACATCCACTTTTTCCTTCTCGCTTTTCCCTTTTTCTTAATAGTAACCTTAGCACTCTCATGGAAAACCTCTTTTACCTCTCTCCACATTTGATTAATATCATTGTTTTCAGATTCCATCAAAGTCTGCAGGACTAGAAACCTGTTCCTACATTCCCACTGAAACTTTTCCTTCGTGTTCTCATCACTTCTCAGCTCATCAAAATCATAATTATTACCTCCTGTACAATTACCATTAACGTTTCTCTTAAGTTTTATTTTAACCTTTGACACAACAAGTTGATGATCACTACCTATATCTATCTATCTATCTATCTGTCTATCTATCTATCTATCTGTCTATCTATCTATATATATGAATTTATAATCCACCTTTCTATTTCATGTTTTTTCTTTAATACAGTCATCAGGCATTTTCCGGAATATAACAGTTGAAGCCACTGACCACTGACTGGGAATGTACTTGTCACGTCTTTTCCCTGGGCTGAGTAAAGTCATTTTGCCAGATACCAGAATAAATCGGAATGAGCACTGAGTATTAAGGACAATGTGTGTGAGGACTCACCACATACAACTCTTCTTAACTGCCTGCATTCAATGGAGTTTAATTTATTGAGCCCTCTCATTAACGTACATCAAGCTTCCTTCTCAGTGCGGTGTAGCATATTTTTCTACTTCTATGGCTGCTTAACTGGTCACTGCTCTTGTGAAGCGTTTGTTTGCATCCTTTCGCCATTCTGGAGCCGGTGTATTACCTGTCTAGCAATGAACTCTCGTTCATTTTCTGTCCATCCTTCAAACGCAGAGGCTAATCGATATTCTCAGCTCTCTATGTATGCTACAGGTAAACTTTGTTACTATACTCCCCAGTCTGCATTTCCCTCTGCCTATGATATCCAGTCCAGGCACTGAATGGCCTGGTCATGATTCTGGTTTTCTTTTGTGGAATGTTTTCATGGGGAAAAATTTATATACCCTTTTTGCATTATAAATTAATCATGTGTACTCTTGTCTTTATTCCTGCTACTCCTGCTAATTCTGGAATTTGTAATTATTCAAATGTTATAACTAATTGATCCCTTTTGACCAACATGTTCTCAGATATAAATATTCTTCAGGTTGCAATGTTATTTGATTTAATCTGGAGAACCCTCTAACTGTTCATTTGTCAAAAATTCACAGAATGCAGTGTAATGGAAATAAAGACTGTGTGAATAATAATACCTGAATGATAATGTGTTTGTAACTGAGATACACACATTTTCAGGGAGAAGTTTTATCTCAGGCCTATATAGGTTGGAACACATCGCCCCGCTAGTGGAATGAGGTCCTTTTCCTTTCTTTTCCTAGTTCTACCACGAAATGACTTCATTCAGCTCTAGAAAGATTTATCGTGATGAAGGAGGTAGCACACATTATCGACCTCTTTAGCCACAGGACGGATGTACTAGGAAATACACATCCACACTGAAGATGTGGAACGTGTCCGACCTCGCCCGGTGCGAATTTTGACGCATACTAGTAATATTTCACACCTTAATGCTGTTGGAGATTCCCCCAAATGAAGAGAGTAGCCCACAAAGATCACCTCAAGTGGTGGGGTCTACTTTTTTTTACAGCCCAACCTAAGCATTTCATAATTTAAGTGAATTTCGGCTGAAGTAAGCTGTCCCTCCTCTCGCTCAGACAAATTATTTTATTGTATTCTCCGGACTATTTTATTTAGCTATGGAGAAATTTTTGGAACTGAAATGGTTAGATAAAGCCTTGATTAACTTGTTCTGGAACGAGAGGTCATTACTTAGAAAAATAAAATCGTCTGGAGACATCAAGAATATAATAGAAAGTACTTCAGTGGCCCGAACGGCTGATTTTCATAATAATGACCACGTATAATATTGCTGCAGCCAGGCATCGTTATTTGTATTTCACCCATTTTCCGCCATGATGATTTTATTTGTTCTTTACTAATGCTTCCAGATAATTCTTCACTGGAAAGATCTGTTGAGCTATGTCTAATGTCTCCAGTTCAAAATATCATTCTCATATTGAGTAAAACATCTTGAAATACAGAGGGATACTTGAAACTAAAGTCTGATTTAGGGATTTAATAATTAAATTATGAAACCCTACAACCACAGAGCTTTTATTTGTCTCTTTTTTTTATTATTACCGACGGCTTCATTCGGTTTCGAATGCGAGTTTTGACTTAGAGAGAATAAATACAGCCTTTAATGACGCACAGTACCAGGACGTTGAATAAAATCGTCTGGAAGTATCAAGGGCAATTCACATATATGTAATTTCATTGTAAGAATAAGTTACTCGTATGTCACTATAGTGTGTTGGTTTCACACTTTCAGTGCTGATGACGTCCTGTTGTTCTTGACTATTTTTGTTATCAAATGATTTATTTCCAGCTTGGAAAAGACCTCTCGAACTATGGGGATTATTATAGCTATATATAACCTTCTGTTAAAAAACAAACACAAGTACCATTAATTTAATACAATAGTAAGGAGACGTTCAGAAACGATTGAGCAATATGCTCTGTGACTCAATGTGTTCAGCGTCCACACTGGAGCATGGTAACGCACGGTACCTAGCAGACAAAGTGTACCGGTAACTTTAATATTCAGTGCGCTTGTGCCACCAGCCTCCGCCAATGGGAAGCGGTGTCGAGATGCTAGTGCGCACACGGAGGTAATAAAAGAGACGAGGTGGAGAGATTTCCGTCTATTGCCTTCCAGTGTTTGGTCGGCTGCTGTTGAGTGCGGTTGTCTTATCTCTTCATCTTAGGTAACGTAGTTTCTAAATCCTCTCTCTTCCTCGACGTTGTTCATCTTGGGCAACGTAGCTCTGAATTCTCCTTTGTTACACGACGTTCTTCGTCGTATTTAACTTTACTTCTAACCTAGTTCCCTTCCACGACCTTCTTCATCTGTAACAAAACTCCTAACTTCTCATTCACAACTTTGTCCATCAGGTAATGTAGATTGTCACTCATCTCTGTATCTTCCACTGCGTTCTTCATCTTAGTCAACGTAGATTCAAGTCTCTCACTCTCTCTTTCAAAGTGTTCTTCAACTTAGCCACCGTAGGTTCCAGCACCTATCTCTTCCACTCCGTTGTCCATCGTAGGCAATGCACGTTCTAAATCCTCTCTTCCACGACGTTTGTCATAGTAGGTAAAACAGCTCCAAACACTTCTTCTTTTTCCAACTCTACGTTATTCCCCACAGCATACATTTTAAGTGTCTCTCGTAATTTTCAGTAGGAAACCTTGTTCTCTGCCTCCTCTCTCTCCATGTAGGTTTCCTTTGGAGGTACTGTATCTTGTACCACCTCTTTTTTATGCATCGTAAGCACCAATTCCTTTCTTTTCCCTTACGATCTTCATCCTAGTAAACTTACCAACTGACTCCTCTCTTTCTCTCTGTCTCTGCGTAACTTATAGGACGCAGAAAATGTCTTCCCTTGTCTGTATTTCCTTCTGTCTGTGACCCCCAGTCTTTTAAACACAGTATGTCCATACATCTCTTTTTCATGTAAGGGACAATAGTATGGGCCTTTAACCTTGGTTCCTTACTTCTTTGCATTAATAAAATCTCAGTAACATAAGTAGTAACTCATTTGTTACGTAGTTATTAACTCCTCTCCCTCAGTCTCAGTAACGGAGGCTGTATTTCCTCTTTATTTATGGTATCGTTGATTCTAATAATGTTCTCTCTTCCTTATCGTTATTCAGCATAGCTACCGTAACCCCCAACATTGTGGTTTGACTTCATATAGCTGTAAAACACTTTGATGTGATAATGAGGTATAAGTTCTTCCGGCAGCCAGTGTGATCGGTTGTTTTTACCTGTTGGAATGGGGCCACCCACACAACGTGATTAGTGAGTAGGCTGTGTTTGGATAAAATTCGATAAGCCTGAATTATGAGGCAGGAGTGAGCTTCCTTTGTAACTAGTCAAATCGGCCCAACAGTATTACTACACTTGTCCACCAACTGAGGAATAAAGGGTTAGGGATCTTCGTCAGATTAGAACAAGCACACTATACATCCCATGTATTTCTTAAAATACTTTATCTTAGGAAACGTATAAGGTACTAATCACTCTGTTATGTTTATATCAGACTCCTTTTGTTCTTCCTACCTGATAATTCTTCTTTGCCTTACTGGAGACTTAACGAACTGTAGGAGTTATATAAAACCTCCAATAACTACTACGTGACGATAGGTCTTTCTGATACTGAAAAGAAGTGTCTCGCAGCAGCAAGAATAATAATAATAAGAAAAAAAAGTATCATTGCAATGATGGAGTTAACTGACTCAATTAATCTGGACAATCAGTCTTAAACAATGAGCTTTTCTAGTAAAATATATATATATATATATATATATATATATATATATATATATATATATATATATATATATATATATATATATATATATATATATATATATATATATATATATCCCAGTAGCCTATGCATTGTGGTGTACAGTGTGGTGGTAAAAATGAAAACTTTTAACACTTATTTTTTGGTGAATGGGGAATATAGAGGAAACACAAGTTAATCCTTTTCTCTCTGAAAACATGAAACTTCATGGCGATTAGTAGCCTCTTGCCTTTCAACCAACGGCTGATAGTTACGAATTACATAAGTCAAAACTTTCTGATTTTCCCTGCATTATTACTTGGCAGTCCCTCTAAAAGGCTTATGTTCCTGTCATTTTGCAACAAAGGGTTGAAGATGTTATGATACAGACAGTGAATCCATAATTATTCCCTGTGTAATTGCGGTGTGAGAAAGTGTACAACAGTGAGACGGAAGGAGACAGGAAGAGAAGGGGGATGTGTTGAGATGAGGCTGTGTTGATTCTGCCTTGTTTAAAGTGACTGTGTGGAAAATGCACTAATATGCTTGGCAAACCTAACTTAGCTGATTTGAGAACGATGAGTGTATATTGCTCTTAGTACAATAATCAAGTGCTTGATTTGAATATATAGTACAATAGATGAGAATTACAAATCTATAGTGCATGTGTTCTAAGAACATAGATTCTTATTCCCTTAGACGATGGCCAAGTTAGACTGGAGGTTGTATTTACATTGTTCCATAAAGCTCCTTCATCTGTGTGGAGCTTGAACCCATTTTATACCTGCAGTGGCGAAGTAGGTTCGAGCCCCACTTAAATGACGGTGTTATACTGTACGATGTAATGACAACCTGTCATTAATATATTTACAACTTAGATCGCAGGCTTGACCTTACTGGCAATCAAGGATTCTCTTGATTACCCAATAAATAAGTTTCACTGAATTTCTTGCAAATGTGAATTGATGTTCAATATGTGGGTGTGGCCCAGTTCTGCCTGTGAAAACAAGCTGACTATAGTACTGTATACTGTGTCAGGGTTAATCGGTCTTTGTGGATGACAAAAGAAGAAATTAGCACTGGAGCTTATTCCCACAATTAATATACACTATTGAAAGATAAAATATTTTAACCCAATTGCCGCCACTAACACGATTACTTTATCGTGAAGAGGTTTGCTCTTGATACAGCGTTGAACAGTAGTCAGTCACATGTTCTATTTGTTTATTTAGTTATCCCAAAGAATATTTTAAAGTCTCAAAAGGCCAGTAGACTACTGTGATTAATGCAGAACTGACATCATGCTCAGGTGACTATTACTGTCACTCCCCTTGTTTTCTACATATCATCCCCGACATTACAGGAAGTAAAGGATGTATGCTGAGGGGAATCAGTGAGAGGGATGAAATGTGTATGTATTATGTATGGAGCGCCTAATGTCATTATGATCAGCCTTCATCTCACATTAAAAGATGCATTTATCAACGATACTGAAGGTCTAAATTGTATTTTTGTCGCACACGTAATGCAGGCCGTGGGGACAGACATTAGTTATATGTAAGAGCATTTGGGACATCATTAAAACGCCACTTAATGCCAAGGATACTTTCCCGGAAACACTTGTTCCACACAAAGAAATAATTTTGCATGTTCGAAGTACCGACACTTATGACATTATACACTCTTGCCTATCTGCTACCCTAGGTTCACCCGCCACCTCACGCACACCGACTGTCTTAGTCACATCTAGACAGCTATAAAGTATAATTTAGATTTCTTCCTGCATTTTTTCATGGCCTGCATTATAGTGTCAGATGTAAATACTGCTCACACAAACTACCGATGCAGACAGAGATATGTTGAGTAAAAATTTTTAGCTTTCTCCTTATACTTATCAGGAATGTAGACGGTGCAGTAGCTGAAGACGCTGATGACGGTGAAAGGTAAAGAAGTAGAGAGGGAGAAGGCATCATATGCAAATCGACCATCAAAATGGAATAAATAAATGAATATAAATCGTACAATGACATTATCGACTGAATGACCATTGTGGTGCTGAAGAAGGACATCTTCACGCGGCGACAGAGAAAAGAACTTCTCTTAACTCCATCGTATCCCCCAAAAGGAGGATGGTATATCACAGGAGAAGAGCAATTCCAGTCTGTGATTCTTCGGGTTCACATCTAGATGAACCTTGGGCCAAAACAATAATGACCTGAGACGTACTAGATCAGAGTCGAAGATTATGTCTAGTATAGCTGGAAAATTCCGCTAAAATCCAAAAAGTTGGGAACCTAGGAGCTTGAAAGAAAGATGACCCTCCACAGATAGCTCCGATGTAACTTCGTATCATAATGCTTAAACCTCATATAGCAAACTGGAATTCAAACCCACATTATTTAGTAATACTTTCTGCAGCAGGTGAAGAAGATGGAATGTGTTTGGCCATTCCATATCGTTACTGGCTCCACTCGGTAATATGGGGTGCAGGTTCAATTAATGGCCGTCAGATATTAGAGGTTTGCATTCCCCTTTGCGATTAGAGGTTTAAGTATATGGCCCTTTTGGTCATATGCTTAAACCTTAAATAGCAGAGAGGAGTGCAAACCCTTACGTTCTGATGATCATTTATGGAACGCCCATGGATATTGAGTATGGTCAGCCTGCATCCCAAAATACAAAAGGCAGTCAATAACCCATAGGAAAGCCATATACGTTCCATCATTACCAAGTACGTAAAAAATTGGCGTCAGAATTTTGAGGTCTGCTGCCAGCATTCCATTTCTCGATTTTGGGCCTAAGCATACAACTCTTAAAGCCACACTCCGAAATAACATAACATGAATCTTTCTTAACAAATGTAAGTTACAGACGAGGACAAACACAACGGCTCTGAGTAGCTGGACGAATTTTGGCACGTGTATGACATATAACAGACTATCTGTAACGTTAACCCTAAATGCGATGATCAGATTTAGACTTATTTCGAGATAACCCTAGACTATTTTACTCAGATTAAGCAAGGCGTGTCGAGTTAGGGGGACAAAAGAGATAAAGTTCTGAGTTACTATTTTAGCACCAGAAATCAAATATGTGGGCAGACATAGGTCTTGAAACCGTTAATAACTTGCTTCATATTGGCACTGTTAACGATTAGAATACAAAATCTAACTGGACATCGTTACCAGTGCTTGTCTACGAATAATGCAAATTGGGGATAAAATAGTGAAATACAATACGACTATACTGACTAGAGTATTGTGGTTTGAATTATAATAATTCGTCAGTGTCAGATGATGCTTTTCAATCAAATGCTCTCTTTAGGTGTGGAAGTACACTCTGTTCATTAATGACATATTTATTGAGTAATTAAGGACATCAGAACAACACGGGAAACATTGGTCAGCTGATTACTAAAAATATTACTTGAGTTCATAAATTGCAAGTGCATGATAAGATTTTAGCAAAAATACTCTATAAAGCCTGTACATAATCATCCACTCACTGATGAGAATGTGGTCATTAAGACTGCGTAAAACCGAAAGTTTCTATATACAGATACGTATTGGTATTATGCAGCTGCGATTGCTCGATGGTTGGTGTGAACCCTGAGTCCATTGTTTGTGCTCACAACGTGGTGGACAATTAAAGTGATGACTTACATTATGTCCATTCATATGCTAGGATATGTTTCGATCGTCTAGATTTTACAGATGATACACACAGACTCGGACAAAACAAACATACCCGATGCAACAGTCAGATTATTATCCCTCTTCCTACAAGCATCCCATTCTAGTTTCAACATCCTTCCATAAGCAAAGGCAAAGATTAATTCTGGTTGTCCCTCGAATCCAAGGAGAAGCGCTGCCCTTAATATAGACTAATCCATTTATAGATAGGATTATTAGTGTCGTTATTGATTAACAAGCCTTCTGTTGTATGTATCCGTTCGTCATTTTTCCTGAGCCGCTGATGACATTGGGTGGCATATTCAGGCAGGTATGATGGCTAAGCAGCGACGCACCCGAGCCACTGGAGTTACTGACAGGACCATGATTGTGTGGTTGTGGGAGCAAGGCACACACCCTCGCGCCATCGCCAGAGATATTGACACCAGTCTAACTACGGTCTACAGGTGGATCAGAAGGTGGAGACAGGATGGATCTCTGAGAAACAAGCTGCGCACCGGACGGCCCAAAAAGTATAAGAATAATATTCAAATTCGCAATGAAGGATTCTTCGCTCCGGTATCTCAGGCACAGAATCAAGCATTGCTGCCTTTCTGTTCGGCATACCAGCAACAAAGCATCCCTGTTCAACAACAGCCAGCTGAGAAAGAAACACTGCCTAAAGCTCTGTACAGTTACTCACACATAGATGCAAGGACACACTGCTATTGTTATCCACATCAGTACTGTTATAATCAGCAAGCGGTAAACGAGAGTTGCTTGAACTACGTCATGAGTGGTTTTAATACCACGAGTGAGTTTGTACAGTGTCAGGGCAGTAACACTAGCCTGTCCCCCTCTGTGCCATTAACACATTAGCTGTTTGTATGATTCATCAGCTGGATAACAAAGTATAGCTGGCAACGGCACTCAAAAAAATTATGAAAGGTTATTGTTAATAAAATGAATTTATTAAGAGATATCCCATGTTTGGTACTGTATAGTATAATATCACTTTGTTCATTTCATATAATAAGTGGTGAAACAAGGCGTTGACGAGAACCCTACACGTGGTGGTTCTGTGTGCCCTGGGTGGAGTGTGGTAGGTGAGGGCACTCATCATCCACTCACTTGATGTAGTGCTGCCTGCATCTTCCTTCAGGTCTGTTATTCGTTTTCTTTGTCTGTCCTTCTCATTTCCTGTTTTTTTTCCATTTTTGATGTCACTACTTATTTCTCTTCTTTCCACTTCGGGTGGCGCTACACAGTACACAGAGTAACAAGCCAAATAGTTTCTGTAACTGAGGAAACCATTCATAACCCAGGATGGTAACCATATAGCCATATAACTGTGTGACATGGAATCTACTGTGGTACCCCTGTTAACTGGGTGAAGGGAAGGAAATGTGGCGTCCACTCAGGAACAAAACTTCCACATAAATCCCTGCGCATCACTGTGGCTAAATGCTGTCAGCTGCATGGGAACATCAGTTCACTGCATAGGATGCCACAGAATGAGCGGTTGATTGCCTGCGGTTGATGGGTCTGCCCGATCAGGCAAACTGGTGTAACACAACAGCAACAACAACAACACTGGGTGGATCAGCTGTGGCATCCACCTTGGAGCCAAACCTCCGTATATTTCCCAGTACCTCAACGTGGGAAGGATCCTAGTTAGACCCTGCCTATTACAAAGGGGCACTGGTTCCCTGCACCATATATGTAATTCATTATACATATACAGTAGAACGACTCCAAAGCAGTTGCTTACCTGTGATCGACGGTTTTGCAAGGCCAGACAGGCTGGATTAAGCAGCAACAAGTATTTTAACAATAAGAAGCAATGCTTGAAATACGGTTGTACATATAAGATAATAATTATGCTGTATTGTCTCCAAATGATTAAAGACTACCATTTTTCAATATCACCATCATAAATGTGTTAAAAACTGTGAATTTCGGATGACACAATAAAATATACGAAGCTTTTCTGCTTTCACAGCCCTACACATTATAAGGGGATGCCTCTTCTTCTTTACATACTAGTATGTTACTTGATTAAACTGTGTAATTAGAAAAAAAAATCAAGAGATGCCTAAGGTCCTGTATGCAAAGCACATACGAAGGCAGACTTGTTAAGGAGCTTGAAAACACAGGAAATATATTCCAGTCTCTTCGGTGCACTATAACCATGAGTGAACCAACTGGAAAAATAAATAAATTAATTAATAAATAACACTGTCATTACTAGGTCAAACCCTGCATTAGGCTGTGAGGAATCACCGAAAGTGCAAAAAATTAAATGTTCAGACGTCAGCTAGGACTAGTGGATATCAATCTGTGCATGAGAAGAATGGGAACGCATGACAGTTACAGTACTCCATCATGCCATAACACAAACGACAGCCACCAATCTTCCGTCAGTGTTAAGAATAAAGACTAATTGTGAACTGTGACACAACACGGCAATTTGTAACTGAAATAATTCCCATGATAAGGACTTTATCTGTGGTTATTTTATAACAATCCTCCAAACAATATACTATTGTGAAAATATCCATTATTGAGGTGCAATTTTGCTGACTTTAATCTATGGTACACGGAAAATTGACGGGCGAAGGTGCAATGGTAAAACCGAATATCAAACTAAAGATTTTAGTAAGATGACATCTGTTAAATTTCCACAAGGATTTTGTTTCTCTCTTTGATCTGTCTTAGTGATCTTGTTCTTATCAACGATTATTGCTACACTCTCACTTTATACTCTAGGTCGATTGGTCTCAAGCCTGTTATACATATAACCAGGCCTAAAATTTTTGTGTTCCGTCCTTTGAAGCGATTAATGGCCCCCCCCCAAAAAAAAAAGGGAAAACGCTTGTGCAGATCCACCAAAAGATGGGTGTAGAATAACCAGGTTTCAAAACAACCATCCCTACAAGAGAACATGTTTTGCTAGAGCTTAAAATCCACGTAGAGACGTCAGAATAAGTTCCTTTCCTTTTCCGTGGACTAAGGTGTTTGTAACTCTGCTCGATGGAGAGCTATCCCCTCCTCCTCCCTTCTTCATAGTCCCACACTCCCACCCAACCACCCCACTTTTCTCTCCGACCCCATAACCCCACCCGATACCCTCCATACTCTCACTCACAGCCAGCTAGGGGCTTCTGTACTTCAAGCACTTCTCTAATTACGTGTAATTCTAACAACTAATAAAGGAATAGTACAGTATATATCATAAGCCAAGTTAGGAAAAGGTTTGCTACACTGTTAGAGAGAGAGAGAGAGAGAGAGAATAAAGCTGCTGTGATTAACCTCTTAACTGCGGGGCGTCACTTTTGTGACGCTCGGGCGCAATGGATCATACCGCAGGGCATCACTTTTGTGATTCTGTGTTACTTTGAAATCTCCCGGGCTTACAAGTGCTGGCTTGTATCATCTATCAGTACTGCCAATGTCCAACAATAGTTAGCTCTCCTGATGTCATCTGTACTCCCATCAATTTTTGAAAATTTACCCATTTTTCCCCGTTCTTGACTCCCCTCCCTACCTCCCCTCCATTACCCTCTCCTCTCGCCTGCCCGGCCGCGCTGGGTTAAGCAAATCTTCCCGGAATTTTCCACTGATTTCATCCATTAAAATAAGCCCTATGTCCTATTCTTATACAAAATAATATATAGAAAAAAGAAATAAGGTAAGTGATAGTGCCATACACCTGGAATTGTCTAATTATCACCTGACAACACCTCACATGCACTCGTTCGCTAATATCCCCCAGTAATTTCCCCTTGAAATATGCTGTATAATCTATTCTGGTAATAAAAATATATATAAGAAAGGAAGGGAGAAGCCTAAGTGATATTTACATTCACCTGGAACTACCTATTTTTTTATGTATTGTCGAGATTTCCTACCAATCATTACTTAGCATATAAGTTAGCAGCTGTCACCCTATTGACATTGTTAACCCTTGCCTGCCCATATATGTCGCGTCATTCAGTTCCTTGTCGTCCTCTGAGGTGAAACTATGTCGCACTTGCACCCCGCCATTTCCGCCACTTCTGCGCCCATTGCAAAGGGCCCTGTTACCTCTACCCCTAGAAAACCTCATGTGGGAAGCAGTAAAGGACTAAGTGACTCAGCAGTGGAATCTGAACTGGCAGAATTATCAATGATAATGAGGGATAGTGACTTTGATCCTTCGGGTGAATCGTGTGATGAGCCTGGGGAGGAAATCGTAACAGAAACTCCTAGTATGAGTGCTTCAGTGTCCCAGGTTATCCCTAGCTCCAAGGAAAAAGAGCCCTTAGTGCAGCAAGGGAAGGAATTTGAGAAGGGAGTGAAAAGGCAGCGGGTTAGCCCCAGAATAATGGCCCCGTGTGACCCAGCCTGCCATGAGTCCCGAGGTGAATCACCTCCCTGCTGCCCCAGCCCCACTTCACTAATTTCTTCCTCATCTTTAGCGGAATTTTCTCCTGAGTCTTCATCGTTGGAGTCTCCACCAGCACCTACAGTGAAGGCAGGCCCTAGGGGAAGAGGTAAATCCCTGACACGTAAAAGTAGAGTAACAAGTAGAGTAAGGGCTGCTAGTGCTACAAGGCAACCTAATGTCAGTGAGAATGACCTTGAAAAAGCCCAGTCTGCCTCACAGCCACCCTCCACCCTCACCCACCCTACACTGCCACGACAGGACGCCTTCGTGTGGATGGAAGGTTCCTATTTCGTCCCTGAACATCTTCATTTCGATGAGAGTTCCTCAGGGATACAGCCTGCCTTCACTCTTGATGAGGATGCTGAGTGTGTGGACTTCCTTTTGGCCTTCCTCGATGACAAAGTCATGCAGCACATATGTGATGAGACTAACAGGTACAAGTCGCAACGTGCTGCAAGTGGTGCAGGTGCAGCAAAGATGCAACAGTGGACCGTGCTGGGAGTGCAGGAGCTGTATGTGTTCTTCGCCCTCATGCTTCTCATCCACATTCAAAGAAGCATGAGTTGGAAGAATACTGGTCCATGGACCCCTTGCTACCCTCACCCACCTTCAGTAGGTACATGGCCAGAGATCGCTTGCAGAACATCATGGGAAACCTGCACTTCGCCAACAACGATATACCTTCCCAGACCGACCCACTCTGGAAGATCCGGGAGATTCTGAGCAGAATGAAGGATAAGTTTATGTCATTCTTCCACCCATTTCAGAAGGTTGTCAGAGACGAATCCTTGGTTTTGTTCAGAGGATGTCTTAGGTTTGTAAAGTACATGCCAAGCAAATGTCATTGCTTTGGAATCAAGTTCTTTGTACTGTGCGACTGTAAGATGGGGTACATCCTTGACTTTGTCATCTATTCAGCCAGCACTGTCGATCTGGACAGAACACACCCCCTTGGCTTCTCAGGCTGTGTAGTGAAAGTGCTGCTTGAAAGATATTTTGGTGGGAATCATGTGCTGTATACTGACAACTACTATACAGCACCGAAACTTGCTAAATACCTTTCAGAGCACGGCATCAGCTCCTGTGGCACTGTGAAGAGCAATCGAGCCAACTTCCCCAAATTCCCTGAGGCAGGAAACTCACAGCGAGAAGACGTGTACCTACGCAAGTCTGAGAAGATGCTGGCAATACGGTGGCATGACAAGAGGGTCGTGGACATGCTCATCACCGTACACAAGGGGGAACTGAAAGACAGTGGCAAGGTCGACCATAGGACAGGCGAACCTGTGAGGAAACCTGATGCTGTCATCGGCAATAATATCCACATGTGGCTGGTGGACAAGTCCGACATGATGAATGGAGAGATCGACTGCCTCGGGAAGAATACTAAGTGGTATTGGAAAGTTTTTCTATATCTCATAGACATGACGATGCTGATCGCCTTCATCCTGTACAAGATGAAGGTAAAGCCACCCAAGTCCTTCTCCCTGAGGTTGTTTGCCAGGACTTGTGTTCAGCAGCTGCTTGATAGATATGGTAGGGTGACAGCAGCAGCTCCAAGGCGCCATGCTGTAAGACTTCCCGACAGACTTGAGCAGAGGGCGTACATGGATTGGCACAGACTGGTGCAACCAAGAGGAAGGCTGCGATCCGCAGGTGCCAGATGTGTGCACATACCACCAGACGCACACCTGAGCACAAACGCACCTCTTGGCAGTGCGCTGAGTACCAGGTTCCCCTCTGCATTACCTGCTTTTTTGATTACCACAGCCCGAAGCAGTTCTAAAAGTGCAAGTGGAAAATGTAAATAATGTGTAAATAATGTGTAAAAAATGTGCAAATAGCAAGTGAAAGCAATGGATGTAAATATGATGGAACAGTGTAATATAGTTTTATAAGTTACTGCAAGTGACAGTGCATTACATAGTGTAAGTAAAATGGAAGTGTAAATATTGAAAATACAATAGAAAATGTAAATAGAAATGTAAATAATTAGTAATATAAGAATATGAGTACAAATACTTGAAGTTTTGACAGTGAAAGTGAAACCTTGGCTCTCTGCATATTTTACTGAAAGAGAAATTGAATGCCTACAGTGACAATAAACTACTATTACTGAAGGAAACTTATGGATAAATACTGCAGATATATGTAAGTGTTATATAGTAATAGGAATATAAAGTGTGGGTGTTTTTATGAATAATAAATGACAGAATACCAGTGGGGAACGAACGCAAGTGGGAAGCTCGTACGCGCTCGTAATTTTCATTGCTTTCACAGTTTTTTTTTTTTTTTTTTTTTGAGTATGGATTCCAAACTATTTGAAAATCATAGAATAGTGTTTCTAGTGATAATATCAGGCTGTGGTAATCATATTACGGATTGTCGGGAATTGTAAAGTGAAGACTTCGTTACCCAACTTCAGAAGTCTCCACAAGTCCTACGGTACTCGACAATGACTCAACAAACATCCCGGGAGAATGCTGAGGGTATGTGCCATATCCATATGTAATTATACTGTAATATTCTAGGACTACTAACTGATTTTTGGCAAATATTTTTAAAAAGTCAGTTGGAGTGTGAATATCCTCGCGGGACACGCAAGGAGCGCAAAAACAACCCCGCTGTGTAGGGGTTTAGGCCGCTTTCACACGAGACCACCGGTGTCGGCCACCGGTGGTCTTGTGTGAAAGCGGCCTGAATGTTGCAACAGTGGACACTTCCTTTACACACACACACACACACACACACACACACACACACACACAGAAAGAGAGAGAGAGAGAGAGGAGTTATAAGGAAAAAGACTATGCCGACCATACCGTGGAGATACTTCTTGTTTGCTTGGGAATGTATATCCAGTTTATATTTATTCTAGTATAAGATCCTGCCGATGAATCCCTTAAACTTCTCTACTGTAGTGTTAACAACGTTCATGTTGAGGTTCCAACCATGCTTGTGTGCCGAGTCCGTGTTAAGAATAAGCAACTTTCTGTGTAAAGATTGTGAAACCCATTCAGATTTTAAACACTTTCATGAGCTGACCTCGTAGTCTACGAGTTGCTGCTAAAAAAGTCCCACAGCCTTCAGGCGAACCTGATACCTTAGTCTCCTGAACTGTTTTTAAGTCGACGTATGTCTCTTTCAAGCGACCAAAATTCCACAGCAACTCAGGAAGTGGCCGTATTAAGGCGATATAGACTATGAGAACAATCTCTTTATTCCTAGAGAGAGAGAGAGAGAGAGAGTAAAATGATGTAAGATGGGGAAGAGAAAGAGAGGTGGAAAGAAGAGTGTGAAGGAAAGGAGGGGAAGAAAAGAATACAGAGACAGACAGACAGACAGACAGACAGACAGACAGACAGAGACAGAGACTTGGAATGGTAAGAACAATCAGGAGAAATACTGATAAAAAGTGAGTGAGACGAGAAACTGAAGCAGAAAAGAAGAAAACACGCAGGTGAAAAAATGGAACAGTGTTATAGGAGTGACAGAGGGACGGGAGAACACACACACACACACACACACACACACACACACACGTTTTCTGAATATTTGTCGACCTATCTGTCTGTGCTTGTCTGTGTACTGCCCCCTCCCCTCCGTCTCTCTCTCTCTCTGGATCCTTTGTCTCATCCCCAGTTTCCATTTCCCTCCTTCCCCTTTCTTTATAGCTATTTGCTCAGGTCATACCTTCCTCATCTCATTCCTTCGTCTCTTTATCCCTCTGTCACTCCCTCCTTACCTCACTCTTCTTTCTCCCTCACTGTCACAACTTTGTAATACTTTTTTCATCTGTCACATATCTTACCTTTTTTTCTCCATTACTTTCTCCGTATTTCTTTACTTGAACTAAATCCATTTCATTACGGCTGTCTTCCCCCAGTAATAACTGCATGCTATTTCTCTCTATCCTCTCTCCGTCTCTCCCTGTCACCGAAATCTCTTCTTTCATGCCGCTCTTCCCACTGTCTTTCCCTCCCTCTCCCTCCCCTTGTCTTCCCTTTTTAACATCCCCTCCCCCTCTTTCTTGCCCTAAAAATAAATCTATTTTCTTCCCACCCTAAATTTCTACTTTTTCTCCGCAAATTTCTCTAATTTCTCTGTTTCTCTCCCTCCCTTTTTACTTGAATGTTACATTCGTTCCATTCAGCCCCAATGCTTTCGTCTTATCCTGCTTAGTTCTTTCCCTGCGTCCTTGCCAGAATAACACACTTTCTTCCTCCTTCCTGTTACCTTGCTTCCATCTCTAATTATTCTCATTATCGTTCAGAGTATTCCATTCCGTTGCTCTTTTTCTCACTTTTTCCTTTTGTTATCCCCATTTCTATGTTTGCTCCATTCCCATTTTCTATCAGGTGTCGCCCCTTTTGTCTCTACTTTCCTGTCTCCCGGACTTTCTAGTCACATGTCCCTTTTCTCTTTCCCTTTCACACTGCTTGTATCTCATTTCACCTCTCACTGTCTCTTCTTCTCACTCACTGTCTCTTTTCTTAGCTCTCGTTGTTCTCTCCTTGCCTCTTCCCTTTTTAATTTCTCCGTAACTGCCCTCTCATTTCTCATTATTCCACTCGCCCTCCCTCTCCGCCTGTCGCTCCCAGTCTCCTAACTCTCTCTCTCTCTCTCTCTCTCTCTCTCTCTCTCTCTCTCTCTCTCTCTCTCTCTCTCTCTCTCTCTCTCACACACACACACACACACACACACACAGTGTAGTAAACCTTTTCCTAACTTGGTTTATGATATATACTGTACTATTCCTTTATTAGTTGTTCGGACTACACGTAATTAGAAAGGTGCTTGAAGTACAGAAACCCCTAGCTGGCTGTGAGCGAGAGTGTGGAGGGCATCGGGTGGGGTTATGGGGTCGGGGAGAAAAGTTGGGGGGTTGGGTGGGTGTGTTGGAGTCTGAGGAAGGGAGGAGGAGGGGATAGCTCTCCATTGAGCAGTGTTACAAAAACCTTAGTCCACGGAAAAGGAAACGAACTTATTCCGACGGCTATACATTTGGAGGTGAGTTTGATTCGAACGTACCATTTAGCCAGTTATATATGGAATTGAGAAAACGGATCTTTTAACTGGAATTGAGAAAACGGATCTTTTGTTTATCTGCAAGAAAAAGCTGCATCAGAAGAAATCCTACAGAACTGTCCATTATTTTCTCATGATGTTCAGTCACAAGCTCACTGTATTCCTCCATCCTGCAGACGATTTTGATCAGCTTTGGAAAGACATTTGCTAGTAAAGGAGATATGAATACCTTCCATAACCCAATTCCACTGCTGGGCGGGTGCACAAACACTTCCACAAAGCGCAATGGCGCACCGTTGGCTCTGGTGAATATCGTTTCCCCACTGCGCACCGCATGAGACCATGCGCAATATTGCACTTTCGCACCTGCCTTGCGCACCTGTCCTGTGGATTGCGCACTGCCCAGTCCAAGGGGCACGTGGTCTTGGGAGCTTCCGGTATGTCTGGACAAGGGATGGGGGAGGCTCGGGCAGGTAGCGAGGGTTCTGCTGGGGGGAGGTGGGAGAAACGGAGGATAGTAGCATTTCTTAAAATGCTTCAGCAGAGATAATGTATTTTAATATTTTTTTTAAATTTTTATTAGTAAATGATAAATTAAAAATACATTATTTATTAAGAGTAGCATATGCAATTCATTAAAAAAAATCATTAAAACATATTATTTAAATCAAATATCCAAAGCCTAATAATTTATTAGGTCTGGATATTTGATTTAAATAATATGTTTTAATGATTTTTGTAAGGAATTACACATGCTGTTATATATCTATATTGAATTATTAAATAAAACGCCTTGCGAAAATGCAGATGAAAGTAAAACTGGCAACATCACAGCCTTTGTTTCCCTGTCCCTCCACTTCGCAGCCCGCTCACTCCTCTGTTTGAACTTCCACAAGTGAAAAAGTTACTACTGTACATGACAGTATTGTGATATCAGCTGTAATGTATGGAAGTGAAGCTTTGACTTTGTTGAAGGGACAGAAGTCATGAGTGAGAGCTGTGGAAATAAATGAGTTATCTGATAGGAGCATGTGGAGTTACATGGAGAGACAGAATGACAAATGAGGAAGTGAAGGATCGTTGTGGTGTGGATGTGGATGTGATAGGCAGGGTTAGGAGAAACACACTGAGGTGGTTTGGTCATATGGAGAGGATAGAGAGTGAGACTAACGAGGAGTGTGTATGTGAGTGAGGTGGAGGGGGGGAGAGGGAGGGGGAGGCCAAGGATGAGATGGAGGGATGGAGTGGAGAAGTAAATGAGAGAGGGGTGTGTGAGCTGGGAGCAGGGCAGTAAAATGGTAGGGGACAGGGTGACATGGAGGCGACTTGTTGCTTGTTTGTGGCCAGTGGCCACCCCTTATGGGATTAAGGCGTGTGGCAATAGATAGATAGAATTATAATAAATAAAAGTAAGTATGCTATTTTATTTAAAAATCTCAATATTTTACAGTAATTCCCACAAATATATGCAAATGGTTTGCGCTAGTGCTTTGCGAAATTGCGCAAGCTAAATATTAGATTGCGCACTTGCCCAAAGTACAAATAATAGAAAATAATAATAATAAATAAAATTATGTATGCTATTTTATTTAAATATCTCAATATTATACAGTAATTCCCATAAATATTTGCAAATGGTTTGTGCTTGCTCTTTGCGACATTGCGCAATCTAAATATTTGTCAGATTGTGCACTTGCGCTTGGGCGAGGTAGTGAATTGTGGATTCCGCATTGCACTTGCGCAAGGTCCTTCTTCATTTGGGCTGCTCACCACTGCCCAGTTCACAACCAGATATCTCTCCTTAGGTCCACAAAAATCACCCAGTGGCAACATGAACGGTACCGCCGGAATTATCGAAGGTCATGGAGATACGTGGCTTGTGGAGCATAAATTTAAACTGAAAAGAAAAATGTGTAAATAGCAATTGAAGAATGGAAGTTTAGGAGCTCAATTAATAAATTTGTGAAAATAATATAACAGAGAGAACCCACACATGCTTCATGGCAGGTACGGTACAGAACCTGCACTGGAGCACATTGAACTCACTAGAGGTTGGACCTAGTTTTTTCCCCCCTCTAGTCACTTATTTTGCGATGAATGTGGGGATTTTGATGTAAATTTACACTTGTGGGTTCTGTTGCATGGGAAGATTATGACATACACTTGAACAGAAAAGTATCCTTACTCAGGGGTCCGATGGCTACGAAGAGGAACACTACGAGTCTCGTAAGCATTGGTACTCATGCATGGAGGACATACGCTAATAAAGATGTTATTTCCCATTTAGCTCGACTTTCTACGTGATACAGTCAAGCAAAAATTATTTTACTAGGATGGATATATTATACTCATTACAAAGATAGCCTGAAGCACTATGAGAAGGTAATTACGTTATGAAAAATTGCCATATAGGAGTCGATGGTTGCCATACAGCAACTAAATGAAATGCCGATATATATCACAAAGACTGTGAAAAACAGACGCAAATATTTTATCCTTCATGTATTGAACGTTGTATCAAGGACCGAGAAAGAACACTTGCAGTAGTAATACAGTATTCATAAATCATCACGCATGATTGAAAACGTGATAATTATAATACGTTCGACAAAGGCTTTCGGCATCACTTCTTAAAATAAATACAACACGCCCATACTTCTAGTTACTATAAGGATTGTTTCTGAGGAGAGTTTCCAGGTGTCTCAGGAATTTCTACACAATGCTTCAAGTGTGCTTCACGTTCGATATGGATGCAATATGTCATGGCTGTGTCATTTATCTGTCTGTCTACATGTATATATCTATCCATTGCCAGACGCCATAATCCCGTAAGGGGTGCCCATTTGACTTTGAGTTATTTGTTGTACGAGGAGGGGTACTCAGCCTCCACCAACCCAGTTGTTGACACATAGGGAGCACGTATGGTTTGGTTACATGGTTACCACCCAGCGTTGTAAATGGTTTCTTGGCTTACAGGAAACCATTTTGCTTGTCACTCAATGTAAAGCCATCTTTAAAGGAAAGAAAACAATAAGAAGTGACAGGAAAGATAGGAGGAATAGGAAGAGAAGAGGGCAGGCACAGAAAAAGAATGATAAAGGCTAAGGAAGAAGTAGGCAGTACGGTACTACATCAAGTGAGTGGATATATTTATACAATTGTATACATCCATACCGATGCATTTATTAAATTAAATGACAGGATATTCCTCCCCCATCCTATGCAAAATCATAACTAATGGATATTCAGGGTTACCAACAGTTTCCATGGCCCCCACCTTTTTTTCATTGTCTTCTCTGTTTGTGTCATATTGTTTAACAACATTGTAAGGATACTTCTCAGTGCAAGTGCACAGCCATAGGCTTAAAAGACAGTTTCATGATAGGCATCTGTTCATGACTATGAGTACTGTGTTAGTTTTAGTGTGCTAGTATTCTTCAATACCACTCGAAGACGTTACATTAATTTGGGCTTTGCTGTCTCCTATCGATTTAATTCTGATTCAGAGAGGTTCTCTGAACTTGGAGGTTTGATGTAGTCATTTTTTTTTTCCGAACTGCAGAGACAGATATAGCGGTCGAGAACCTCTGCAGTACGAGAGGCCTTACTTATGTGTAATATTATTGTACAGTGGTGGCTTTGAAAAAATGGATTCGGCATCAAAACACAAATTTAAACGACTTAGGAAATAAGACATACAGACCACTCAGAGTTGTAACAATCTTCTTACAGACAGATAATATAAAAATACACCCGTCGACATAATTATGAACCTGCTACATGTCAAGTGGCTGGTTGGCGACTCCTGGTAACCTGCCGTGGTAAAGTGTAGATTTCTGTGAATGAACTTTGTCACTTGTAACGGTGGTCCTGACTGTCTGCTGTAGTTTATGATGTAGTTGTTATGGAAAAAAGGAACAATCGTTGGTAATTATGTTTGTACATTTCTTAAATAATTATTTGTACTTGTTCTCCTCACAAGCTTCTTTTTTTGAAAGGTTTGAGAGAATTTTATTGGAAAGAAAACACCAGATTTGGCAGTATCTTACTCCGATGCTTACCACATGATATCGTAAGACCAGCATGAATTTAACATTTGGTCATTCGAATTCATGAGGACTTAATGAAAATGTCACTCCCAATATATACATTAATACATTCTTATTGTTAAAGGAAGGCTGCCACAACATAATGAAGATAACTAGCTGAAACAGTGGCAAGAGTTTACCACCCTGCTGTGCCACCTCCACCCACAGTAGGCAGGTGCCCAGTCGAGTCGGGGTTGCCAAGTGTTCCATTCCATATCACCTGGACATACGATACACTTCTACATTAAAAATAAATTTGTTAGTTACAGAGAATGTTACCGTGAGCTGTAAAGCTAGCAAATCAAACCCTGTTTGAGCCCTGTATAAAAGTGATACATTTCCATGCAATATTAATATTACAGCTTGTTTAATATGCAACAAGGAAAAGGCCTATTTGGTGCAAAATAATATCAATGATTCTCCATGCGATAAAATATAAATAAACACTAAGTCATTGTTTTTACTGACATGTGTTGGATGAAAACTATGGGAAGACAGAACTAAAGTGATTGTTTCATGAACCCGCAATCCTTCACGTACAACTTGTCACAATAAAATAAACTTGAGATATGATTCCCATGCATGTAGTTCATGATATCGTTAGGTACTGGTGGTGGCGAGAGTGAGTGGTACTAGATTACTCTTAGCCCAGTAAAGGTTACTGGAAACAGAGCACAAAACGATTCTGAACTGAACACATTCGAGCTGTGGTATAGGAATCTATCAATCAATCAAATATTTCCTGTGGCAACCCACGGGATGCATAGGGCCTCGATGAACTCAATCCACTAAAATATGTCTCATGCCATCTTCTTCAGGTCCCACCAACACTCCTTCCCTGTTTCTCTTTTCATTTTCCTCAACCAGGTTTCCCTCGGCCTACCTCTGCCTCTTCTTCCTCTAGCAGTCCACTCTGACACATCTTGTATGAAACTGTCTTCTTTTCTCTATATGTGTCCCAGCCATATCCGGCGAGACAGTCTCACATACTCGTATTTATCAACTGGTTCCACTCTCGTAATATCCCTTACTCTTTCATTTGTAACTCTCTCTTGCCATTTTACCCCAAGAATCTATCTCAGTATTTTATTCTCAAATCCTAATACTTTCTGATCTGTTGCAATTGTACTGTACGTTAACTCATGCCCATAAAGTAAAATTGGTCTAACCATGGACTTGTAAATTTTCACTGTAGTATGTACCGACAGCATATTATTATTCCAAACAGATTTCAACAGCTCGCCAACCCTGTCTAATCCTCTCCTCAATTTCATTGTTTAATGACCAAAGAATCACACCTTCTAAAACTGATAAAGGTAATTTGTCATAGATGGTTTGTCTAAATATGAAATAATAGGGGTGTGGCAACAGCCTCAACGTAGTGGAAAGATCCGAACAAGTTATAGTACACCAGTATGGGCATTGGGACAGAGCACATAGTAAAACAGTGATACAGAGGATAACACTGAGGAAGCTGAACAAATTGTGGGCTGCCAGTGATGAACAGCGTGTTCCATGTATGCTCGAGTAAACTTTGATTCACATACACCTTCGATAATGGGGAATTTTCAGTCACAGTAAATAATAATATACATTAATTAATTGACTGAATGAAAAATATGCATTTTATATGATGCGTCCCATCTGAAACAAAACATTATTTGCAATTTAAGAAACTAAACATATTTTTTAAAAAGGAAAACTATCATTAAAAAAAATGTATTTATAGAGATGTTGCAGCTGCAGCAATAAGGCACCTTGCTGGTCTGAAGTCGGCACACCCAACAGTAACAATACCAGAAAATTTGAAGAAACATGACAAACATAAGTTTGCGATCATTTTCATTTTCTTCATAGCAAGGGACATCATATTCTAATCCTTCGTACATAAGTCGATATATCAGACACACAAGTATAACCGATATTATAATAACATAATACACAATATATATATATATATATATATATATATATATATATATATATATATATATATATATATATATATATATATATAAACGTGACTGAAGATATTTTGATCAGTGTGTGTGTGTGTGTGTGTGTGTGTGTGTGTGTGTGTGTGTGTGTGTGAGAGAGAGAGAGAGAGAGAGACAGAACTAACTCACCTTTTATGAAACTTGTTGGAATGATTGAAGGCCACACCATGGAATAAGCTTATTGTTTTTAGAAGAACATGTCAAAGGTTAAGGATACAGCACTAGTTCAAACCTGACCTACCATGATTTTAAATTGATTTATACCAAATCTGGTGTAACGGCTGCGGGTAAGGCAGGAAAGAAGACAGTTCTTTTGACAACATATCAGGGCCACGAGGCAGGATCAAAGTTCGACCCCAGCGCCTGTGAGTGAACTTATTAACTAAGATAGTTTTGTGGGTGAGCCAAGGGAATTACAGTGTTCTTTAGAACAACAGGGGAAAGTTCATGGTAATATGACAAAGTCAACATAAACAGTTTTAATCTGATGTAAACGAAATACTGCTGAAGTTTATTTGTTTTAAGTAAAGCAGGGTTCAAGGGGATTGATTACGAGAATTATCCGCAAAAGAGGAAGGTCACAGTGCAAAGTTATGTGTTCAGCCCTATTATTCAAACAGTATTAAATCAATTTTATTCATACTTGGTGGAAGAACTGAGAGACTGTCAAGGATAAAGAAATTTGACTTTGATAACAATACGTAAAATATTGAGGTCAGAGGAAAATATCGACTCAGTCTTGACCCGATTTAGACCAGAGCTGGAGGATGGGCTGAGGTAATTTCATGAAAGAATAAAATAATTCGATTTTTCAAGTCAAATCTTTAACCCTGATACCAGTGGGAGGGAGAGGGTGTTGCACTCTTTGAGTGCTCCTTACATGTTATAATATATGGATACTACTGTGTTACAATACAGGTATTATTATTATATATATATATATATATATATATATATATATATATATATATATATATATATATATATATATATATATATATATATATATATTATATGCATGTTTATATTTAATAAAAACAGTAACCTTATTATAACCAGTACCTTATAGGTAATGAAGGGCGTAGCAGACTCTAATGTATCTATACATATTACAGGTTGAAAACAGAGCAGGAGCACAGAGTAACCCCACACATACTCCAGGGGTAGAAAAACCAGGAATGTATAGAGACAACCAAAAATTATTGGCGGCTAGAACCCTGAGGAAAATGATAACAACAGGCATGTTTTGTGAGACTCCAGTTTAGCAGTGTTCAACAGAGTAAGCTGAAAGAAATAGACATAATTAGGAAACCACAACTTTGTCCGCAATCTGTAGATATGAAATACTGAATCAGAGATCATTTTTAATCAACAAGGTATTACTAGGGACCCTGAAGAGTCAGCAGCAATAACATAGGTCCGGGGTCCCAGCCATCCGAGTGGCATGATCACCACGTTCATTCCAGGTAATCTCTATTAAGTGAATAGAAAAGTTTTATGAAATTTATGAAAATCCTAATTAGGAAGCATTATCTTCCGTATGTTTAAAACATTACACATTCACCGCAAACTTTTTCTTTCCAAGTGTACTTCTCTATCCGCTGCCCAATTAATAACCTTAACTCTAAATTGTGCAGACCAGTTTTTCCAGCTTCACATCTCTAAGATTCACCAGAGCAACTCTAAACATTGCTTCAAATAATCCTGCAGTAATGTAAATAGACTCAGAGGACAGTGTAATACCATACAAACTACATACCGCTATTGCACTTCGGGAATACCTCGGACGCAAAATCATTGATTATTGATACTGTGACATGAGCAACTCTCCAGACCCACCCACCCCCGACACCCTCCCTCCTACCCACAGTTACCAGACATGTGGGGTCTGGCTGCTGCTTCCTGACTAATCGTCGACCACCAATGCTCCGAAAAGTGGGTAATGCGGAACTTTCGCTGACTGTTACATGTTTTGAAATATTTAGTAGCTTCCATACCTCCTTCCATTTTTTTTTTTTTTTTTCATTAAGTTATTTTTACTTTCTCGGTCTGTAACTTCAGTTCAATACGGACGTGTAAATCGAAGGAACCAAGATGAGTGGCCGTAGGTTCGTTACATAAGGAGAGTCCTTTGGAGGATTTTATATGGTCGGATCAACCTTCGCTGGTACAGGAAAAACTTTATCGAAATGTTTTTTGTTGTCTTACCCAGGTTGTTTCAAAAAGCATTTTTTTGTTAATTATGTTTGTTGAGAATGTTCCGTAGTCAAGTTGGTCTTTAATGATACCGGTACAAAGAAATTTTGTCATGTTTTCATTTTGTATAGCCTTATGTTTTTCATTGCTAAAGGCGGTTATATACTGGTATAATTTCTGTGCATTATATTCATATAAATGAAGAAAAACTTTTCTTCCCCCAATTGTAATATTTTAGTTGAAAAATCAATATTTTTTTTAATTCTCACTTTCAGAATGAATTAGTAGCCTTTTGACTACTGTGCCTAAGTAATCTCCGATATCTGCAGTTTACATTTTTCCATACTTTTTCAGACACCGATGGAAAAGACACTTATAGTGCTCTTTTCCTTGCTTGTTGGGGTAATCAGCTTCCAGCATACATACAGGCTTTCATCATTGGCAATAGGTAAATTCCTGCTACGTGAATATAATTATGTAATACATTGAACTGATAATGATCTTTCAAGTATTACAATGGAAGAATCCGTATTCCTTTAATTGCAGACCATGGAGATTACCTTCCCTTGGCTGGTGTTTTGGATGCAGTTCTTCATCGCCTGGAGTCTCGCTGTTCGTTGTTATTCTTTACCCAGAGCAATTCTTCTGCTGCTCAGCACTTGGTATGTACACACACACACACACACACACACACACACACACACACACACACACACACATATTTATATATATATATATATATATATATATATATATATATATATATATATATATATATATATATATATATATATAAAATTGCTGTTTCTGGACAATTGTATTCAACTTCTGGGCAACCATTCATCTATCTATCTATCTATTGCCAGACGCCTCAATCCCATTTGGGGTGGCCACAAACAAATCGCCTCCAAGTCGCCCTGTCCCCCGCCATTTCACTGCCCTGCTCCCAACTCACACACCCCTCTCTCATATACCTCTCCACCCCATCCCTCCATCTCATCCTCGGCCTCCCCCTCCCTCTTCCCCCCTCCACCTCACTCATATACACTCTCTTCGTCAGTCTTTCACCCTAAATCCTCTCCACATGGCCAAACCACCTCAGTGTGTTCCTCATAACGCTTCCTATCACATCCACATCCACACCACAACGCTCCTTCATATCCTCATTCGTCAGCCTGTCTCTCCACGTGACTCCACAGGCTCCTCTTAAATAACTCATTTCCACTGCTCTCACTCTTGACTTGTGTCCTTCCAACAATGTCCAAGCTTCACTTCCGTACGTTAGAGTTGGTATCACAATACTGTCATGTAGTAACTTTTTCACTTCCATGCTCACTTCCCTGTTTCTTATCACTGCTTTCAAGGAACCAGCAACCTTTCTTCCCTGCTGTACCCTTTCAAGCACTTCACCCTCCAAACCTCCATCCTTACTCATCACACTACCCAAATACTTAAACGTGCTTACATTTTCCAATTCCTCACCATCCAACCTCGCTCTACATTCACTAACTTCACCTCTCTCAAAGACCATCACTTTACTCTTCCCTACATTCACCTTTAGGTTCCGTTTCTTACACACTCTCTCAAACTCATCCACCAAGCCTTGCAGCTCCCCTTCGTCTTCACTCAACAACACAGTATCATACTGAGAGATTATATATTGGTTTTGACACCTTTTCTGCGATGCATTTCTCTAAAAGCTTCATAAATATATTGTATTAAAAGAAGTCACCTGGTTTAAGGAGACAATAGTTATATTACCTAATATGGCAGAATAATAACCATTATCATGAAATGCTACCACAATCTCTCAACACTAAAAAATAATACTTGTTGACCCATATAATGCTTTACACCACAAGCTATTGGAAACTTCTTGTATCTTCCACTGGTAGCTCTTAGAATCACTCCAACCGCTTCAATATTGGCATGCTGTAGATCAGTGACAGCCATCTTACATACACATATACAAGCCGGTAGGCAATGATGGTCAGCTCTAAGTGGATCACGCTTTGTCAGTGACTGGAAGTGAGTTTCGACACTCAAAGTCATTTCTATATGGAGGTACTCCAGTGCAACGTTCGCCCCAAGGATCATGGTCTTGGCTTAATAATCATCAAAGCCTTAGCTTTTCGCTCGAGCAAGGTCGTGATTTTAGCGCTTTTCATATTTTCTGCACTTGATAACCTTTGACTCCTGACCTGGTTGATATATGTCATGCATGTACGAAGCACACTTGTAGTACAGATTAAAGTCTATAAGCATGCAAAGTTTCATTCGATTCCATCCATTCTCTGTGGAGCTAGGGAACTTGAGATTCACGGAATGGCCCACCAGAGGTACAACTTTTAGGTGGTGCTGCTAGCGACAAGAAGTGAGTTTCGACACTAAATGTCATGTTTATATGGAGGTACGGCAGTGCGAAATTGCACACGAGAATCATGGTCCAGGCTTAATAATCTTCGGAGCCTTAGCATTTCACACGAACATAGTTGTGATATTAGCTATTTTCACCATTTTTGCATTTGATGGCCTTTGACCCCTGACCTGGCCAATGTAGCACATAGGTCTACGAGTACTAGAGAAAGTTGTAGTACTAGTCAGTGTCTATAAGCATAGAAATTTTCATTCAATTTCACTATGCCACGGAGGAAGTAGGGGGACACTTTTAAAAACCGGTGCTGGTTGCTAGGGAAGCTGAGGCCAATCTTCACAGGGTTGCCACTCGAACTCTAGAGGAAAGAGGGGAGAAAAGGATGGCACACTTTTGGTAGGGAATGACTTCAAGATTACGTCTTAAGAAGTCAGAGCTTTCTGCGCTCATTAGTAATGCTTCTACAGCTCAAAACGTGGAAAGTACGAAAAAACTGGGTTTTCGGTCGCTGCAAAGCAACGAGTTGTTGCCTAGCTGCCAAAACCTTGCGGACATAAAAAGGTCATAGGCTGGCCCTTGTGTCCAGGTTTAGTCGAAAGTGAAGTATGGATAATGAGAAAAGAATGGATCTAATGTAGAATATAAGTGAATGGATATACTATACTTGTACTGGTGGAGTCCGATACCTGAATAATACTTGTTTCTGGGGCACTCTCACTTGCTTGACAATATTAAGAAATGGGGATTGCAATGGACAGTCACTCTCATTGTGATGGATATTGTCGTGTACTATTGAATTAAAGTCAGATTTTTGTTTTTTTACAGTTCCAGAATGATGCAAGTAGCCTAAAGCCACAGACTGCCGCTGTGTTCAGAGTAGACTTGGACGGCTATAACAGTGACACGAATCAAACACATTTCTCCCATCTGGTTGCTCAGGCTCGGCAGGTCAGTCAGAGCTCCCGCATCATTGTTCAAGCGTGCAAAATATATAAAATGACGATTTAAAAAAAACACCGCTTTGCTGAGGAGGAAGTTAGGTAACACATATCTTGGGTAATAGACGTCATGTTACTGGTTAGGAAAGAGTCATCTTTTCCGTGTGAGATCTCCAATATGCTAAATAATCATCACTTGGAAAGAGAATAGAATGTTTTCGTTACCACTTCGCTGTATTATTTATCTTGCGGTGAATAGAATACTGTGGTCCTTATGTGCCATAAGGTAAATAAGACTTCATCCTGTTGGAGGTGTTTAGCCACACACACACACTGCTGTAAAGGTGATTCGTCATATTTTTCAAGGATGCATCGATTCCCAAAGACTGAAACTGGTAGGAGGCTCATATACTGTGAAGCAGAGAAACAGTGAAAAGTCTGATTAGAGGAAATAGAGCTTAGGCTGCAAAAATGATTATTGCTTCCATGGCCGGGAGCCATCTGAGTGTGCCTTGCACATTACGGAGGTTATTCTCTCAGGCATTGAAGCATACATTCCTTTCTCATATCTTTTGACTAACGCAAGAAAGCCTTAGTTTAATCACGCTTGTGGTAATGCTGTCCACAACAAGGAGAGGGCCTATAAAAGGTAGGAGAACCTACCCATCCTGAATCACATCTTTTTATTTTTATTTTTTTTATGTTTCTGCCCGGAATCATATTATGTCTGTTCTTCACTCTGCTTAAAATAATATCATTTGTACTAAATACTCTCAACTCTTCAACTCGAATTCTACCCGCTCCTTCTGGCACGTTGCCAAAAACCTTTCTAACAACTTTACCTCATCATCCTTTCTTCTCCTTTTCTAGTCTGATGGCTCTGTAGCTATTTCCTCTATTGGTGAAGCAGATCTCTTCGCTCAGACTTTCTACTCCAATTCCACCTTAGACGACTCCAGTGCTGTTCCTCCATCACTTCCCCCCTCTGACTTCCTCATGCCTGACATTAAAATCTCTTCAGCTGGTGTATTTTCCGCCATCACTGGCCTCAGTACTAACAAGGCATATGAGCATGATGGAGTTCCTCCTGTTGTCCTCAAGAACTGTGCTTCTGTGTTTACATCTTGCCTAGGTAAACTCTTTCTCCTTTCTCTATCAACTTGTACCTTTCCTTCTTGCTGGAAGTTTGCTCTCATTCAGCCAGTCCCAAAGAAGGGTGACCATTCCCAACCATCTAATTATCGTCCAGTTGCTTTAATATCCTGTGTCTCAAAAATTTTCGATTCTATACTAAACAGAAAGATTTTAAAGCATCTTTCCTATCACAACCTTCTTTCTGATCGTCAGTATGGGTTCCGTCAGGGATGCTCCACTGGCGATCTTCTCACCTGCCTTTCAGACTCCTGGTCATCCTCCTTTCGAGATTTTGCAAAAGCTTTGCCATTCCACTTGACATCTCAAAGGCTTTCGATCGAGTCTGGCATAAATCTTTATTTTCCAAATTTCCCCTCTTATGGTATCTATCATTCTAACTGTGCCTTCATCAATAGCTTCCTTTCTGGTCGTTCTAAAACGCTGTTGTAGACAGCCATCATTCTTCTCATAGATCTATCAACAGTGGTGTTCCTCAGGGCTCTGTCCTATCATCAACTCTCTTCCTTTTATTCATCAATAATCTTCTAAGCTGTACATCTAACCCTATCCACTTGTACGCTAATGATTCCACCCTTCACCTTTCCATTCTGTTCCTGCAACGACCACCCCAGCAGTTACTTCAACAGACAAGGGATGAGGCTATGGCACTCCTATGGCACTCCTAATGTCTGACTTGGCTCGTAGCTCTGACTGGGGTAAAAATAATCTTGTTTTTAATGCATCAAAGACAGTTTTTACACCTATCAACCCGGCAAAATCTTCCACAGGAGTAACCACTAATGTTTAATAATATCCAGCTCAATCCAGCATCATCCTTGAAAATGCTTGGGGTTTCATTTTCTCGAGATTTATCTTGGAAGGATCATATTACATCTCTGGTAAAATCTTCTTCCAAGAGATTAGGTGTGCTAAGCCGACTCTGTACCTTCTTTACCCCTGCACAATTATTGACTTTATACACAGGATTTATTCGCCCCTGTGTGAAGTACAACTCTTATGTGTGGGGAGGCTTCCCACGTACAGCCCTTCTTAATAGGGTGGAGTCAAAGGCTTTTCGTCTCACTCTCCTCCTCTTACTGGCTCTTTCAACCTCTGCCTTTTCGCCACATTGTTGCCTCTTTATCTCTTTTCTATCATTACTTCCATGGTCACTGCTCCTCTGAACTGTCTGCTTGTATCCCTCCACCTCTACGACGGGTGCTACACACCCGTCTAGCAACAAACTCTCATCCCTTTTCTGTCCAACTCTCTAATGCAAGAGTTAACCGTTACTCCCAGTCCTTCATTTATGCAACAGGTCAGCTCTGGAACTGTCTCCCTCTGTCTGTATTTCCTACTTCCTATGATCTCCAGTCTTTCAAATGCAGTGTGTCCAGGCATCCCGAAAGGAACGGATCTTGAATTTGGCTCTCTTTTGTATTTTTTTTTTTTTTTTTTGGGGGGGAAGGAACTGTTTTCGGGCTCCTAACCTTTGGTTCCTTCTTCTTAGTATAAAAAAAAAGGAATAAAATCTTTGGATCTCCCAAAATGAAAACAAGTAATTAACTTCAATCCATGGATGAGCATGTGGAGCTGTTCTCAATAGGGTGGAGTCAAAAGCTTTTTGTCTTATCAGCTCTCTTTCTCTTACTGGCTCCATTCAACCTCTGTCTCTTTGCCGCACTGTTGCATTATCTCTTTTCTATCGCGATTTCATTGGTTGCTGCTCCTCTGAACTGTCGCTTGCATCCCTCCACCTCTAAGACGGACGCGTAACACCCGTCTAGCAACAAACTTTCATCCCTTTTCTGTCCAGCTCTCTAATGCAAGAGTTAACCGTTACTCCCAGTCCTTCATTTATGCAACAGGTCAACTCTGGAACTGTTTCCCCATGTCTGTATTTCCTACTTCCTGTGACCTCCAGTCTTTCAAACGCAGTGTCTCCATGCATCTCGAAATGAACGGATCTTGACTTTGGCTCTCTGTTGTATTGTTTTTGTATTTAGCTTGGAAGGAACGGTTTGTGGGCCCCTGGCCTTTGGATCCTTCTTTCTTGCATTAAAAAAAAGAAAAAAAAGAATATATATATATATATATATATATATATATATATATATATATATATATATATATATATATTTATATATATATATATATATATATATACCATTGTCTGCCTGGTGGATTCTCTCTCTCTCTCTCTCTCTCTTATCCAGTTATCATTAGCATTCACTCCTGTAATAGCTCTCGTTTATCCAGTTGTCATTCGTTTTCATTCCTTTCATCTTCCAATTTTTACCCAGTCCTCATTCGCATTCAGTACTCCTGACATGCACTCGTGAATCAAGACGTGTTTAGTTGTATTTATTTACTATTTCTCAATCCGAGAACTGCTAACTGGTAGCACTTGAATCACACCTTAGACGCCAAAATAGACTTGGAGGAGGGGATACAATCTGGCCGCACTATGGGGTGGTACTACCACTCTGAGGCCAGTTGTGTTAGGAAGAATTCTGCCACTGTATTCCCTGCGTGTCGTAAAAGGCGACTAAAAGAGGCGGGGTGAGGGGACTAGAGACCACTTCCTCTGTTTTTTAGTTCCTACAATGAGACAGGGACTAGAAAGGGATGGGAGATTGAGTTATCCCCGTACTCTGAAGATTGGGTCTGTGAATGTGCGTGGATGTAGCACAATAATTGAGGCTAAAAGGGAGGAGACTGGGAGAATGTTTGTGAGAAGAAAGTTGGATGTGTTAGCTTTGAGTGAAACAAATATGAAAGGGAAAGGTGAGTCTAAGTTTGGAAGTGTGACTGGAAGGATGTCAGGTGTTGACAGAGGAAGGGCGAGAGAAGGTGTGGCCTTGTTATTCAGCCAGGGAATGCAGCAGTGTGTGACTGACTGGAAGACGGTGTTATCGAGACTGATGTGGGTGAAAGCGAAATCTAGACGTGAGTTGTGGATACTTGTGATTGCATATGGGCCTCGTACCGAAGGGGATGCAGAAGAGACGGAGTCTTTCTGGAATGATGTTGCTGAGTGTCTGCAGAGTTTTGGAGCGAATGTGAATGTGGTAATGATGGGAGATCTCAATGCTAGAGTGGGTAATGTAGTAGTTGAAAATGTAGTTGGTATGCATGGTGTGCCTGGAAGAAATGAAAATGGGGAACGAATGACAGGGATGTGTTGAGTAAGAGATGATGATTGGAAATACCTTGTTTAAGAAGAAAGATATTTATAGGTAAACATAGGTGAGACAGGAGGGTGGAAGGGTTGTTGATAGAGCATTGATGGACTATGCGGCTGTGTCCAGGAATGTAATAGGAAGATTGTTGGATGTGAGAGTTTTGAGAGGGGAGGGTGGAGGTATGTCTGACCACTACCTGGTGGAGGGAAATTTAAGAGTAGGTAAGAGATGGGTGAGAGCTAGGAGAGTTAGGTGTGGCAGGGAGGTTTTGAAAATGAGTGAGTTGGATTGTCACGAATCAATTCGCGACATTTCCCTTTTGTGAGAAGCCACGAACTATTAGTGGAAAACTCACTGTGTATCGCTCAGTTAACCGTTTCTCTCTCCATTTCGGAGTATACTTTTCAAAACATTCGTCACCGTTTTCAAAAGTGACCGATTTAATGCACGTCACTAAGTGCTGTACTGAGCGATACTATTGTTTTTTTATTGTTCGCCCCTGCTCATTCGACCGTTAGAAAATGCGGCCGAGTGCTCCGCTTTTCTTTCGCACGACTTGGGCAGTCGAGTGTTTGCTGTGACGGAGAGAGGTCCTGTGCTACAGAAGTGAGAGTAGAGAGAGGTCAGCTAGTACCCAGACTCCGCTTGACACAGCCCCCAGACTCCCATCCTAGATTTGGGTGATACACAGCATTCATCGACCGGTATTTCCTTTTGTATAATCCTAGTTTTAAGAGCTTAGTTAAGGTGTTTTTCCTAGGCGAAAGTATTTAGCTTTTGTGTGAGTGAGTGAGTGCGTCTCATTGATTTGATTTGAATTGTAACGTTAAATTTATTTTTTGTAATCAATAAATTTAACAGTTCCTTTCTTGAGCTCAGTGTAAAGTAAAATCTTGTTTCATTTAATCCAAATTAAGCTTATTTTCCATATAGCTCCTAGCTTGCATAAACGTTTGCTTTCATAACTGGTACTTAGACCAGTCTTGTTGTATTAACTTAAAATCCGTTGTGCCAGGAGTTAATGCATCAGCAAGAACCTGATGTTATTATTATTAGTATTAGTTATTTATTGTCAGGGGTGAAGTAACTTTCTCCAGAGGCTAACAGTACAGTAATTCAGCAATTGTGAGTAATTAGTCTCTGCTGTGTACTGTTGAGAAAGTTTATAAATTCTCGTTCTTAGAGAATCTTAGCAAGTCAGCGTAAAGTAATCGTTGCTTGATGTAGCAAGACAATCATTGTCTCTGCTCTTCAATATTATTGAATATTAATATCAATTTAAATAACATTTAACCAATTATTTCAAAATTACCGTGATATTATAAAAACCCCGTGACAATTGGCGACCTCATTCCAGGATATTAACTCCTAACCCTAAAGCTATTCACGAGATAGTGCTCACTCATTCATATTTAGGTATTTATCATTAAAGTTTATAGACACAAGTTTACTGGTGTTTACCGTTAATTTAGCAAGTGAGTTTTTGCTTTATTAATCAATAGAGTACTTAACTCTAGTTTATTTTTGGTAACGCCAGACGATTTTATTCGCTCCTGGGAAGTCGGCGTACCCATTGTGTTTATTATTGAGTCTTCCCAGTCATTTACATTTTTGATTTATTCTTTGCCAGTTAACTAGATAAGACTGGTCACCACTAGCTTGTGTCTGTATTCTTTATTTGTATTATTAGCATTCGTTTGCGAAGCAGTCAGTGCTCAGTTTCGTTTGCTTAATAAATTAGCGCCATGGCAGCCAGTGCTTATGTACAGGAAGCCAAAGATATGGGTCTCACTGACCCAGAGAAAATACAGAGTTACGTTCTCTCACGGTTTAATTACGAGCAAGAACGTGAGAAAGACGCTCGTGAACGTGAGCGAGAACAACGCGAATACGAGCGAGAACAGCGCGAATATGAGCGAGAACAGCGCGAATATGAGCGAGAACAGCGCGAATATGAGCGAGAACAGCGCGAATATGAGCGAGAACAGCGCGAATACGAGCGTGCCGAACGTGAGGCACGAGAAAAACATGAACTTGAAGTGCTGAAGCTCAAGCGAGATTCCTTGGCTTCAGACACGTCTGGTGCAATTGGTCCAAGCTCCACGAGCGTTCTCCCTGCACATGTCCTGGCGACCCCACGCATCAAGCTTCCTTCATACAAGGAAAGCGAGCGAATCGAGCCGTACATAGCTCGTTTTGAGGACATGGCAGACTTATATCAACTGGATGAGGCAGCTAAGCGGCTTCAGTTTCTAAGCCTATTTGAGGGTCCTGCCCTCGATATTCTCCACAGAATTCGTGGAGACAATCTCACATATGAGATGATGAAAGCTGCACTCATTAAGGCGTATGGTCTCACAGTAGACGACGCCAAAGTTCAGTTCATGCGAGCTCGTCTCCAAGACAAGGAGACAGCTGTTCAGTTCCTTGATCGTCTCACAGCTTATTTAAATGAGTGGATGGAGAAAGATGAAACTCCTTCCACGCGTGAGGGGATAATTGACCTTATGCTGCGTACACAGCTAGAGAGGTCGTGGCCTGCTGAGCTCATAGCACAGCTTAAGATCTGCCAGGTGAAAGATGCCAGCCAAATGGCAGAGAAGGCTGACGCATTCTTTACTGCATACGGGTATCAAACTCGTAAGCAAAACACCTGGAGCAGAAAAGATACTGCCAAATCTGGGAAGCCGTCTCAGACTGAACCCCAGCAACAAGGCCATTCTCAGAATAATGGTCAAGGTCCAAAACCGCAGTGGAAGGACCAGGGGCAAAACACTCAGAAACCTGAGTGGAAGAGGTACAAGTACCCTAACCAGCAGCAGTATCAGCCACGCAACTGACCGTCGGGACAAACTTTTCCACCACCAGCTCAAAAGAGGCAGGAAGCGAATGCAGCCTTCATTCCTCAGCAGCAGCCTGGTGGTCACGTCCCTACCAGTGTGGGTACTTCCCCACAGTTCACTAGTCCCACAGTGACAGTGAACCCCCCTCCACAGATGGCCAATGTTCCATCTTATAATTCTCAAGGCACAATGTTTGCCGCATCAATTCAGCAGCCTCATGAGTGGCTAGCTGCTTCCTCCACAGGCCCCACCACAGGTGACAGTACCTTCCTTGTACAGCCAGGGTTTGTGGGAGGCATTCCTGTGAAGGTCCTGAGAGATAATGGTTCCTCAGGTTGCTCTGTTAAGCAGAGTTTAGTTCGGCCTGAGCAGTATACAGGTCGACAGATCCATGCAAGCCTTATTGATGAATCAGTGAGATTGTTCCCTGAGGCATGTATCCAGGTGGCATCTCCATTTTATACTGGTACGACACTTGCAGTTGTCATGCTAGAACCTTTATTTGAACTCATCATTGGAAATATTAATGGAGTCAAGGATAGTTGCTCCGATGACGCTACTCAGACTTCGGCTGCTGCGGTAACACGAGCCATGGCTGAGGCTCCAGACTGTGTCACCCCAGTGATCATTGAATCGCCGCAAGATCTGATGTGTAGTCAACTTGTTGTACAAGAACAACATTCTGACCCGACACTTGCTGCCGTACGGAACAAACAAAAGGGTCGAGTGATTAAGTATTCACGGGGAGGTCGAGCCAAGTTTCTTCGTACAAGGACGGCTCTACCGTGAGTCACGAACACCCGAGGGCGAGGTTCGACTGCATTGTCGTTCCCGCCAAGTACCGCCTAGCAGTGTTACAATGGGGTCATTGTTCAGCCTCAGGAGGTCACATGGGCAAAAGGAAGACCCAGGGCCGTATCCGAGCTGACTTTTTCTGGCCAGGGATGGGACGGGACATAGATAGTTTTGTCCGTTCCTGCAGTGTGTGCCAAAGTATCACCACAAATCAGGGACATGCCCTTCCTGTGCCATTTGTAACTACACCTGTAATCTCTGAGTCAGTTGAGAGACAGGGTAGTGGTGAAGTGGGTGCAGACCTGACGTCTCGCCCATTGGCCCCACAGGACACATTATGTCCAGGGCCTGTACATACATATTATGTACCGTAAGTTAAGGGGGAAGTTGAGAGGTGACTCGAGGCTATGGAAGACCCGAGTTTGCACAAGGATTCTCAGCTTCCCGGTACTAATGTATGTACCATAGGTTAAGGGGGAAGTTGAGAGGCGACTTGAGGCTATGGAAGACCCAAGTTTGCACAAGGATTCTCAGCTCTCAGTACTAATAGAAGTACTGTAAGTTAAGGGGGAAGTTCGAGAGAGAACTCCGCAGAGGCGACTTGAGGCTATGGAAGACCCAAGTTTGCATAAGGATTCTCAGCTTCCCGGTACTAATAGAAGTACTGTAGGTTAAGGGGGAAGTTGAGAGGCGACTTGAGGCTATGGAAGACCCAAGTTTGCACAAGGATTCTCAGCTCCCCGATACTAATATAAGTACTGTAGGTTAAGGGGGAAGTGAGAATTCCGCAGAGGCGACTTGAGGCTATGCAAGACCCAAGTTTGCATAAGGATTCTCAGCTTCCCAGTACTAATAGAAGTACTGTAGGTTAAGGGGGAAGTTCGAGAGAGAACTCCGCAGAGGCGACTTGAGGCTATGGAAGACCCAAGTTTGCACAAGGATTCTCAGCTTCCCGGTACTAATATAAGTATTGTACTGTAGGTTAAGGGGGAAGTTCGAGAGAGAACTCCGCAGAGGCGACTTGAGGCTATGGAAGACCCAAGTTTGCACAAGGATTCTCAGCTTCCCGGTACTAATATAAGTATTGTATTGTAGGTTAAGGGGGAAGTGAGAACTCTGCAGAGGCGACTTGAGGCTATGGAAGACCCAAGTTTGCACAAGGATTCTCAGCTCTCCGATATTAATATAAGAACTGTAGGTTAAGGCACAGGTTGAGGACCCGTGTGCGGTTCGAAGCTATGGAAGACCCAAGTTTGCACAAGGATTCTCAACTTGCCGACCATAATCGTGTGCTATAATTAATGGCGACCTCGAATGTACGTCGTAGCACTGACTGCTAGGCAGAGAGAGTAATTGTAACATGATAAAATTTTGTCTCATTGACACTTTTGATGCTCCACCTCAATTGGTTTTGCAGGTTCAGCAATGGGTGTAGCAGTTTTGCTGTGCGGACCAGCTGATCGTCTGCCGCACGCTGCCGCCTCTTCTCCTCTGCCTTCGTCGTCGCCATATTATTTACTGTGTCATTTTACACGTAGGTACAGTTACACTACAACTGTCACACCTACACCGTGTATTACATACACCATGCTACACAACAATTAGTTGTCGGTGTAAATGTAGCGACTTTTCGCTCAGTTTGACCTGAGTACAGGATTTTCACCGTCGTCACAGAGTTTTTCCCTCAAGCTTGCTTCTATTAACGTAAATACGTTTTTTCGCTCACTGGCGACTGCGACTTTCTCCTGTAGCAGGATAGCACACACACCACAGAGTGAATCTTGTGTGAATGACTTAGGATGTGTACATATATATATATATCCACAAATTTTTTCCCATAAGGAAAAAATTTAATTTTGTAGGGGCGTAATGTCACGAATCAATTCGCGACATTTCCCTTTTGTGAGAAGCCACAAACTATTAGTGGAAAACTCACTGTGTATCGCTCAGTTAACCGTTTCTCTCTCCATTTCGGAGTATACTTTTCAAAACATTCGTCACCGTTTTCAAAAGTGACCAATTTAATGCACGTCACTAAGTGCTGTACTGAGCGATACTATTGTTTTTTTATTGTTCGCCCCTGCTCATTCGACCGTTAGAAAATGCGGCCGAGTGCTCCGCTTTTCTTTCGCACGACTTGGGCAGTCGAGTGTTTGCTGTGACGGAGAGAGGTCCTGTGCTACAGAAGTGAGAGTAGAGAGAGGTCAGCTAGTACCCAGACTCCGCTTGACACAGCCCCCAGACTCCCATCCTAGATTTGGGTGATACACAGCATTCATCGACCGGTATTTCCTTTTGTATAATCCTAGTTTTAAGAGCTTAGTTAAGGTGTTTTTCCTAGGCGTAAGTATTTAGCTTTTGTGTGAGTGAGTGAGTGCATCTCACTGATTTGATTTGAATTGTAACGTTAAATTTATTTTTTGTAATCAATAAATTTAACAGTTCCTTTCTTGAGCTCAGTGTAAAGTAAAATCTTGTTTCATTTAATCCAAATTAAGCTTATTTTCCATATAGCTCCTAGCTTGCATAAACGTTTGCTTTCATAACTGGTACTTAGACCAGTCTTGTTGTATTAACTTAAAATCCGTTGTGCCAGGAGTTAATGCATCAGCAAGAACCTGATGTTATTATTATTAGTATTAGTTATTTATTGTCAGGGGTGAAGTAACTTTCTCCAGAGGCTAACAGTACAGTAATTCAGCAATTGTGAGTAATTAGTCTCTGCTGTGTACTGTTGAGAAAGTTTATAAATTCTCGTTCTTAGAGGATCTTAGCAAGTCAGTGTAAAGTAATCGTTGCTTGATGTAGCAAGACAATCATTGTCTCTGCTCTTCAATATTATTGAATATTAATATCAGTTTAAATAACATTTAACCAATTATTTCAAAATTACCGTGATATTATAAAACCCCGTGACATGGATAAAAGAGAGAATATGATAGGGTATCAGGAGAAGTTGAAAGATGAGTGGAACGCATGAAAAAAGCAGGAAAATGGCAGTGTGGAGGAGGTATGGCAGTTGTTTAAGAGTGCTGTGGTGGGGCATGCGAAAGAGGTGTGTGGTGTGAGACTAGAAAGTGGTGGTGTAAGAAAGGGAAGTGAAAGGTGGTGCGAGGGAGTAAATATTCCTGATGCTGAGAAAAAGTGTGCATATGAAGTGTGGCTGCAGATAAAGGACGAGGTGTCATATGAGAGGTATAAGTAAAAGAGGAATAGGGCAAGAAGGACTGTGTGTGATGCTAAAGTGGCAACAGATGAGAGGTGGGGTAGGCGGTTGACTGAGAATTTTCAACAGATTAAGAAAATGTTTTGGAAGGAAGTGAAAAGGGTGCAAAAGGGAGAATCTGAGAAGGAAGAATGAGTAAAAGCAGAGGATGGAAGGATGTTAACTGAAGTGGATGCAGTAAGGAAGCGATGGGCAGAGTATTTTGAAAGATTGTTAAATGTACAGGAGGAAAGGGAGGCTGATATTGTTGCAGATGGAAGAGTGCAAGGAATAAATGTGTTGGGAGAGTTGAATGATTCATTGATCATGATGGAGGAAGTGTAGGAGACAGTAAAGGAGATGAAAGCAGGGAAAGCTGCCGGTATGGATGGGTGTGCTGTCGAATGCCTGAAAGGAGGAGGGGTGACTATTGTTAAGTGGTTAGTAAGATTGTTGAATGTGTGTTTTGTGAAAGGTATGGTGCCAATTGACTGGGCAAGTGCTTGTGTGGTTCCAATGTATAAAGTTATGGATGATAAGTATGAGTGTACCAACTTTAGAGGTATAAGTCTGTTCAGTGTTGTAGGTAAGGTGTATGGTTGAATGTTAATTAAGAGAGAGAGGGTACAGAAGGAGTAACTGGTGATGAGCAGTATGGCTTTAGGAGAGGAAGGGGATGCGTGGATCAGATGTTTGTTGTGAGACCGTGTGTGAAAAGTATGTAACAAAAGGTAAGGATGTGTTTGGGGCGTTCGTGGATTTAGAGAAAGCATATGATAAAATTAGGGAGGCTTTGTGGACTGTTTTGAGATTGTATGGACTTCATGGCAGGTTGCTAAGAGGCATGAAAAGTTTTTATTTAAACGGTAGAGCATGTGCAGAAGTGCAAAATGCTGTGAGTGATTGGTTTCCCGTGAGAGTGGGGCTGTGGCAGGGAAGTGTGATGTCGCCCTTGTTGTTTAATATTTATATGGATGGTGTTGTACAGGAGGTGAATGCGAGAGTGCTAGGTGGAGGTTTGAGTCTGGTGAATGTTGATGGTAGAGAGTGGAATCTGAATCAGCTGCTTTTTGCGGTTGATACTGCACTGGTAGCTGATTTGGAGGAGAGATTGAGATAGTTGGTAGAGGAGTCTGAAAGGGTGTGTGAAAGGATGAAGTTGAGAGTAAAGGAGAAAAAGTAAAGTGATGAAGTGTATGAGGTTGGTAGATGGTAGGAGGATGAATATAATTGTGAATGGGGAGTTGCTTGAGTAGGCAGAGTGTTTTAAGTATTTAGGTTCACATGTTGCTGTGGATGAAAAAATAGATGTCCAAGTGAAGTTTAGAATGAATGAAGTAGGAAAGGTGCTGGGAGGAATGAAAAAAAGTGTTCAGATGTCCTTCGCTTAGAATGGATGTAAAGAGAAGGCTGTATGAGAGTGTAGTGGTACGGACTTCGTTATATGTGGCTGAAACATGGAAAATGGGTGCAGCAGAAAGGAAAAGTTTGAATGTAATGGAGATGAGGTGACTGAGGAGTATGTGTGGAATGACGCGTATGGATCAAGTGAGAAATGATGAAGTGCAAAGGATAACTGGAGTTATGCGAGAGATGGCTGATCGAGTTGAGCAGAGAGTGTTGCAATGGTTTGGGCATGTGGAGAGAATAGACAATGCGCGGTTGGTGAAAAAGATAACTGGATCGGATATGAGAGGTGTCAGGCTGAAAGGAAGACCACGAGTAAGATGGATGGACATTGTGAAGAGTGTTGGATGCAAGAGGAATGTCTATTGAACAAGGAGGAGTGGCTGCAGGTGATAGGAATGATTGAAGAGAAACTGTGAATGAATAAATGATGACACGGCCATGAAGGGATATTCTCCCACATTTGGTCTGATCAGCTGATCAGGTCAGGTGGGGGTAAGGGATGAGTCCGTTATGATGTGGCAGGGGTAAACCAGCTATGCTGTCGGGCTCTGCTAATAATGTCGCCGATTGCATTACTCAGTTGACCCACGTGAAGTGTGGTGAGGTGAAGATCTGTCCCTTCTTCCCTTGGGGGTAAGATACGAATAAATGTGTGTGTGTCTAGATGAGTAACTTGGGAGTGTGTCGTCCTGTCTCGGCTATCTCCCCTTCTTTGGGAGAAGTTGCCTAGGTATAATGATTGCGTGTTCACATTCTCAGGTGAGTTATTCATGTCCTTTTATTTTCAACACAATTCGCATCAAGATCATCCAAGTGGATAGTGTTGATGTAATGTGCAAAATAAATTACCATGGGAGGGGTATTACTAAGTATTCTAAGTCATTTAGGACCGTATTACTGAAATGAGATAAAGAAGATTTGGAGAAGCTCTGACAGTGTAACGGTAACCTCTGAAGCATGTGGTGAAAACACAGCATGTCTGACGTTTCTAAGTCACTGCTGATTGCTTTCTGTAGTACTGAATGTACGATGATCCATTCTAACAAATGCGGGTGTTCCATAAATAACCAGATATTCGGGATGTGCTTGCACCTTTGTGTTTTCAGTAAAATAGCTAGGCGAACAGATTACGATCCTGTGCAGCCCCCTTCCTCCTCCCTAAGCTGCGTCAGGCGTCGTGGTGCGTGACGGTGGTAGTGGTGGGTGACGACCCAGCCTTCCTCTCCATCTTCGCTGACTCCTCACTCAAGGGCCGCCTCCTGGTGTGGGAAACAAGGCTCATCATCATCACCCGCCTGTCATTGCAAGAAATCATACCACTGATTTCCACCAAGTACACCTTCTCAAACATGAATGTACATTTCATCGCCCCACTTAGGTTCGGGTGAGCATTAAACAAGTCAGTAGTGGATAAATTAATTGATCACCTAGGAAAAAAATAAACTTTTGTGCCTTTCCTGGATGTAAACTTTCAAAGTTCATCAATAATGATTCTGTCGGGATGAATCAAAATCATGTTAAGATAAATCATCTAGCAGCAAACATATTGATGTTCAAATGAAGTAGACCAGTATCATTTTTAAATGGATTTGCACTGCAAGTTGAACAGGCCTTTGTGAGAGTAAAAACAATTTTTCCACTGTAAGGTTAAGATCAAGCGGAGCATGTTTAAAATGATTTTGCCCTACTTAGCCTATGTATTACAGCCTCGGTCTGGAAATGATCAAAAGTTTGTTTTAACAGGTTTACATAGATGATGTACAGTATTTTTATATTCAGTTATTGCTGTCATAAGATTACTTTATTTGGAGAGGCTCTGCAATAAGGAGGAGTTGGATATAACCTTCAGTTACCACTTTATTACTAGAAGCATATCCAAAGTTGAATAACATTTTCTGTTGATGGTAAGAATAAAATGAAAAGTACGTCACCGGTCCAAAGGAAATAAAGTAGGTGTCACTGCTACTGCTACTGACGTAATATTTGCTTTGGTGTCCGTTTGCTTTTGGGGTTTTTAGCAACAAGTATATCATAGTTATTAATTACAGTACTATATATTTCAGTCTGGGTGTATTTGTGTACCTGCCTTATACCCCACTTGGAACCCAGTTCATACGAGTGGCTTCTTGGAGCAGCCAACAAGGTCTAAAGTATTCCTCCAGTCTTCCTTTGTCTCCAGAGAAGTATGACAAGTGAGTACAGCGTTTAGCAGTTAATAGTATTACAAATAGTATAATCATTTGCGGTTTCAAATAATGTATTACGTTCCCAAAATGCTGTCTTTCACTGCACCCCAAAGATGTCAACAATCCACCCACCTGTTTTCCCCCAGGAAGCTGTTTCTGTACTGACCCAAGTTCCCCATTGATCTGTTTCCCATCTTGCACCTATTTTCTCCCATCAACCTATTTACCACTTAGACCTACTTAACCCCATGGATCAGTCTCTTATGAACCTATTTCTACTCATGGTGATTACCCATATGGACGAATTTATCCCCATGGACTACTTTTCCTTTGTCGTCCTCGTTTTCCCAGGGCTTAGTTCTCTCCATGGACCCTTTTATTTTTCCACCATAGACCTTGTTTCCATCACCTTTTTTCCAACATGGCCCTATTTCCCACATAAACTTATTTGCCCACTTGGACCCATTTTCTTTATTAATCTATCTTTCACTCTTGGATCTATCATATTCCCAGGGGAAGAACAAAATATACGGATGTTCCTATTTCTCCAATGCAGTTATTTTCGCCAGTAGTCTGTTTTTATCTTTTCATCCTGCCTTCCTACTTGGGCCCATTTCACCAGTGTTATAATATTTTCCAGTGTACCCCCTATTATCCCAAATGAACTTTTTCCTTCATGGACCTATTCACCTCATGAACCTATTTCCCAAGGTCTCCACTAAAATTCCACCCACTCTCGCCCTTACCTCCAGAGAGAGAAAGAGAGAGAGAGAGAGAGAGAGAGAGAGAGAGAGAGGGGGGGGAGGGGCACTGCCATTCTACTGTAAAGATAACTTGAGATTTAAAACTGTATATTGAGAACTCCGAATCAAGAAGCTCCATTCTGCGTACCGGTACATTGTTTATTTAATGATTGTTTTCCTAACACTTTCTGTGGTTATTGTGGAAAAAAAAATGTACGAATCATAATCATAGACACTGCTGTTATTGCTCGGAAATTAAATTGGTCATTATATGTGAAAAGTATAGAATCAATACATGAAATTCGTTTTCTATCTGTCTATCTATTGCCAGGCGCCATAATCTCGTAAGGCACGGCCACGGACAACTTGCCGCCGTGTCGCTCTGTACACCGCCATTTTGCTGTTCTCCCCCCCAGCTCACACCCCGCTCTTTCACATACCTCTCCCCTTCATCCCGCCATCTCACCCAAAAATATTACTCAGAGTGCAATATCTGAACCCTACATTTGGGCGAAGGACCGAACGATTGACATTGCCCCACGACCACCGACCAATTGCTCTTCAAATAAAAGTTATTTCAGAACTGCCAGAACCTCAGCCCTTCATCCTATCAACTTTGGTCTAAGTTAGATAAACGTAAGCTGACCTTTACTTTTGTGCCATTCCCTGCAGCTTTGATATTTGACTGACTGTTCACATAATCAAAGTTCTTAATCCTTGGCTTGTCCTGAACACTTCTACAAACTTTGGTCTAAATCTGTTAACAACTGTTTACGCTTCAATTCGATCTGACCATGATCTCTGGCCTAATGTTCCCAGGCACAAAAGGTTAGTGTTATGGTTGATGCTGAACCCTTGCACAGAGGCTGGTCCAAATCATGTTAAAATAGTTTTAGTAATCTGGTTAACAGAGACGCATTAGAGTATAATTGGATTTTTCACCTTGGTCTTTGACCTTGACCATTAACTAATTATTTTCAAAATCGAATCCATTTGTTCTAGCCTAATCCTCAACCCTTCCACCAAGTTTGGGCTAAATAAGATGAAAATTATGTAAGCTGACTGTCATTTCATCCTGACCTTCAGCTGATTGCTTTCAACAACAGGTCAGGCCCCTTGCGGACCCTCAACCCCGCCACAGAGATTGACTAAAATCTTACAGAAAACAGTTTGTGTTATTACACACACACACACACACACACACACACACACACACACACACACACACACACACACACACACACACACTCGCGTGCACGCGTTGACCAAAAAAATAGCCTCCACCTTGCCTCTCCAGTGCGGAGATGATGAATGATACGTCATGAAACAGTTATCAGTGTCTTTCGCAATATGATCACTGATATTGTTTTTTTCGTTTATTTAATCTGTCTGTCTGTCTGTCTGTCTGTCTGTCTGTCTGTCTCTCTCTCTCTCTCTCTCTCTCTCTCTCTCTCTCTCTCTCTCTCCCATTTCTATATAAAACAGGGACTTATCTCCAAATTTTTCAGCAGTGGCTGTTGGTATAGGTGCCCATTCGATAGCCACGATTCATATTGATCATGATAAGTTTGTTGAACATGTTCCTTTACATTGTAAAGCAGTTCACAGCCATAGTATAAAATGGATGAGAGGATGTTACGCGAAATGACGATTTCTTCTTTTCCAGTAAAGTTTTTTTTTTCCCCTTGAAGGGTCTTGGTACAACGGCTCTGTTCAAAATATAGTTATTTATTTCTACTCGTAGTTTTCCAATGGTTTATATTTAACATGAGTCATAAATAATGTTCAAAATCACTAACCCTTCACAAAGGTGGTCTCATGTTTTTCGTTGCTCCAGAGGACTTGATCAGTTACAGAGGCTTTTCGAACTTTACAAATTAGATATAGCCATCATGAATCCTATCATCTTAATGTAACTCCCACAGTGTAAGTTAGGGCACGTGGTTTTAAAAGAATCATATTTGGATCGTTCTTCATATAAATAACATACAGTATGTGGTTTCCAGCCTCTATGGAGTTAGAGTTCCCGTCGCCGCCACCACATACAAGCCTCTGTGGGTGGAGAGGAAGGAGGTGACTGAGGATGGCCGTGTTGTTACTCATCGCACAGGAATGGATTACTTCCTTCTGCAGACAGTCGCCAAAGCCATGAACTTCACCTTCGAGGTCATCCCCATCAAATTCTGGTCCGAGGTGCGAAGAATGATTACTAAGGGCACTGATTATTTTTATATCAATTTTCTAACACATTCATTGTGATTTATTTTGCACATTACGGCTTATTATTGTCGAGTATGTTATGCGTTCTTTATCGGCATATATTACATTCAGAATTTTCAAGAGAATATTAAATGCTCTATATAAACATATAGGCCAAAAAATTGGGAGTCTTCATAATTGACGAGAATAGTTGTTTAAGTGATACTTGTTGTTTGTGCGTGTGATACCGGCTATATGAAAGAAATAAAACATAATAATTGATGTGTCCAATATCAACTGCTTTTTCCTCAGGCACTGGACCTAACGTCACAGCGGAAAGTGTTTATGACGCCCGTATATCATGCAGTACTTCACCAACGCCTGGAATTCTTCGAGTACACAACTGGCTATACATATGCCTTTCTCTCCTTCTGCATGGCCAAACCCCAACTGGTCACCAACTGGTTGAGTTTGTATTACCCTCTGGACGATAGTGTGTGGATCACTATCTTGGTTGTTCTCGTGTTGGTGCCAAGCGTCCTGATATCGGTAAGTGTAATGCCTCAGCAGTTTTTTGCCACATGTGTGTAATACATTCATATATATATATATATATATATATATATATATATATATATATATATATATATACAAAAATCATTAAAGACCAAGGCGTAGCCATTGTTCACTATTTTTCTGTTGATCTTTTCGAGTTTTCTTACACATTGTTTTACACTATGATTCAGGTTGTAGATAATATGTCCAAGATCCATGTCGTAACTATATTTTATTAATTATTTATTTTCATTTTTCCTAGGACGTTTCGTGTATCCTTACACATCATCAGCGACTGTAATATAGATACTTTTATTAGTCGTTGTTGTACATTTCAGTATATATATTGTATAGGTTTATGTTGTATATGTCATGTTTTATAGTGTATTGTATCTATGTTACAGTCGCTGATGATGTGTAAGGATACACGAAACGTCCTAGGAAAAATGAAAATAAATAATTAATAAAATATAGTTACGACATGAATCTTGGACATATTATCTACAACCTGAATCATAGTGTAAAACAATGTGTAAGAAAACTCGAAAAGATCAACAGAAAAATAGTGAACAATGGCTACTTAAGTGAGGATTGGTTAATTAAGCAATAACGAAAAGTAATTATTAATCATAAGCCAAGAGGTACATTTACATTTGTTACAGGGAAGAGCATTAGAGTCTGATTTTCAGTATTACCACAACGGTTATGAGTTAGATAGCTCGGTGTATCTTATAAAACGATTGGAAAATTGGCATCCAGGAAGTGGTAAGTGTAGATATGCAGCCCATCCTTATGGCACGTAGGAGGACAACAGGCCTTTTGGGAATAGGCTTTCTATCTCCAAAGTAATAATAAAAAGAAAAAAAAAAAATCGAGAATTTACTAACGGCATACGTGATTAATTGATAAGTGTTACCATGCGCGTTAAACCCATCCAAGCCAATTTCATAATAGAATTACTGAGGAACACCATTTTATGCCGGTCAGAGACTTTTACACACGTGGTAACAGAATACATCACAAATGAAGTACAAAATGACAGTGCGGAAGAAGAAGTAGAAGGGGAAGGAGAGGGAGAAGGAGAAGAAGACGAAGAAGAAGAAGAAGAAGGCTTAGGGCTGATTTCTCTTGGGTTCACTGTCGTCAATAATCCACCAATATCTTTTTAGCTAGGTACTAATGCGCCACCACAATCACAAACTGTAATAGCAAATACATTTTGTAGGGAGTAGACTGTAGCACCAGTCGAGCAAGGAGGTACTCACATGATGGATGGAAATCTTCCATTTCATCAGCCCTCGGGACTAGCTACTGACCATCCCCCTTTGTTGAGCTTTTTCAGTAACTCAGTAACACAGGGAGTAGGCCAGCACACTCCAGGGAGTACGCCAGCACATTCTTCAATACAGGTTCCTTCCTGGCACGTCATTCTGGATTGTAAGGCGTAAACTATGTAGGAAAGCTGACTCTTATGATAATGCCAGAATGTTTTTATAACTTTAGATGCAACAGTTGGCGCCCACTGGCAACGACAGAAACACAAGTATGTCTGGCGGAAACGTGGTGCAAACGGTGGTGGCCACTTTGCTAGCTCAGAGTGTCCTGCAGAAACTACCAAGAAACACATCAGCTCGGTCCCTGGTGGCGGTGTGGTTGGTGGCGGCCTTCGTGCTTGGGGCTGCATACAGAGGTTCACTGATCGCCTCCCTCACCCTGCCGAAGTACCCACCGCGACCCGAAACCATCGCAGAGTTAGTGGACACAGCAGACAGGTTAGCTGCATACTTAACCGCATCACTAGGAGGACGTTGTATTTATTCGTGTAATCTGGAAGCGATTTTTATTTATATTAAAAGACCTATTCGGAATGAATGGGTGATATCCTTCAATACCACGACACACCAGGCGATTTCATTTTAGTGATTTTATTTCACTCTTACTCTCACCACCACCGGCACTACTACTTCTGCTGCTAGTACTACTACTGCTACTACTACTACTACTACTACTACTCAAACTAGTAGTAGAAGCAGCAGCAGCAGCAGCAGCAGCAGCAGCAGTAGTAGTAGTAGTAGTAGTAGCAGCTGTCGTAGTAGTAGTAGTAGTAGTTATCATCATTTCATTCCGTATTACAGTATACATATACAGATTACATAATATTACGTAATCCAAAAATTCTTGTGGCCATTGTACAGTAAAGAACATAGTTGACGATAGCATATCTTACCGAAAGATGGTTTCCGTTAGTCACTTAAAAGAAATATACCTAATATACACACATATACATATACATACATATACATAAACACTCACATGCACATACTGTATATAAAACAACAAATCTCTACTGCTCTCTTCGGGCAATGAAAACTACAATTAATGATAAATAAAGATTACAAATTAGGCTTTAAAACACAGGAATAAAGAAAAAATAATAAAAATATGTAACCTACAATACTAGGACAAAAAATATAAAGATAAGAAAAAAGTCATTAGAAATATCTGCAAATATAAAAGCCGATCAACTACACAACTAAATAAAAAGTTATGCAAGGGTGTACTAAGAAATAAGAAAATATGACACTTGGTTAAAATCTAATAAAATAATAATAAAAGGCCACATATGTTTACAGTCATATATATATATATATATATATATATATATATATATATATATCTATCTATATATATATATGGGGGGAAAATCGTGATAGAATTAAGCTAATAGCCATAAATCATGCAAGGATTGCATCTGTCCTCTTGCCTTTGTGTCCTGTCAATCCGAGATCTCAGAATATCCAGCTCTCCATGAATAATATACACATTATATGCATATTTAAAGTGTTTAAAAAGGTGTTGATAAAAAAAAAAAATCCTCCTTCATAAGTGGGATATTAATCCTAAAGATAGGGTTTAGCAGCCCTAACACTCTCTTACAGTATCTGGCTTGGACTAGTGCAGTGTGATGCCTGAGCAGCAGTTGATTACGCAGAGCTGCCGTGATGTGACTGCTGGCTAGGATCGGTACGTCACATATGCGCTTCAATGCTTTGCTAAAACCAATCTCAAAAGCTTTTTTTTTTTTTTTTTTTTTTTTGTTAAAAGAGGAATCGTGGTTCCATAATGAAAGTCCGTAGTCTGGTAAATGAAATAAAAATGTGTCCCTGACAACGGCTTTCAAATCCCTAAAAACACTATTAAACGAGCCATAAATCTTATTTGAGTCTAAAAATAATATAATTTAAGCAGACATTATGTCCAAGATAATTAAAAACCTTTACTACTTGCAGTGTATCACCATTCAGTTCAATGCTCTCAGTTGTCTCATCCACTTTGTTACTAAAACTAACACACTTAGATTTGTCCTGTTAACTATAAGCAAGTGTTCAGCTATACAGGTACAAAGTTTACTATATAAAGTGTCCATTCCTGCATGTGTTTCAGCTAGTAGTACCAAGTCATCTGCACAAGCTAATATATTGCATCTGAGTTCTCAATAGCAGCATCCAACACCAATGTCTGTTATGTCATTAATAATGCTGCCTATATGAAAATTAAGTAAGAAAGGTGACAGAACTCCTCCTTGTCTCATACTTTTCTCGATAAATCAGTAATTACTAAAAGAATCTCGCAATCTAATATTAGCCTACTGGTTCCTTAGGTAATGCAGAATCAGTAGTACTACATCAAATGGTAGAGAACATTTTAGCAACTTCTTACCTAAAATAAAGTGGTCTACCCTATCTAAAGCTTTACTTAAATCAATGATAGGAGGTTAGTGAGGGATGTTAAAGTTATAGGAAGTGAGGAGTGTGTGCAGCAGCACAAACTATTGATTTGTGATATGGTACTTAAAGAACAAGTGATGAAAAAGAGGACTTATGTACCTAGGAGGAAAATATGGAAGCTGAAAAACCAAGTAGTAAGGGATGCCTTCTATAGCGAATTGAGGAGAGTGGTGGCTGAACAGGGAGCTGTAGACAGAGGCGTTAATGAACAGTACAGAGCCCTCAAGAACAATTTCTTGAGAGTTACTGATGTAACATGCGGCTGGACAAGAGGACCACCAAGACATAAAGTAACTTGGTGGTGGGATGAGGGTGTAGAAGTTGCAATTAAGGAGAAAAGAAGGCTTTTCCGGGAATGGAAGAAGGGTGGTAGCAAATTGGAATATTTGGCTGCCAAGCGTAGGGCTAGGAGAGAGGTATACAGGGCAAAGTCTGAGTCACAGAGATAATTACTTGATAACCTAAATCATGGGGAAAGGAAAAATATATTTAGGGTGGCAGGTCAGCTGAAGACGGATAATCGGGATATCATAGGTGAGCAGTGTGTGAAGAATGATGAAGGAAGGGTAGTGGTGAACAGTGAGGATATTAAAGATGCATGGAGAGAGCATTATAACCGGTTGTTGAATGAGGAGTTTGACTGGGACAGGGAAGGTTTGGAGCCAGCAGATCCAGTGTCTGGCCCTTGGCCTTTGATTGATACTGCTACTGTGAGTGAGGCAATAGGCAGGATGAGGGTGGGGAAGGCAGCAGGTGTGTCTGGGCTGACTGCCGAAATGTTGAAGGCCTCAGGCGATATAGGGGTGAGTTTAGTCACTGACCTGATAAATAGGATTATTTATGAGTGTGTTGTCCCAGATGATTGGCTGAAGAGTGTAATTGTAAATGTGTATAAAGGGAAGGGTGATGCCCTGGAAAGAGGAAATTATAAAGGTACAAAGCTTTTAGATCAGATAATGATGGTAATGGAGAGAGTTTTAGAAGGTATGATTAGAGAAAGAGTGAATATTGATGAGATGCAGTTTGTGTTTATGCCAGGTAGGGGGACCACTGATGCCATATTCATTGTTCGACAGCTTCAGGAAAAATATATTGGTAGGAGAAGGGATCTTTATTTTGTTTTTGTTGATTTGGAAAAGGCCTTTGACAGAGTCCCTAGAGAGGTGGTGAAGTGGGCAATGAGAAAGCTTGGCTTGGAGGAGTGGCTGGTTAGGGTGGTTATGGCCATGTATGTGGGTGCTCACACCCAGGTGAGAGTGAATGGAGATTTGAGTGATGAGTTTTCCGTGAATGTTGGTGTGCATCAGGGGTCAGTCTTGAGTCCCATGTTGTTTATCATGGTACTTGAAGCTCTTTCACGTGACTTTAGAAACGGACTCCCGTGGGAGTTGTTGTATGCTGATGATTTGGTGTTGATTGCAGAGAATGAAAGGGAGGCGGAGGAAAGGTTTAGGAAGTGGAGAGATGGTATGGGGCAAAAGGGTTTAAGGGTAAATGCAGATAAAACAAAAGTGATGATATCTAGGGTTGGTGGCGGTACTGTCAAAGACGAGGGAGAGTGGCCATGTGCAGTTTGCCACAAGGGCGTGGGAAGTAATTCCATCTTGTGCGGTGTGTGTGATAAATGGGTGCATAAGAGATGTAGTGGTATCAGAGGTAGACTGTGAGATAATGCTGATTTTATGTGTACGGCGTGCCGGGGTGAGCAGGTGGAGATCGTCAGACGTGAAAGGATTGAACTTGCTGGTGAATCTCTTGAGTGTGTGGAAGAGTTTTGTTATTTGGGAGACATGTTGTGTGCTGGAGGTGGGGCTGGAGCTAGCTCTGTGGCTAGGGTGAGAAGTGGTTGGAAGAAGTTCGGGGAGCTCTTGCCTCTCCTGACGTTGAGAGGGCTCTCCCTACGTGCTAAGGGGTCTTTGTATGCAGCATGTGTTAGGAGTGTAATGCTGTATGGCGGTGAGACCTGGGCAGTGAAGGAGGAAAACATTCGCCGGCTCAGACGTACAGAAATGACAATGATTAGGTGGATGTGCAGTGCGTCCCTGCGTCCAAGGCCTGGAGGGGCTGGGTTTACAATGGAAGAGTTGAGAGGTAGGATGGGACTGGAGTGTATTGGTGTTGTGATGAGGAGAGGTAGATTGAGGTGGTTTGGACATGTGGAGAGGATGGGGGATGATAATTGGGTGAGGAAGGTGAGAAGTGTTAATATTGGGGGTGGGGTTATGAGGGGTAGATCGAGAAAGACATGGGACGAGGTCATTAAGTGTGACCTCAGGGTTAAGGGACTGAACAGGGAGGCTGCAATGGATCGTGCAGCGTGGAGAGCCGCCATTAGGTGACCAAGGCCGACACATGCAAGCATGTTGGAGCCTTTAAAAACGAAACGAAAACGAAACGAATGAATGTGGCTAGGCCTGATCTCTTGTACCTAGAGTATTGTTTCATAATTTCTTATAAAGTGAAACAAGCATCAGTGGTTGATAAGCCAGATTTAAAACCAAACTGTCTAAAATTTAAAATGAGCTTCTCGGATAAGATATCTAAAATAAATAATTCAAAAATCTTTAAAAGGCATGATGACTGCATTACTGGACGATAATTAAATGAACCTGTCACATTCTTTTTAGTATTTTTAATACAGAGGTGATGGTATCCCTCAGTAATTTCCCAGGGATGTAACAATGAACAAAACACGTGTTATCAAAACGGGCAAGATAACATAAAAAATACTCTGAGGCATTCCTTAATTGTGAATTAACCTGGTGAAGACCTTGTCCAGCGTTGAGACGGTGTATTAGCTTTCTCAGAGTTATGCTGGAGATTGTCAAACACATCTTTCTATCGTGAGGCCAGGCTTTTCCTATCTCGTTACAAATATCCACCTCCGCATCCAGAACACTAGGAGGCTGATTACGTAAGAATTTCTCATAAAATACTTGATTTACTTCAAAGTCACCATTGTGACCATCGACAACATTTGAGAGTTTAAGACATTTTTATTTCTTATTTTCACCCCAAAAGTGATTTTTATTTTTGTTATAGATTTTATCCACAATAGACCGACAGATTTCTCTATGTTCATTCTTTTTACATTCATTGAGGACTCGCTTAACCTCCTCTCTGGAACTTAGTATCTCTTCATGCAGAGCTGTACCTCTTAAGTTGCCATGACTTAACTAGTTAAGATATTTTATTCTGGCAACACTATGTTTGTCCTTAACACGACGGTTCCACCCTGGGATTGCATTAAATTTGTTTTTCTTAATGCATCGTCTCATATATTTTTGGCTAGTGGTCTGGATGCTATTCGTGATTATTTCATACAATTCATCAATCATTTTAAGATATCCTGGGTCACGGCAGCCTGTCCTACAGCAGTCATGTATGGGTAGAGAGTAATAACCAAGTAGATAGGCATCAACTGACTGATTAATATCCCTTTTTTTCATGATCTTTAAGTTTATCCCATCTTACAGATAAATGTGCTTTATTACTGGAGTATGTGTGAGGATGGATTGCCGACAAATCTCCAGTCAAACTAATTGTGGCTTCCAATGGTATGTGATCAGAGCCAATAATACTTTGCCGTATGCCCATATTCTCTATCTTTATACACTTATGCTCATTGCCCAAAACATGATCAAGCCATTTAGACTCGGAGTTGCCTTATCCCACGAACGTGTAATTATTACTATCAAGGTTGCCCACGTCAAAGTATCTTAAAGAAATTTCTGTTCATAAAATCAGAAAGATTTCGCCAAGTCCTACCATAAAAAGGGTCAGCATTACACTCGCCATTTTAAAAAAACACAGTCATAATGCAAAGTATCAAGGAAATGATCCAGTCTGGAGAGTGATTCAAGATAGTTATTTAAAGCTGTAACTTCCCATACATCACTGTTCAAGTAAACACTGATAAAAACAATGGTAAAGCCAAAAATATTAAACTAAAAATCATAAAAATAGTAGTAGTAGTAGTAGTAATCTCAGGCTCAGATGAACGTGAAGTCTGTGGACTGCAGGTTGAGGCTGCTCCTACTACTCATCATACTTTACTTTTTGGGGAGAGTGAATTGAGGGACATTAGTATTACAAGGCAGTGGAGCTGCTGCTTTATATCGGTGCCACCACATGGATCTCCCCCGCCAGTTTCAATATTGTTCTCTTGAACAGAACGAACTGATGAAAGCTACACTTTTATTAAAAAATAAAAATAAAAGTAAACTTTTCAGTTGAAACTCATAAGAATATAGGTACCAACATAAAATACGTCATTGGACTGAAAGAGTTTGTTGTGTAGCTTACAGAGGCTCGCTCGTGTCAGTAAGATGGCATTTTTCTCTATATAATTATGCATGATACCTCAGTGGACCTCTGTGCACAACAGGGCAAACATTTCGAACTGGAGGGGTTAGTGTTTTTGTACCTGTTTAGTACGAGTGGTTCTTCTGTTGTTAAAAATATCACCCAAGCAGTGCAAGAAAACAAAAATCTTGACGTTCTTGGCCCTAAAGAGTGAACTGGAAATGGCGCCTTTGTTTAATGATTGCCCTGCAGTTGGTGTGTTGGGGTCCTTTATTCTCCCCTCCCGCCTCAAAAAAAAATATATATATATATATATATATATATATATATATATATATATATATATATATATATATATATATATATTCTCTGGTCATAATACCGAGAGGATTATTATCTAAGATAACACCAGACGACTAGCATTAGTTCAGAAAAATCCTAGCAGTCAGGTGGAAAAGTGGTGCCGCAAAAAATGGCTAACACAGTGCCTTGTTCAATCCGCCATTGCTGGAACTAGTGAACCCTTTCACTCCGTGGCCACTTTTTTCTATAATTCTTGACACCAGATGATTTTATTCACCTTTAAAGAAAGCTCGGTACTTCAGAGATAAATGAAGGATGTATGGAACCCTTTTATTTTGAAAAATCTTAAATGATTCAATTTTAACTCTCTAATGGTACCAAAAGTAAGACTAATAATACGTCTTTGAAATGAAAGGATTAAGAAGGCTGTAAACACGGCATACGTAAGGCATGTTGTTGCATTTGATACAGATCCAAGGAAGCAACCAGAGGTAAATTATTAACCTTTTCATTCAAGTACACCATCCGAGTGAAGAGGTAAACCCACTTAGCCTGGAGATTTTTTTTTTTTTCCTTTTTTGCTTAAGCTATGGTTTTAGCAGTGAAGGTGTTTTCTGTTATCTGAACCCCCCGAAACCGGGTACTTCGTAACATCATTTTTTTTATTCTTGCTGCTCCTAGATTATTTTATTCAGCCTAGACCCTTCGAACTGGTGGTGACTTTAATAAATCTCTTCAGTACATGTCTTTCATAAACAATATATAATCATATGGTCAAGGCAAAAACAAACTAAAAAAATAAATCAGTCGGATTTTAGGTTTTAATGAATCTCCCCAAAATTGGATTTTTTTTTTTCAATTTAATAATTAAGAATCAAAACATCCAGCTGCAGGAAAGACAGAACTGAAAATTGCACCAGCCAGATTCAAGTGCCTTACCACCTCAGTCCGATGACGTTATCTGTATTTTTTTCCATGCTATCTCCAGACGATTTTATTCAACTGAAGACTTTTTGAACTAGTGATGTTAGAGATAGCCTCCATTAACATGTCCACTACAACAGATCTGTCCCAAGTTCAGCAAAATCATCAGGAAGTAACATGGATTAAATGGAAATTATGTCATAGGAAAGAAGGGATTAATAATGCTATACTCCTTGAACCCTACTGTCAACAAAATCCCATAATATATAAAACTTTTAAACATGAACGCGAAAAAAAAAAAACTCAGGGAGCAGCAAAGACAAAGGAAAAAGAACGTGACCTAGAATCTGGTTAACAAATCTGCCCCCTCTTCAAAAAAAAAAAAAAAAAAAAATCGTAATATCAAGAACAATGAGAACAGAATGTCACTTGGATTCTAGTGGGTAATGAATCTACATAAAATCATCCGGTTGCAGGGAAGACAGTGTGAAAAGTAAGTACTTCACCCAGAGTCTAATGCATAATATAACTGGATCTTTAAAAAATGGTATTAACAAAAAAAAAAAAAAAAAAAAAACACACCCAATATCCTGTGGGTGATAAGTCTCAAGAAAGACATCAGTTTGCAGCAAAGTCGATGATAAAAATATCACCCGTGTTTTATCGGTTAATAAATCTCACTATATATATCAGGTCTGATCCTTTTCAATGTTTTCATTAACACAAAGAGTAGGTCAGCATACATTCATAAACCTTTACCTTCAGCTGTAACACAACATTATATGGACAATAGATATCACACCTATTTCCATCCCTCTTATTTCTATGAATGGAGGACACCTGTAATCTAGTTATGGATAATTGTTTTTATCTGATTTGTTTTTCCTTTATCTGTTCATCTTCTAAAAGAATGAAAGAAAGGTAGCAGCAAAGTCAATGGGAAAATAATGTCCCCCTTATTTTCAGTGGTTAATAAATTTGAACAGAGACTTCTTGTATCATCAGGAAAGACTAAACAAAGATGTACGTCATCTGGATTCTAATATTAAACACATCTTAAAAAAGACATCTGGTATCAACAAAGACAAAGGGAAACAAAAGTCACCTGGCCTCCAGTGACTAATACGTCTGACTAAACTATATTTGGTAGTAGCAAAGGCAACTGGAGAGGAACCACACACACAAAAAAAAGTGGTTAATAAATCTAAATAAAAAGGTTCATTAGAAGCAAAGAAAAAGGAAAAGAACGGCACTTTTATCCCAGTGGTAAAAGTATCTGAATAAAAACTTCAGAAAGCAGCAAAGTCCATGGAAACAGAATGTCACCTATATTTCAGTGGTCAATAGCCTAAATCTGAATAAAAGCATGTGGTAGTGGCAATGATAAAGGGAAATGATGTTACCCATAATTCAGTGGTTATTAAATCTGAATAAATTTGCTGGTAATAGCAAAAATAAAGAGAAAAATACGTCACTCGGCTTCAAGTGCCTAATTGCTTGGTATAATTGTCTCTAGACGTCGGGTATCAGCAAAAACAAAGGGGAAATAATGTAACACAGATTTAACTAGCAATTAAATGTGAATAAAAACATCTGATAATAACTAAGACAAAAGGAAAGCAATGTACCCAGTAATTCAGTGGTTATTATGCATACTGTATATCTGAAAAAAAAAAAAAAAGCAACAAGTAGAAAACTTAGCGGCAAACACAGGGGAAAATAACGTCACCCGAAATCTAGTGGTTCTGAAGCTTGAGTAAAAGAACCTTGTAGCAGCAAAGACGAAATGAAAAGAATGTCACCTGGATTCAAGAGGTAAATAATAATAAAAATATGTGGTGCCAGGCAAAACAAACCTCGCCAGACAGCAGTTAATTTACTATCAACCGTTTTCAAGTAACTCAAGGTCAACGGTCGTGGTGCCAAATGAAAGCCCATATGGGGCTTCCTATCTGTTGATAATAGTAAATATCTCTATCATCAACCAGTTTCAAGTTGTAACCACCTGAATTACCATGACCTTGAGTTTGGCCTTTCAGTGTCACTTAAGGTCGGTCTTGGTATCAATTAAAAGCCAATATTGGACATCCTATAAGTTGATAATTGTAAATATCTACCTGCATCCAGTTTCGATTATAGCTCCCTGAATATCCACGACCTTAAGTTTGACCTTTCAAGGCCACTCAAGGTCAAAAGTCTTTGTGCCAAATGAAAGTCCTTATGGGAGTTCCTGTATGCTGATAATAGTAAAGATATCTTCAACTCGTCTCAAGTTATGGTCCTCTGACAATCCATGACCTTGATTTTGACCTTTCAGGGCCACTCAATTACCTCCACATTTTAAACACACTATTTTGGGACCAGTGCCCACATATCCTGAAAGTTACCTGTAATTTCATTCTTCCGTTTTTCCGTAATGTTTCTAACAAACAAACAAACAAACAAATTTGACCAAAACAATACCACGCTGGACTTGGTTCTGGAGGGGTAATGATAATAATAATAACAATAACTAGTTACTTATTTACTTATTGTGTAGCTACAATAAGGAAGCTTCGCCATAACTATTTATGGTATAAAAGATATGAAATATTGGCATCGTAAACTAAGTCTGTGATCTTTAAAAGTAGTTCAAGGTCATTCATATTTGAAATATGTACTTAGATTAACCTAAGGAAGTTTTTTGTGAAATACCAACAAGATCTGAAGACCAAGGTGTGGAAAAACGCATGGGTACATTTTACACTTGTCTCAATAACTGGCTAACAGTATGATTAACTGTAACCGTGTTCCCTTCAGATAATAAGAGGGAATACAGCTATATTTCTGTAAAGTTACAGCTCTACAGCTTTTGTAATTTTCTCTGAAATGTGTGACAAAGCAAACACTGAGCAAATTTGAATTCGGTACTTTCCATTAGGCTAAATGACACAATACTTAGCCAAAATTCTCAGCATACTTTTTTTTATCAAAATATTTTCAACCAAGCAGCTGTATCCCAGGTAGTTCCTGAGACATTTCATTTTCAAATATGAACTTTTTTCACCAACAATTAGTATATGACCTTCAAAAATAGGTCAAGGGCATTTATATTTGGCACAAGTACTTGGGTTACCGTAGGGTACCGTCCTGTATAATATCATCAAGGTCTAAGAAAAAAAAGTGCAAAGACGGATAATGGTACTTACTAAAATAAGCCTCGCCATTTGTGTTGTGAATCTTCATAATAATAATGGAGTTCTTTAACCCCTAGGATGACGGCCATGGCTTGGGGTTCCGATTTCATTACATATTTCCGCAAGTCTGGCTCACCACTTTTTGAACGTCTGGCTGACCTTATGGTGGTTGGGGTTGAGGACCTCGAGGGACTGCAGCTGGCCATTAGATATAAGTAAGAATGCTGTGTGTGTGTGTGTGTGTGTGTGTGTGTGTGTGTGTGTGTGTGTGTGTGTGTTAAACAGCAACCGTGACAAATCAAAATGAGACGGAGAGAAAAACTCGTCCCACTTTCAAGGTAGTTGGGAGCAATCTGAGTGACGTGTAGGGAAGGGTTGCACTTGATGACTCTACCTCCAAATGTCATTCCCTTACGGAGACAGTCCCTCATATCCCATACCATCTGGTGCAGGGTCCCTATCAAAGGACATCACTGCAGGTGGGGTTCGTGTGTGGTATGTCACTGCAATATTTCAAAAATGTTCTTGATTATATAAAAGCTCTTCTACAGACTCTATGAGAAAACTGATAAATGGTTAAAATGCAGTTTTTTATAATAATTCTAATCAGACAAACTACTAAAGTAATATTTATAGAGCTATGAAGAAAAGTTCGCTGACAATCTTCTACTAGCATGGTGTCTTGTATTGCATGTTTCTCGTTCCTCCCTGAACGATAGACAGTATTCTTGCTTTTCATGCACTTTTGTTGTATGTTTCACATTGCTATTACATGAAATAGTTTATATAACACCTTCTATTGCCACAGCTGGCAGAGCAGTATCAGCGAACTTTTACTCAGGGCTCTCCATGTTATAACTGTGCGGGTAAAGGTCCTAAGGAGTTTGTTATATCACCCAGATTAATGCTTATATTAATCTTCCCCATCCACTAGTCAAGCCTACATGGACACAATCCACAAAATGCAGCAGGACATCGCGGAACACTTCACTGAGGCTGACGGCTCCACTAAGCTATACATAGGTAGAGAGAGCCTCATGCCGGCCCTGGCTGCCTGGCCCATCCCACACGACGCTCCTTACCGACCCCAGCTGAACAGACACATCACTGCCGTCGTTGAGGTGGGAAAACAACATAGCCTGTCTACCTGCCTGTCTGTTTGTCTGGTTATCTGTCTATCTGTCTATTTATCTGTGTATCTATCTATCTATATCTATCTTTCGCTATTTCTATCAGTCTGCCTCTCTATATCTATCTATCTATCTACCTATTTATGTCTGTTTCTCTGTCTACCTATCTATATGTCTGTGTATCTGCCTGTCTATGTAACTAAGCATCTATCTGTCCTTCTGTGGCCAGATTCCTTCATCTCAAGGGGTAAGCAACATATGAAGCATCACCTTGTCGCCCTGTCCTCCACCATCATACTTTCCTCCCCCCAGTTCGCACCACCACCCTTATTCATATACCTCTCCACCCCTACCCCCACGTCATCATCGGTCCCTTCCCATCTCCCTCTCCATTCACGCGGTACATTCTGCTAGTTAGGCTTTCACTCTCCATTCTCTACACAGTTCCACATCAACCCAGGGGCCTTCTCCTCCCAGTAGCTCATTGATTTTAACTTGGCGAAACTGAACCACGTCCCCTCACGACCATATCTGGATTGACACATCATCGGGCTGATTTGGAATGAAAAGTCAACCTGTTTGTTAGTTAATTACTGTAAGACTTACGCTCATATTACTCATTCCTATTAAAAAAAAAAATGACAACAGGCTTAGAATACTAGACGTGACAGGACGAAAAAAGAGTTAATCAAGCTAGTATTAACACTCGCAGGCTTTTACTACCCACTCTTACTCTCTTACGACTCGTTCTTAGGTGTGGAAAACTGGCCATGATACGATTAATGGTGATCAAAGTATCAGTGTATTAATTTGGGTATTATTGTCGGACGTTATGTCTTTGATTCAAAGAAAATCAGACATGAAATTATCACACCTTAAATTTGGTGAAATAACAGGCTGTGGTATTTGGCTGGACACACAGGTACTGGATGGCTGACGAGAATAGGCTAATGTTCACAAGTAGTAGATTGCAGACATCTCTGTTGTTCATACAGTAGCTACAACATATCCAAGCAAAAGCTGAACACTGCAGACAGATGCAAGCAGACATATTGCTCATAATAAGAATTACAACCATTATTCAGTTAAGAATGCCATCATAGGTAACCGAAAATAGTACTAAATTGTCCTGACAGGTGTTTATAATTACCTAAACCAATGTAGACAAATTTGTTGCTCAGACAGAATAATTCAGACAAATTTATCGTCCATGTCCCTTGTTCGGGTCTACAGAATAGAAGTATAATGGTGCTGACATCAGTGTAATTCTGCACTCAGGGCATATGGTTGACCAATTAAATCCAGTGACGTATTTTTCTGTCATATTCATGCTATTTCTGGACGATGCTATTCGAACTGGGAGAGCATCACAGCACAGAATGGATTAACGAAGGCTGTTTGTAACCTTCTAGGTCGAAAAGTTTCTCCTAAGCCATATACGGTCGTCTGAGGGCAGGGGGAATTAAGCAGAAAATACGTCATCGGACTCATCTCAACGGGTTAATTGTGTTCTCGGAGCCAAACTCAAAGTGGCACAGGGAGCTTCGGTGTTTTGTTTCTTCTCTTTAGCGACTTACTTTTCAGTTTTGCACCTCAAGTATTTCATTCAGTATACCATTTTAATACCGACATAATTTGCAGCTACGAGCACAGTGGGATACAATTATTTCATCGACATATTGTGCCAATAGTATACAGTAGGGTATTATTCCTAAACAGCCAAGAATACAGAGTAGAATATAGTCTTTATAGCCACAGAGTTTGCATTAATAACGGACAAGAGAATATATTTTTTTATATGGACATTGTATGCGTTAATTACAATAGGATATCAATTTCATATCGAAATAGTTTGCATCCATAACAGAACTGGATAATGAAGTGAACTGTGCAGAATAGATCGATCAGGAGGAAGTGTTGAGAAATTTCCAAAGCCGCTTAAACTACTACCTTCAGCTCTGTTATTTAGTTTTTTTTTTTTTTTTTTTTTTTTTTTTTTTCAGGCTGGGCTATACGACAAGTGGACCGAGAACATGATGAACGTGGCTCGGCAAGAGAGTAGAGCCAGAAGGAGGCAGGAAGCGGTGACGGCTGGACAGAAGCAGGAGGAGGAAGAGGAGGAGGGGGAGACCGGGTCGACAGATACTATCAAAGCACTCTCTCTCACTCAGATGTTTGGGCCACTTCTGCTGCTGGCTATTGGACTGACTACAGCCTCGATCTCTTTCTTACTGGAGTTATTCTTCCCCAGTCGTCTCTTCTAATTGTGCACAGTTGAAATAAAATTCTTTGTAAGCAATAAGATTGTCAACAACTTTCTACTGCCAGTCTCATACTTTTGTGAGCTCCTCTTTCTTGGTTGTTTTAACTCCTTATGTATAGAGAAGTCTGTTATACTTCATTCTAGCTACCGCAAAACGATTTTCAGTTTCGGAGAGACATTTCGAGGCGGAGGTGTTAGATGTGGCTTTTTTAAATTTCTTCAGTAAGAGATGCCTTTATAAAGTTGAATAAAATCGTCTTAAACAGGTAAGAATAAGCCATTAAAATGAGTTGTCTGATTCAAGGGTTAATTGTGAGTTTATCCTTTTCAATTCTAGTAGCCCCTCTTATTTAAATGAAATCGTCTGCACGTAAGAAAAATTTGAAAAAGAAAAAAAAGGGGTCATGCAGACAAGAGAGAGAGAGAGAGAGAGAGAGAGAGAGAGGACGACGCAAAGGCAGGGCAAAAGCGGAAAGGATGACCAGCAGGAGAAGGATATCGAGTCTAGGATCACTATCGAAGCTGCCACTCTTTCTCAAATCTCAGACTAATATGAATGCCGTTTACTCGATGCAGCACATCTGTTCTATCCATTTCTTGAAGCTCTTCTTCCTGAAACGTGTCTTGCAATTATGTACCTGAAACAGATACTTCTAAGATCGTTTGTCAGTAGTAGTAGTAGTAGCAGTAGTAGTAGTAGTTTTGGGGGCTAATCAGAATAAGAATTCAGTGGACTGTAGGCTGAAGTTACCCTTGTCCTGCAGTCCACCATCTTCCTGTGCGGGGAGAGGGAGGGAACTGAGTAATGTATGTAAGATCAGACAGTGGACCCATATCATTGCCACCACGTGAAGGCGTTTCTCTCCAATACCTCGTTTGTTGGTAGCATGGATTTAAAGTCAAAAAGGCCACTGCTGAGGCTTATTACCGGACTCTGTACTGCTCTCTATCATTCTTTGAAGCGATCTTGACCCTCGATCTGGTCTTTTCATTATCCTTTCCACTACCCATCCTCATCTGGCCACGTGTATACGCCTGTTTAGTGAACAGAGAAACCTGTACTTGACATAGGAAAAATAATCCAATATATTAACACTATGCTGGGAATCGAACCTGGGACTCTCAGGTGCTAGCCTGGCAGCATACCACTACTTTACGACCAAGTAAAAGTTATCTCACATTGTCACAATCTCTTAACCAATGTCCCTCCGCCCCCACTGTGAGCCTGAAGAGGTTGAGATAACCCCCTGGCACTCGGGCAAGTAGAGGCTTTTAATCTGTCCCAAGCGTTTACGGCACCCGAGTGCCAGGGGGTTATCTCAGCCTCTCCAGACCCACACTGGGGACGGAGGGACATTGGTTACAAGATTGTGACAATGTGAGATAACTTTTACCTGGTTGTGGTGTAGTGGTATGCTGCCTGGTTCTTACCTGAGAGTCTCGGGTTCAATTCCCGGCATAGTGGCAATGTATTGGATGCCTGCTTAATCTTAAATATGTATTTAGAAGCTGCCAAGGATTTCTGGCTGTGGTTTGTGAGTGCGTCGGTGTCATCCAAAAATACAGTTTTTACTAACATTTAAAATATTTTCAGTATCTTCTTGCTCATTCAGTTATCTCTTCAGCCCACGTATGCCATTATTCTGGTTCCTACAGCCAAACAGTTTGCAGTAAAGCCTTAAGGGACAGCGATGGGACCATTCTCTGTAAGAACAGACCAGTAATACTTTAATAAACTAATATGTATCAATAGTCCACAAGGAATCCTCCTATGAAAAAGGAGCCATGAGACCAGTAACACTCTAATAAACTAATATGTATCGCTAGCTCTCAAGGAATCAAACTGTCCTCCTCAGTCTGTATTTGCTGCTGCCTATGATCTCCAGTCTTTCAAACGCAGTGTCCAGGCATCTCGAAATGATCGGAACTTGAATTTGGCTCTCTATTGTATTTTGTTTTTCTCTTGGAGGGAACTGTTATTGCGGGCTCATGGCCTTCGGTTCCTTCTTCCTCGCATAAAAAAAAATGAAAAAGGAGCCATGCATCATATAAATAAATAAATGTATAATACGGAAAATCAATGGAGACACATAGCATCTCCCTTCACTCACCTTGTAAATCCAGAAAATTATTAAAAGAACAAAAATCCCGAGAAGTATAACCAAACCAGATTTCAAACATCGACTTAAAACAGGTCGGACCATTGCTATAAACGTCCTCACTGAATTTTCAACTTTTACTCTGAATGCACAACAAAGTCTCAGACATCTGGAAGAAAGCAATTATCGTCCTTATACTCAAGCTAGGTAAACTAACCAATATTTCTTCATCATATACACCTACACTGTTGCTCTGTACACCCTCCAACATAAATTCCTGCCCAAACAGTAAGCCCAGGAACACTTTTTCCAGTTTATCAAGCTAATCGTAGATGGTTTCACTAAGAAGCAAAGCCCAGTCAGAGCCACTCTTGTCGGAACAGTCTTAAAGAAAGCTTTCAGCATTACTTAGCAATATCCTGATCGGTAAAGTCTTGAACAGAAAGGAGAAGAAAATAGCAAGTAATGTCTGACCATCCTCATTTCCGTCGACAAGCCCAGATCGTTTACAAAAATCTAAATTTTGTTTTCAGAATTGGCTGTCCTCCAGCGTGTCCCACATGGTTCAGTCATTTCACCATTTCTTTTTCGCATTTTCCTCCAAGACCACTGCCAACCTCATTAAGAAACTGTATTGTCATATGCTGATTTACAATTGCTTCACAGCTGTCCAGTCTCAAGAAGCAAGAAAATACTTCCAAGAGTACAGGTGCCATTACTCACTAGACCATTGGCTTAGGCAAAACAGAATGATTATTTCACCCGCAGAATCAACCATTATCCTTTTCACTCCAGACAGATAAGAATCTCATATACACTCTCAATCAGTCAGTAAAAAGACAAAACGGATTTCTAGGACCTGAGTTGGACACAAACAGGAACTCTTCTTAACATACAGAGGTAACTTAGATATTCCGAAAACTCAATGCACTGAAAACATTTAAAGGCACTATTTTAGCATAGCAGAAGTAATGAAAACAGCCGGTATATATTGCATATGAACCAGAGTGCATTATGCAAACAAAAGATTGGCTCGCGTCTCACACACACACACACACACACACACACACACACACACACACACAAATCAAAGTCATAAGCATAATTACAGAATGTGTGAAGCCCACAAAAACAGATAAATTTTTTGCAGAAGCAAAAATATTTCCACCCCTCTCCCCAAAAAAGAGTTGCATGTGAGTGGTACACACTAAGCTCCATTTCTTCAGCACTAGATCCATCCCACTCATATGCGGCCTACAGCAAAAGTTCGCTGACACCTCTCTGCTGACTGGGGACAGGGTGGCTCAGTGACAGAGCGTAGAACATGGGACCAGGGGATCGTGAGTTCGAGCCACGCCCGGTAGCTGCCATGCCTGGAGAGGTATCGCCCTCCTGTCACCTAACAGAACTATGATTTAATTAGGTCTAGCTCGGGAGAACATTTCCCTTTCCTTTCTCTGCTGACTGAGACAACAGAAAGTGTTTCATTAACTATTTCCCTATGATAGCAATACGAAGTACGCAACAAAAGATTTAGAAAAGAAAAGATGCCTTCTATTGTTCGGGATGGAGTGAGAGATATACAAGGCAGAACACTGTGCTGACATATGACTCTCGGTGAATTTTTGCTCATGCCTGAACTCATACCCTGCGTCAGTTCAACTATAAAGAAATAAAAATTAACTAGTTACTCACACTACACAGAATGCCTCAATAACATCTCTCCTCCCCCAAGCAACGAAACTTCATTAGTCCATAGCCAATACAGACATTCATAACCTCGAACCGTAAAGCATCCTTCACGATAAACCAACAGACATCAGTCCCTCAGAAGCCACCCTGACCAGAGAGACACGAGCACACCTTGCCAGACTACGATGTAATCAGCATCCTTTCTTGCTTCAGGACCAACACGGTATATAACTCTCAAACAATTCAGTGTGCCTACATTATAACCTCCCTAACTACAGAGCACTTACTTGCCTCATGTATTGCATCCTCATCACAAAGAAGGTACCTCAACTACACCTCAACAAAAGATCTCTGAAGTGCTTGGCCGAAGTGGCTGAATTCCTATAGTCAACTGGAATATCTTCCAGACGAGCCTAGGACAGGCATCAGCCCACACATTACCTTGATGTGTTCAAAGTTTCAAAATATGTTGGGTTGTATGTTCGCTCGTGCGTTGTCAGGGTGAGTTGTTGTGCAGGACACCCTTCGAGACCACCTGCCTTCTGATCAGGTGAGAGGCAGGGAGGGTCTAGAAACTTGAGCTCGTGACTGTATATTACGTATCTGACGCCTTTTTAATTATTATTATTATTATTATTAGAATATGGCAGTTTTGTGAGGTATTTTTTTAACTACTGTTTTTTTTTTCTTTACACGTGCACACAAAGCAACAGCGGGTGTTATGTTTAGCTCGGCATGAGTGTGTGTGTGTGTGTGTGTGTGTGTGTGTGTGTAAGCAATGTAAATCAAAAGCTTTTCATTCAATATTAATGAAATTTGGAGAAGAGGTAGATAGGCATGTGGTTGACCTACTGATTTTTAGAACAGTAGGTCTGAGGTAAAGGTGACAGGGTTAGGTCAAAATTTTATCTAGCAAGAATAACAAACTTTTTCTTTGTTCGATTTCCACTGAACTCGGTGCAAAAACGAAGAGGGTCGATTTTCTAAACACTCAGTCCAAATTCAGTGTTATAAGACAAGGTCAATTTTGGGGTGTGATCAAAATAACTTAAACTCTTTGAATTAGATTTGGACGAAGCTTATTGAAAATACTGAGGATCTGCCAAGGGTTGACTTATTAATATTGAGAAAATATGTCAAAGGTTAAAGTCAAGTGGCAATGTCAGCATTTTTTTTTTTTTTCGATGCAGGTCAACCTCTGCACAAGGGAACAAGATAAGGCAAAGATAAAGGCACTTGATTCTGAAAAAAATCAAAGGTCAATGTCACGGGGGAAAGAAAAAGTTATGGTTAGAGAACAAGGCTCAGTCAAGCAGCAGTTCAATCATTCCTGATCTGAATTGGAGTAAACTTGGTTGAAGAGTAAAGGGTCAGCCAGGATTGAAATATTCAATTCTGAGAGCAATTGGCTTAAAGTCAAAGTCACAGGACACCTGTTGTGTTCGGCCCTTAGAGCACTAGAAGGGCGCGGGTGTTGACTCTCTGAATGCTCTTTCTTACTGAATCTTCATATGATGAGATGGAAGCATGAGATAAGTTAGAAGTGAACAGTTACTGATATCAGGAGCCAATGTGCCTCTGGATGTGGAAACATGTCAAATCATCTTGGTGAAGGCATGGTCCTTTAGGGGTCAGAGTCAACACCGCTGCTGGGGGATAACCACGTGGAAATTTAGGTAGTGACGGGCATATGTTGCTAGCATAACTTAATTTCTTGGCTTCTAGCTCTGTTCGCAGGCAGTAAGAAGCCTACTGTTCAATGGATGCCTGAAAGAGGTCCCTCTCAACTGATCATCAAAGAAGCACAACCCTAACATTTTGCTCAATAGTTTTCAGTATGGTTCAGTTCTTATGATCTCTACATGATCTCTCATATTAGCCTGAAAGGAGATCGATAGTTCAAATTTTACCTCCCACAATACCGGCAAAGTTCAAATGGGGAAAGAGTGACGTACGTGAGAGCCCTCGTGTTTTAATGGCTGCTTGTAAACATCAGAGTCTGCATATGTTTTCAACAGCAGTGACATGAGTTTGAAAGAATATACAGCTATAGTCCGCTGTAACTGTCCGCCGTGGTTGGGGTTCGGACTCTACACACGAGGATGAAGCTTCGAGACAAATATTGGATAATTTTAATTTACCGTATGAAACCAGATATTATTTATGTGGCACAACATTCTACTTAATGGCATACCATGCCTCATTAACCATGGGATATCACTGACTTCCATCTATCTGCTTATTAAAAATCAGTGTAACGAAATATGGGTTAAATACACGTAGCCATATATGGAACATAAACTCCTGAAGAACATTATTAGCCTTTTGAAATTCTCCCACTAGTTCTTTAAAATTATCTTGGTAAAATCAGTTGTCGAGTGTCAAGTTAAGTGTATTTCAAGGTTTATCTTCTCTGGTGAGTAGCATTTGTCATTTCATTTGCTTCTTTATTCTTCATACTTTTCTTCTCATTCATTCCCTTTCTTTATCAATACCTCGTCCTTATATTCATTCGCACCTCCATTTGCCTAGTACAGTATTTCTGTTTTCGGTAACAGTGCGTACGAGGACCCTGCCTCCTTCCTTCACTCCCTTTATCCCCGCATTTTGATCACTTCCCCCCAGACTTGCTACCACCCCCCGTTATGTCAGTGATTAGGCAATAGCTTCATAACACAACGAAACTCAGCAAACAAAAACTCAGCTCCACCTGTACTTATACGCACTAGAGGCCCAAACTAAATAGAATGAGTGCCTCACTAACCAAATCAACCTATTCCTTTTCACTTTAAACAGACACTTACCTTAAGCACACTCTCGGGTTTCCCCTCATTAACAATCCACTCCAACTGGTAAGAATTCTGTACTTAATATGGACACACACATATGATCTTTTCTTAGCCTACAAGTAACATCCGTGCCAAGACAGCTCGAAAACTCGTTGCCCTACAGATACTCACAGATATCAAAACTGGACAAGAAAAAGAATATCTGAAAACTGCCCATTAACAACTCATCAGAACAACTTTAAATGACAGTAGACCAAGCTTTGCCCCAATATTAATCAGCACAAATATCGATACGCTTCAGAAACACAGTCAAAGCCTGAAGCATAACACGATGATGCACCAAGAGCATAACCGTTAATGACCTACATCACAAAATAAAAATCCAGCCACTCAAGGATAATATGAATATGAGAGTCACACAAATCGTCGCTTCAGCTCAAGAACCCATCATAGCCTTGCAAATTAATGTTACATAACCCCAAGCCACAAAAAATAACCCAACACTACACACAGTCTAGGCAACATATCTCTTTCTGCAACCAGAACAGTACTTCATAAGTACATACACATACAGCTATACCACAGCCATTCAGAATCTTACACTAAATAGAATTCTTCATCAACCACAACTAGAGAGATATGAATATATGTATGCACTTATCAAAACTGCGATGCAGCCACCACCCTTCCATGAAACAGCTGCATCTACGTTTCCATGATACAGTAGCAACACACAATACAACTCACAGTGCAATGCAGCCCCTCACATAGCTCCCTTACTTACATCATAATTATATCACAGCTCAGATAATCCTGCAACATAACCCAGAAAAAATAACAACTTTGGGAGCAGTCGATTGCACCGGCTCTCTTCGTTGTGAGCTGGATTTATAAACTGTGACTGAAACAGCACCATAATCTCCAGGACTGCAGCTTTGCGCCGACCCTGATGGAGGAGGAAACTCGGAATGCAATCCAGAATGCAATTCATAAGAACGACAGTAATTTACTGGAATCGAAGATAGGCCCATCCCTAGCAGTCACAAATATATAAGTGCTTAACACACACACACACACACACACACACACACACACACACACGAATCCCAATATTACATAGAATGCCTCAAAAACACCCTCCCACCACCCAACACAGTACTTCACAAACCAACAACATCCTTCGTAAACGACCACCAATCGTCCGTCTCACAGAACCTACCCCTCCTGGGGAGATACGTATACACCCCGCCAGATTACAATGCTGTCACCATCCTCCCCAGCTTCAGTACCAACACATATTGCAACAAGCAGATATTCCACTATACTCACACTGCAGTATAGACCCCACACTACAGTACAGTTATGAACCTCCTAAACCTCACTCTCACAAAACACAAAATCCTTCACCATAACCTCAAGAAAAAAATGTCAGGGGGCATTCCATTGAAGTGCCATATTTCCAAGTACACTACAGATGCTCCTGGGTTTACAATAACAGTAACAGCAACATCAGCCTGTTCCTATTTTAAACTTTCGGAGTGGCCACGTGATCTGACAACTTTCCACATGTTCAACAGACTTTTCCACTCAGCCTTAACTATTTTTATGCATGTTGCAGTATATGCAAACCTCGAAAGACACTTATCTACACAGTCATATTTCCACCGTTCAAATCACACTAAGCTACATCAACGTTCAGTTATCCAAAAAATCCCATGAAATCATATTCTCAGTGTCACAGAAGGCCCAGATCCCATCTTCCGTATCAGATTATTTAAATACGAGATAATCTTTTGTATGTAATATTGGTAAGCTCTATTAATCTTTTGTATGTAATATTGGTAAGCTCATTCACATTAAAAATACAGTAACATCTATCGATCTACTCATAGCCAATCGTCTTAATGTCATAAAAAACTTTGTAGTTACTTTGTGGTTACGTGTAGTTGAGTTATATATATATTAGACTTGTGGACGAGCGGTTATTATACTGGAGTAGCTTTGTACGTAGGTAATCTTCTTTCCCATTTGTCATGTAGTGACAGGAGAGGTAAAGAATAGTATGGGACTATTTTTATTTGGCTTGGAAATATTAACAAGTCTCTCACACAGAGCGAAGTATAGAGTCCCGCTAGCTATCTCTCTGTCTCGCTCTCTCTGTCCCTCTCTCAAGTTGCTAAGCCCTTCTCCCCATTACCTGCCTATTCTATGGCCTGTCTCCTTCTGAGCTCTCTTTCCTAAATTCTGGTGTAGCAGGGGTTGTATCACGTGTGTTCCTTGTGAGTGGAAAGTTCTAGAAGCCTGTGTGTGAGTATGTGTGTATGTGTGTGTGTGGTCACTAGGCGCTGTCGTGTGCCTAATAAGCATTCCTTGAATTAAGAGTGTGTAAGCATGTTTAGCATTGCTCGATTCTCGCAGACACAATACCTTCTCATCATCTGACTCCCTGCTTCTATCTGTCTCTCTATCTATCTATTTATCTATCTATCTATTATGATTTGTAATTATAATATGGAGTCCTGACATCTGCTCGGTCACGCGAAAATGGCGTACCATCGACAGTTAATAGTCCTATTAATACATATTATATACACATTATAATGAACTTATAAGCTAATTAAGTGAAATACATAATATTGTAAAAGTAACATAATTGTATGAATATTGTATACATATAATATTTATAGTAAATAGTGATTATCCAGTAATATTACATTTTAAACAAGTTGTATACATATTTGAATAAATGCATTAAAGTAAATTATTTAACTGTAATACAGTATGTACTTGGGTTATTGTAGTGAAATGCATAATTGTGTTGGCCTTATAACTGTAGTTACATTTTGTTAATGCAACTGTTACATAAGTGTCTTGGCCTTATAATTGTAGTTAAAGTTACATAAAAGTTACATCTTGTTAATGCAACTGTTAATTGGCAAAGTGTAACATAATGCAATCGTTTGTCGTTACATAATTGTTACATATCGTTTGTAGTTACATAATTGTAGTTAAAGTTACATAAAAGTTACATCTTAATGCAACTGTTACATAAATTGGTACATATTGTTTGTAGTTACATAATTGTAGTTAAAGTTACATAAAAGTTACATCTTGTTAATGCAACTGTTACATAATTGGCAAAGTGTAACATAATGCAATCGTTTGTCATTACATAATTGTTACATATCGATTGTAGGTACATAATTGTAGTTAAAGTTACATAAAAGTTACATCTTCTTAATGCAACTATTACATAAATGGTACATATTGTTTGTAGTTACATAATTGTAGCAAGTGTAACATAATGCAATCGTTTGTCGTTACATAATTATAATATGGAGTTAAATAATTGTAATAATTGCAGTCCTAACATATGCTGCGGTCGATGATAGTGATGATGTGTCATGCCACTTGCTTGTGGAGACAACAATTTGCTTTTTTGTTTGTAGTTTATGTGGTATTTTGACATATGTAGTTACACTTACACTTATTTTCATTTGTTTGTTATGTGATCTTACTCTATTTCTCTTTTTTCTTTCTTACTTTTTCTTTTCTTTTCTTTTTTTTTTGTATGGATTTTCTATAGTTTGTTTTTCTTCGCTTGTGTACGCTTTTTCCATGTTGTTCATGGTTGCATAATTACTGGCTAATTTCCTTGGGATACTTTTTTAAAGTTTAGTTTATATTGCACAGGTATTACTGAAAATGATATTATATAGTCCCATATTTTGTTGTTTTATATAAAAAATATATACACTATATACAGTATTAACTATATACACTGACTTGTTCTTCACTTGTACCTATCGTGGGCAATATATGTGTCAGCACTGTGTGGAAATCTTTGTCTTCACGATTGTGTTGAAGATGTTCACTCTTGCTAACGTCATTTGTGTTGGCCATTTTTTTTTTCTCTAGTTTACCTTGTAACTTAATTTATATGTTTCCACTAGGTAGCTTTAATTAATAAATGTTTAATACAATTCTTTTAATCGCTCACTGAGTAACTGTGATGGTATATTTTCTTTATCACTTTGTAGATATAATAATGTATAGCTGTATGTATGAAACACGTATTTTATGTAGGTATAAGTGGTAACACTCGTTGGTAGTAAATAAATGTTATAATAAATGAATGAATATATACAGTGTAGAATATTTATTGTTGGTGATTATTTAGTGTTTGAGTTACGCAGATAACTGAAGTAAGTATGTGTGTTTAAGCTGTAACTATACAGCACGTTTTATATGTTTGTGCAGAAGCTTATTGTCTATCACTGTGTATTGTATAAATGAAGTAACTATGTAACTCACTAATTTTTACCGTGGTGGGAATGGTGTGAGTGGTGTTGCACGTGGTGATAGCGTTGTTCTTCACGGGTTGATTGGCGTGTTGTGGGGTGTCAGACACACGGCTTGGCGTCGTCTCAGCACACGTATGGTGACGTCAACTTCCCACACTGGTAGCTGTGGTGAGTAAACGAGTAGCGATGAGTAACTTGAGTGAAGATGAGTAAGATGCGTTATAAATGTGGCTCTGGTGTTTTGCTGCGTGTCTTGACCTCTGCGTCAGTGATGGAGGTAGGCGGGAGAGAGTGGTGGGGGTTTGTGTGCTTGTTGCTTTGGTCTTTCCTCTTCTTTACTTGCTTTGTTTTATATTCTTCTTGCTGCTGCTTGAAGTTACGTGAAGATTATAGAGTTGTTTTGTAGACTTGTAGGCTATTTGCATTGTAGGCTGTATTTTGTAGGAATTCAATGTAGAACTGAAGCTAATCTTGTAGAGTCTCGCCTGCTTTTGTAGAAATTTGCTTTTAATTCGGAGACGATGTCCGTAGATTCGCTGCTACCAAATGTCATAAAAGACTTTGTAGTTACTTGTAGTGGAGTTTTCTATATATTAGACTTGTGGACGAGCGGTTATTATACTGGAGTAGCTTTGTACGTAGGTAATCTTCTTTCCCATTTGTCATGTAGTGACAGGAGAGGTAAAGAATAGTATGGGACTATTTTTATTTGGCTTGGAAATATTAACAAGTCTCTCACACAGAGCGAAGTATAGAGTCCCGCTAGCTATCTCTCTGTCTCGCTCTCTCTGTCCCTCTCTCAAGTTGCTAAGCCCTTCTCCCCATTACCTGCCTCTTCTATGGCCTGTCTCCTTCTCAGCTCTCTTTCCTAAATTCTGGTGTAGCAGGGGTTGTATCACGTGTGTTCCTTGTGAGTGGAAAATTCTAGAAGCCTGTGTGTGAGTATGTGTGTATGTGTGTGTATGGTCACTAGGCGCTGTCGTGTGCCTAATAAGCATTCCTTGAGTTAAGAGTGTGTAAGCATGTTTAGCATTGCTCGATTCTCGCAGACACAATACCTTCTCATCATCTGACTCCCTGCTTCTATCTGTCTCTCTATCTATCTATTCATCTATCTATCTATTATGATTTGTAATTATAATATGGAGTCCTGATATTAATCCCTAAGGGGTAATCATGACCGAGGCGTTTAGCTGTAATGTGACTGATGTTACAGTATTTCTACAATTTTATCTGGACATGCTTTTCCTCTATAACATACGAGAAAATATCAAAGTGCTATGTTTATGAAAAGAAGGAGGTTCTAGGGAGCCTCCTGTACCAACGAAGTTATGTTTTTAACATATTATTGTGCAACATATAATCAACAATGAAGAGAAATGTTGAAACACTAAGTTTAATAAATCACTAAGGAAAATGTGTTAAAGAGCCTCTTAAGATGAGTACCAGCAGATCTTTGCCATCAATACATCCCCCAACAAATGACACTTCACCATCAAGAAAACCCATACGACTTCCCCACTCGTACCACCTGCTTTAATCCGTTATCTTTACTGATGCCTTATACCACAGCACTTAGGCATGGAAAATCTTATATTAACTAGCAGTCAATTCACCAACACAATAAACTATTCAATATGTGAACAGTCCTTTCCCACTTGTCTCCATCCACATTCACAACCTAAACAACCCTCTGTCTTTCATATCCATTCACATTCACCTTCAGATACCCGCGATGACGTTAACTGACCTCGGGAACAGGATACTCGTGTTCTACAAAGGTTTCACGATTAACAGACAGCGCAAGTTCCCCTAATCATATGAGATCATAAACACTTCTTCTTTCACCTACCCATTTCAGTCTTACCCTAACTACTAGTATCCCTAATCTTGCCTTGACCTCTCGTACAACCCCAGCTACAACACCGTAGCTACCTCCGGACATTTTAAGGGGGTATCTTAGATGGTACAGGAAGCTTCAAATCACACCTCCCGTAGCTTATATTTTGGATATTACACTTTTCCTTCCTATGCATTTTTTTACACCCGTGCTAACGATGCAAGAAGCGCGCGCGCTCGCGCGCGTGCGTGCGTGCGTGTGTGTGTGTGTGTGTGTGTGTGTGTGTGTGTGTGTGTGTGTGTGTGTGTGTGTGTGTGTGTGTGTAATTCAATGGGTCGGTCAGGATCACGCGATGGTTGTGATCATCAGCATTTTACCCTCGCGGAAGAGAGCTGAGAGCTCATATAGTCCGATCTAAGGGCAAAGCCAGGACCTTCAAACATGCACACACCCGTCCTCTTGCTGAAAGAGGACAGCGACCACCCGCTTCATCAGTGAAACTTTTCGCATCCCGAACAAGGTGCGAACCCCCGTCTTAGCAGATGCTAAGAGAGAACGTTATCACTGAGCCGGCAAGCAGTGTATATATATTTGAGTTTTACGCCGTGCCCTCCCCCCCTCTTTTTTTTTTTTTTGTTAAGCGCTAAGGCATTGCCCGTGAGTTTTACGCAATGTCCCTTTGTTTTTCAATAAGGGACAAGGCGTTGCCCCTGCAAAAAGGGCTTAGGTTTTGGAGCATGTAGCACTTTGTGACCGGATGCCCTTCCTGATGTCTACCAATAGCCTTTGGGTGGACTCGAACCACCGACTCTTCAGTCAGAGCGCTCTAACCCACTCAGCCACGGCTGCTACAGAAACAGTTTTGGTGTAGGTTTGAACTCTTAGACACTTTTGTTAGAATCTCAGGCAGCTCCACCGTACTTCACCTTGTGTGTGTGTGTGTGTGTGTGTACCAGATAGCTTAAGTAGTTTCATCCGATTATACCAGAACTTGGTGAAAGAACTGTGTGCCAGATAAGGGATACTCAGATAAGGGATACTCAGATAAGGGATAAGTCCACAGCTTTTTTTTTTAAACAGTAGTTCAAAGGTTAATGTTAAAGGACAATTTCAAAGTATGACATAAGGTCAGCTTACTGAGTCTTCATTTGATTTCCATCCCTCTTGGTGGAAATGTTGAGGGTATGGAAGCAACGAATGATGACAATTTTGAGGACAATCAGTTGAAGGCCAAGGTCAAAGGGCAAGGTCTGTGTTGTGGGCAAAATAACCCAAACAATGCATCTGATTTGAGCAAAACAAAGTGAATCCGTTAAAGATCAGGCAAGGGACTGGCATACAGAGCTATAGAACAACAGATCTAAGGTCAAGGTCAAATGATAAGATCAATTTAAACGGTTTTTAACCGACTTACAACAAACTCTGTGGTTTAGGGAAAGGCGAGAAAAAAAAAGAATTCAGTGTTGAAAGCAAGAAAATATTCGTAATTGATAAGACCACAGGGAAAGGGCAAAGATCATGGCCACATGGCTAGGTAGGTTTAAACAGCTTCTATCAAAGTAAGAACAAACTAGGTGGGAGAATTTAGAGTGAAACAATGATAAAAGGATTCAGTATGAGATCAGTTCATAAAAGATCAAGGTCACAGAGCAAGTTCAGTGGTTTGACTCTACAGGTCAGAGAAATCTGATTGAACTTCACCAAACTGTGAGAGGACGGAGTCCATCGTGGATAAAAAAAAAAAAATGATAAGAGATCACGATCGGAGAACGTAAATAGTTTTGGCCAATTTAGATCAAAGTTGGAGTAAATGTCAAGGGTCAGGTAGTAGTGCAGTAATAGGATTAGGATGGTAAGCACCTCCATTGTCAGGGGAGGGTCTTGAAATCACCGTAGCCCAGCGTCATTACAACCTCCTGTTAAAAAAAAAAAAAAAAAAAAAAAAAAGTGAAATAGTTAAGTTTTCCTAGCGATCGGTCGAAAGTCAAGATCACAGGGCAAAGTTAAACTTTTGGCCCTGAGACAAATTGGTGGGTGGGGGTGATCCAGTCTCTGAGTGTTCGTTCTTATTTACATTGTTTTAATATCAATATAATTTGCAATCATCAATAAATAGTAGGATACTTACAGTAGGTCCATATATCAAATAAATCGGTAACTGAGAGGTGTTAGGAACTCCTCAAAGCAACTTAGAATTCGACTCTTGTTAAAGTTGTGGCAGGACCTCTCTGTCTTGAAGCATAAAAAGAAACTTTACAAACCCATAAATTACGATAACAGTTTCCATTTATAATCTTACTAACAAGCTAATTCTGTTCAAAATAGGCCTTTCGTATTGAGGAGCCTTGATCAGTCACGGTATCTCATGCTTTTCCCTGCTTAAAGGAAAGGTACTGAACTGGTTGTGTAAGCTACTCGTACAACTGTCATTAACCCTTGCACAATTAGAGCTCGTTTCTAAATTCAACAAAATCTTTTGGTGATAGGAAACAAATAAATATAAACTGTATGATATGGATGGACATGGTTAGTCTCTGAGAAGAAATAACTGTTGTTCATACATGTTAGCTCTCTCCTGGTCAAGATTCCTCTAACATATAATTCCAGGTAACCACATGGCAACCGCGCCGGTAATTTAATTGGTTTGCATGGGAAGATACGAAACCACGGCCAGATAGCGCCAAGTTTTTATTTTATTTTATTTATTTTATGTGACCGTGAAGCTTACAGTAAGTTTCACAGCCCGTCCCCAAGGCCCAGAGTCCTTCTATATACTGTATGCCTCCATACAACTCCACATGTCGCCACTGCGGCGGTGACACCCATCGTCCATATTGAATCCCTGCTGGGGCTGCCTCATACAGGATTAGTGCAAGGTTGGAGTCCAAATGCAAGTGGCTGGCCCCACTTTACTCCAGTAGTAATTAACCCTTTGTGCATTGTTAGGAATACTGAATATCTACGCTAACATCTACAAGAAATACCTGCTGTAACTCGAATAGTTTGATTGCCTTGTAGCCCAGGATAATGGATAAATAACCCACCACAGGCTCAAGGACCTAAGATACGAAGATTAACACTGCAGTAAGGAGCTTCATGGTGTCTATTTCCACTTTTACCGTATCTTTTAATGCCAGTCAATTTTACTCCACTCAGGTGCGTTGCTGGAGTTTGAGATTGATAATATTGTCAGCATTCATCCTCTCATGGCTCCCTCTATTATTATGTTAAGTATCCGCTAAGGCAGTTTCTTATTCAGCTTAGATTTAGCATTAGAGTATCAGTGTGATGTCATTTTTGGTGTTTTTTCCCACTCTCATCGGCGGCTTTATCTTTTTACGAGAAGACCAAACGTAAAGGTGGCACACAAACAATATACATTTACTTGCCAATACAGGAGGTCTCCCCCAGGCTGCATAAAATCATAAAGTTAATAATACGTCATCTCTCTCTCTCTCTCTCTCTCTCTCTCTCTCTCTCTCTCTCTCTCTCTCTCTCTATCTATATATATATATATATATATATATATATATATATATATATATATATATATATATATATATATATGACAGAAACTAACAAGGTGTAAAATGCAAAATAAAGGGTAAAAATCGTTAAGCAAGTAGTGGTGAAGTCCACCATTCGGACGAGAATACAGGCCCTGTTGCTGGAGTGCCTTCCGTAGCGGTGAGAACACGGGCAGTGAAAGATGCTTCTGCACTGTAGCTACTGACAGTATTAAACTCCGCCCACATAACATCCTGGTATAAAAATCATGAGTACTCGCCGCGTCAGCCACTCAAGCTCAGTTCTAGACTCTGGTTACCGCTCACCTTTCCTCAGCACTCTGGTAAGTCAGGTATTTGGTAGGACAGATGGTACTGGTGTGGGAATTAGCACATCTAACTCGCAACTAGAGTAATCAGACAGCATAGTACAGCTGGTTCCTCACTGACCATCTTCACTCAGTAGTAAAACTAGAGAACAGTATATAATATTGGTTGTTAGGGTTCTGTTCAAGAGGTAGATTTGATCTTTATAAAAACTGATGGTCTGCCTTATTAAAGACTCGTGCGGTAGTTTACGGATTGATTTTCTGAGAGAACACTGATAGGTACCAGTCAGATACTGTTAATAACAACATTGTCCTTTTTTTTAATTATTATTATTATTAAAGGACATTTCTATGTGTATTATTCAATGACAGTGATAGATCGTTTCATCCACTGAATGCCATAATCCCTTTCTATTAAAAAAAATCATTTGGTGTCAGCCTTACTATAATTCCTCAGTATACCAAGAACGGAGAAAAGAGTACTCGAAATAGCACTGAAAGCTTCCGACTGCTAGGATATCATCCAGTTGAACAAAATATTCTGATGGTAACTTGAACAAAATACCAAGGTCCGCCAGTCAAAGCAAACGATTAAAGACACTAAGAGTTATTTCATTCACTTACGTTATGTGGGTACAGCTTCATATTACTGCTTTGATTAATCAATAAGCTTGAAAAAGAAACGTTCTGTAAAGAATTGTACAATTAAATAAATGATGGCGTCAACGGTACCTTAGATAAGAAGGCTTAAGTCAGCGCTGACATGTACCCTCACTCTCTCAAAATGTATCCTGGTCCTAAGCATCTGAGACCAAATTATTACAGAATTATTCGCTGATTTCCAGTTGCAACGCAAAAATTAAACATCATTTTAGGTATTAATACAAAGGTATTACGAACATAGGCTCGCAAAATCAGCTAATCCTGACATAATACGTTATTTTTTTCCGAAAGTACGGATGAAAATTGAATTTGTAATAATTTTGGGAGGGGTTGGGGATTTTACTCTTCATTACAACTAGACCTCAGACAAATTCAGCTCAGTATTAGGACTCGGGCTCCTATGGCTGGCTCATCTGAATAAAAGCGGCTCTCTTTAAATGAAATGTAATACTAGATTTATCCCTGTCATAGAAGACAAACAATTCGAAGATTGCCATCTCCTCTCCTTGAATATTGAGCTGTAGCAAGAGATAAACATTAGATTATGATGCTAGTCACGATGAAGTTTCATGGAAAGGATGTAGATTTGTAACATTGTCTTTTCCTGCAGCTTGCCTTCGTGAAATCAGCTGCAAAATAACTAAAATTTGGGTCAAGTTAAAGTGAAAGAACGATGGAATTAGAGCACTCTCAGGCTCCCTTGCTCAAACTCAGCAGTATATAACCGTATAGTGTTAACTGGAATAGAAACCAAGAATTATCCCCATCACAGAAGGGACTCTGCTACTTTAATGTTAAGTGGTGCATTCGCATTATCTTCACCCAGACTATCGTTTTACAGCTTACTTCTCGTAGCTCAGTGGTGGCATGAGATAATACAGCGGCTGTGCACCTTAGCCATGGCACTTCGTGACTGGCATCATATTCTAGTGTTAACCTAGTTTTATAGCTGCAATGAGGTTTAAGGAGATGACAATATTTGGTCATGCTAAAGTGAACAGAATTGTTGCTTACAGTGCATTCAAGATGTCGACTGTTGCCTAGGGTAAGGGAATGTAATCTGCTTATAATTTATACTCTGTTCGTTGTACAGTGTCACAGTTAGTACGATGGAGACTTAAAAATCTACATGAGTATAATTCTGCATAGAATATCAGTGATCTAATCCTTTCTTGTTTCATTACAAGCATAGGAACCCAGGTCTAGCTTTATTTTTTCTGACATTAACGAGGGTGATCAGCTGCCAAACCATAAGTGTCAGTTTCTAAGCAACAAACCTCAGTCGTCCCTCGGATTTAAACACCTGTGCTGCACATCGAGCTGGAGTCTCTAAAGCCACTAAACCACCAGGCGTCCCATTGGCTATGTGGTTGCCACCCAAAAGAATAAATGGTATCCAGGGTTACAGGAAACCATTTGCCTTATCTTCAGCGTACAGCTGCTTGGAAGTAACACTCAAAGAAGTGGATGGTGCGCGGCCCCTTCTGACACAGTTCAGGATAAAGTCTGAAACAAGATCTTGAAAAATTATTTTCGTTCTTCAAGGTCTAGAGACCTGTACCCTTTAGATCGTGCACTCTATTCACGGCCATAGTCTGTAGTAAGCTGCAGGTTAGCGCGATTGTAGTTACGGAGCAGAGACGAGTGTTCTTGTCTTCCCCCGTCCCCCCAAGGGGATCATTGGAACTAAGGGTCCTTTACCTTCCGTCCCATCAACGCTTCTCCTAAACAAAGTGAAATTTTGCAGATGCACTACGGAATGGATTTTGATTTTCTTCACCAAATAATGTCTTTGCGTGGGGTTCTGACAATGACGTGGAAAGACCGCTCTTTCTTAAGATACGCAATAACATTTTAAAGGAGAGCATTTAAATTGGAAAGTTCATTTTATATTTTACATTTCCTCGAATTCACTAACTGAACAACACCAGAATGTTCTATGGTTATTATTATAAAGTATTGTGATCCATCCATCCAACCATCATCCAATCCTTCGTTGCCCCATGAGAAGCGTAGGAACCCGGGGCTGGGCAAGTTGGTTCTGACATTTAAGATGAGAGTGACCAGCCTCACTCAATCCCTGAGTGGCATTACGTGAGCAATAAACCCCAACCATCCCATGGATATAAACCTTCACCGGCTCAATCCGATTGGATCGCCGTAATTACCCATTAAACCACTAGGCGCCAAAATTTGCTTATATGGTTACCACCCAGCGTAGGAAATAGTTTCCTGGTGTACAGGAACCATTTGGCTTGTCACTCTATAGAGTCACCCACAGGCAGAAGCAAGAGGAAAGAATGAAGGAAAGACGGACAGAAGAGAGAATGTAAAGTCACCCCTAGGCAGAAGGAAAAGGAAAGAATGAAGGAAATACAGAAGAGGATGGAAGGAAAGAAGAATGGAGGAGAGGAAAGGGCAGACACTCGAGACCAGCGCTACATTGAGTGAGTCAGTATTGTGATATCTTACGGAAATACTGTCAAAAACCAAGACGATACACAATAGTCAGGGGCGGTTCGTATTTGCCAACTTCGCTGCCTTAGACTCAAAGCCACTCTGCACCTCCAATACTTGCTCTTAGTTGAAAATACCTGACTGGCGTTTGCTGCAATGAAGTACTTTAATTATCCCAACTTTCAGATGTTCAGTAGTGACGGTAATAGTTTACACTCAACTGAATCAGACCACACACACCACAAAGCCAGCCAGAAGAAAGGGTGTGTGTGTTCGGCAGTCCCAAGGCCCTGTCTTCCACCTTACTATTTTTAAGTCAGCCCAAACCCCACTGACCGGGCCAGTGTATGTCGCGGCCTGCGCTATAAGTGCAGGAAATCTTTCAACGAACGAACGAACGAATCAGATCGTTTGGCATTTTCAGCTAGATGGAATTGTATGAGTCAAAGGGTTGGTGACACTATTAGGTAACACGGACTCCTACACAAATGTTGTATAGCATATATAACAATCAAAGGGTTAAAAGTATTGTACAAGAGAAATTCTGTACTAGCTTTACTCTATTGGGCACACTGACCATTACTATAGGTCTTTCACAATAAAATGGCCTATCTTTTCTTCTTTTTTCCATCTTATTAAACTTCACGTAGCTCAGTGCCACAAAAGGACAAAACAAGAGCACTACATCAGTTCCGTAGCAATACTTCATGATTAGCACAATAGTGTGGTGATAATTGTTTGGTATAACTTAGTATTCAATACAGAGAGACTCTAATTTTGTGTAAAGGGTACACAACTGTTGTATCATCCATTCCCCTATTGCCAATCAGAGGCATAGGTACGCTAGGCCAGGCTATTCACTCCAACATATTAGGCGAGACTGACCAGTCGCTTGTTCCTACGTGGCATTATGTAAAAAATAAACACCAAACATCCTCCCATTTAAACCAGTATGAACCGTATTCAGTTGTTGACGCCTTGTCCCACTAGACCACAAGGCGCCAATTCTGATACATGGTTACTACCTTTCTGGACTACTATCAACCACCTGGCTTGTCACTTACTGTAGAGCCACGTGAAAGTAACGCTATATTGAGTAAGTGGACAGGAAGCGCCACCTTCTAATCATCAAAGCTTTAGTAACGGGAATAATATAACACAGTCTTACTAATCTAATGCATGTGTGAGTACTTTAGAAGCACCGTACTTCTGGTAGTAAAACAGTGACTAGGACGAAATCTTTACAAGGCTAAGTTTATGTTATCTGCTGTTTGGCATTCACTAATACACTGATGAAATTCTCTCTCTCTCTCTCTCTCTCTCTCTCTCTCTGTTTAAAACTTTAGAGAGAGAGAGAGAGAGAGAGAGAGAAGCACTATGTACGATTATTGAACGCTGAACGCGTTTATATATTTTAGCTAAGTTCCAAGACATATACACTTCATATTTACCGTTTGACATATGATTCTTTTCTACGTAAAATATGGTGTCAGACTTTATAGAATTCCTAGCTGTACGTACACTCGGAAACCATGATCTCTAGCCCACCTGGGTCGGTGCCGGAGGTTAGTACAGCGACCTTTCTGGACGGCGGCCCACACAACTATCACGAGGTAACACACGCACGAACACGCACAGTCCTTATGAACCATTCGAGGCTTCGCTCTGAGTGTGTCGTATGTTTAATCATCCTGCTGTATATAATGTTAAGCAGTCAGTGTATGGCTATATAGGTGTCATTATGTATAAGAACTGTATGTCTATCTGTCTATCTATTGCCAGACGCCTCAATCCCTTTTGGGGTGGCCACAAACAAATCGCCTCCAAGTAGCCCTGTCCCCCGCCATTTCACTGCCCTGCTCCTAACTCACACCCCCCTCTCTCATATACCTCTCCACCACATCCCTCCATCTCATCCTCGGCCTCCCCCTCCCTCTTCCCCCCTCCACCTCACTCACATACACTCTCTTCGTCAGTCTTTCACCCTCCATCTCTCTCCACATGGCCAAACCACCTCAGTATGTATGTGGCATTGTATATTCATTAAATAGGGACACGAAGAAAAATTAACGTAAGTTGTAGTTACGAAAGTAAGAATGGAAAATATAGACTTCCAAACCACCAAGTGATTCGATACAATATATTCAGCGTTTGTGTGTGTGTGTGTGTGTGTGTGTGCAAGCGAGACAAGGAAGTGAACTTTTGTATTCACGTGCATGTGTGTGTGTGTGTGTGTGTGTGTGTGTGTGTGTGTGTGTGTGTGTGTGAGAGAGTGAATTTAATTTTTGTATTCACGTGCATGTGTGTGTGTGTGTGTGTGTGTGTGTGTGTGTGTGTGTGTGTGTGTGTGCAAACTAGACAAGGAAGTAAATTTTTGTATTCACGTGCTTGTGTGTGTGTGTGTGTGTGTGTGTGTGTGTGTGTGTGTGTGTGTGTGTGTGTGTGTGTGTGTGTGTGTGTGTGTGTATGTGCAAGCTTGACAAGGACGTGAACTTTTGTATTCACGTGCATGTGTGTGTGTGTGTGTGTGTGTGTGTGTGTGTGTGTGTGTGTGTGTGTGTGTGTGTGTGTGTGTGTGTATTGGTATCATCAGGCGACAACCTTAATACAGAAGGTTAATATATACGGTAATTAGTTCATATACGAAATAATTCAGACATATGCTGGTCTGAGCATAGTGCCAGATCACGATGCTTCCACCACACCCCATCTATATCTTTTATTTCCCCTTCATTCGTGTAACTACGTATATGAAAGACCGTATTTAATTAACCATATATTCAAGCAAACTTAACATGCACGTCGATCAGTCACTCCTCATTTGACACACTTATAGCGTAATACTTTGACCATCCCACCTGGGCACACGGAGGCCCACCGTAACTCCCACGGGGAGTCTGATCACAAAGGACAGCAGAGCGATCATCACTCTCAAGTGCCGCTCACATAACAAGGGAAACAGGAGTTCAGTGTCACCCGATAACTACCAGGAGGCGAATACGGGAGACTGGCAGTCAATGTTTCATCCCAGAGCGTAAGGAAACCTTAACAGAGGCACCGAAGGAAGCATGGAAAAGGTTTGCTGAGGCGTATGCAGATGTGGGACTCGATATTTGGAGGTCCGTCATTTTCACCGATGAGAAATGTTTCACATCTGTCGCAGCAGTCGGGCGCCAGTGTCGGAAGTTACATAATACAAGATATGACTGAAGACACATCCATGAGACATCGACAAGCTGTCGTGTAACAACCTCCATGCATGGATGGATGTGGTGGTGAGGTGTTGTTGAACATACTGCAGAGCAGTATATAAAAATTCTAGAGATATCCTTTTTTCCATTGGTGCAAGCATATCCCACCCCAAACCCACAGTTTATTTACACGGTGCAAGACCGCAGTCCAATACCTACAATCCGGGCAGTCAAGCGTTGGTTTCAGGTGCACTCACAAATTATTCTATTGGACTGGCCCTCTAAAGGGGCCGATTGTAATCCAACAGAAAATCTTTGGACGCATATGGTTGCTGAATGTGGTGTTGAGGAGAAAACGAGGGAGACAGTGAGGAGACACGCGCATAACGTGTGGGAGGGAATAACGAGGAGGCAGAACATCTGCAGCAATCTGCATTCGCAGCACATCTCTCGTCGCGGCAAGACCTCCCGGCGGGACCAGGTCTCCGCAGCAGCCACACCAGCCGAGGGACGGGCCCGTCGTTCCTATCTGAGGGAGTGCTCTGGTCTGCCCACCAGGAGGTCGAGGCTCCTCCGCCCTAGACTATCCGGCCGACGACACTCCCTCCGCCACGACCTGGACCGGGGCTGTGCCATCTGTGACGACCAGGACCGGGCCTCCCTTTTCGTGCTTCCACCTGCTGCTGCTGGAGAGCTGAGAGAGTCTATTTTGCCCTTTCTACCAGGGGCAAGGGGGTTGAGGGCAGCGTCGGGGCGTTTCCACCTGAGCTCGTCGGCGCCTCCTCCATCGGCGCCGCGCTGTCTACCCGGCTCTAGTCCCGCCCTGCCCTCTTTCGACCATCGTGCTGCCGGCCTCACCATCCACCGCCAAGCCCCGCCCACACTCGTCTATCATCGGGCAGCCGATCTCACCACCAACCATCGCACCTTCCCCTGTTTCTGCCACCTTTCCCTCGTTCGCCAGTTTGCTGTTCCCGCTACGCTCTCTTTGAGAGCTTTTTTTCTGCAGTTTCCCTGACGGGCTCTCTGTTTGCCCGTGCCCCACCAAGTGTAGGGCAAATATCACACAACAACACACAACAAGCAGCAATCTGGTAGATTCCATGCCTGCCAGATTCCATGAAGTTATAACGGCAGATGGAGGTTGGACAGGGTATTAATCTTTGGGCATGGGGTATCTCAGTGGTAGCAGCCTTGCCTCGGGATCCTGCTGTCAGGAATTAAATCTCCGCCTACGACAGTGCCTTGTGGGGGGTGGCGGGGGAGGTAGCGCCTCCTGTAACCTCGTTGGGGCCACATACACGTTACACATTCTTTCCTAACTCACGTAAATATGCTTATAATTTCGAGACAAAAATATACATAACTCTTGGGAATATGTCCAGACAAAATATATGTTACTACAATAATCACATATGTTTACAGTGTTTATGCATAATACATGTGAAAAATATTTTTGGTGTTTCATATAACCAATAGTCATACCCACAAAACATTCTTGTTCCGCTATGTGCATGTGTGTGTGAGATAACTAGTAACTGATCCACATTAGTTTGGTAAATAAAGAAGTGAAAAGTAAGCACAAAGCCATATGGATACAATTACACGGAAGAAGGGAAATATGGATGAACCATAGTTTTGATCTATGGGACGATGCGCACAATTACGAATGGGCGAGCTATCACCGATGATAAATGGAAACACCCCATTATGAAAAATTATTCTTTCTACGGATGAAGCTTGGTGTTACAGAAAACACACACACACACACACACACACACACACACACACACACACACACACACACACACACACACACACACACACACACACACACACACACACACACACACACACACACACACACATGCACGTGAATACAAAAGTTCACGTCCTTGTCAAGCTTGCACATACACACACACACACACACACACACACACACACACACACACACACACACAAATGCACGTGAATACAAAAATTTACTTCCTTGTCTAGTTTGCACACACACACACACACACACACACACACACACACACACACATGCACGTGAATACAAAAGTTCACTTCCTTGTCTCGCTTGCACACACACACACACACACACACACACACACACACACACACACACACACACACACACACACACACACACACACACAAACGCTGAATACATTGTATCGAATCACTGGGTGGTTTGGAAGTCTATATTTTCCATTCTTACTTTCGTAACTACAACTTACGTTAATTTTTCTTCGTGTCCCTATTTAATGAATATACAATGCCACATACATACTGAGGTGGTTTGGCCATGTGGAGAGAGATGGAGGGTGAAAGACTGACGAAGAGAGTGTATGTGAGTGAGGTGGAGGGGGGAAGAGGGAGGGGGAGGCCGAGGATGAGATGGAGGGATGTGGTGGAGAGGTATATGAGAGAGGGGGGTGTGAGTTAGGAGCAGGGCAGTGAAATGGCGGGGGACAGGGCTACTTGGAGGCGATTTGTTTGTGGCCACCCCAAAAGGGATTGAGGCGTCTGGCAATAGATAGACAGATAGACATACAGTTCTTATACATAATGACACCTATATAGCCATACACTGACTGCTTAACATTATATAGAGCAGGATGATTAAACATACGACACACAGAGCGAAGTTTCGAATGGTTCATAAGGACTGTGTGTGTTCGTGCGTGTGTTACCTCGTGATAGTTTGAGTGGGCCGCCGTCCAGAAAGGTCGCTGTACTAACCTCCGGCACCGACCCAGGTGGGCTAGAGAGCATGGTTTCCGAGTGTACCAGTGGCAGAGAAAGAGTTAAGCGAGACAGTATGTGAATTCATTGACTGCATTTCTGTCCCAAGTTGAAAAACAGACCTGGTATAAACTGTTTACAGTTACTCACAGCACGAACTTCATTAAAAAGGAAAATGATTTAACAAGCTGTGTCTTGTACGAGTATATAACGAAAAATAACTTCAGCTTGCGAAATATATTGTGCTTATTGTAACTTAGCGTAAATTTGTCATCTGTTTTTCTTGAATGCTGGTCTATAACACGAGATCATCAAAAGAATTTGATGACAACCACGGAAAAGTGAGACGGAAATGATGCAAAGCCGTTGTATTTTCATTTTCTGCTACTGATCTGCAGGAAACAGCCAATAGGAGGACGGAAATCTCCACCTGGTTTACTCCTTTACTCCTACAGTTTAACTCATGCAGTATGATGACATATTATTTGTCATTTTCTTGCTAGTATTCAAAAATTTGGCTTAGATTTAGAGAGAGTTTTCTAACTAAGAGGAAACCTTATTTTTTCTCTTCTCAGTACAAGAGGTCTCCCTTGAGCTGAATATTATAGTCAGTATATAGCAAGAACAATCTAAAGGAGGAAAATTATATGGCAGTAGGTACTAATGTCGAAATTCTTTAACCAAACAGTATGTTACACACACACACACACACACACACACACACACACATATATATATATATATATATATATATATATATATATATATATAATGTCAGGGGCTTTCCACACGTTTATGAAATATCAGCTTGATCTGTTGCCAGGAACAGTTCTCATTCATAATATGAAACATAAGTACAGTATTACGTAATTCAGTCATGGAGTTGATCTTCACGTTTTATTTCCTCGAAATTATGCCAAAGCACACACACACACACACACACACACACACACACACACACACACACACACACACACACACACACACACACACACACACACACTAGTTTTTCGTCACTGTATACTTCTATCTATTTATATACCTAGGCTGCTTCCCCCAAGGAAAGGGAGGCAGGCGAGACAGGACGACAAACTCCCAATTTACTCATCCATTCAAACATATTTACCTTTAAAAAATCGTTTAGCGTTGTCTTATTATGGCTACCTTCGGACAACAGAGAAGAAATAAAGTACGTCAATGACTGAGGGAATTAAAAAGCACCTTCACCGGCTCTTTCACTCGGTTGATTTTTTAACTTCTATCTGTGCAGCCAACAGACATTCACGGAACAACGATGTCCATTCAGTTGAACAGTTCTACCCAAGCAGTTTGTGTCATTATGAAAAATCGACTACAATGACTGGTATAGAAACAGCTTCCTCTTAACTACATTTTTTTTTTTAATTCTTACAACCAACAGGAGTTATCTAACAAAGCAGCCTGTCCACCATCATGCAGACCATGTACAGCAAGTTTGTTTTTCTGTGGGTGCAGTGGCTAGGAGAAACAAAAAACTACTTCCATATCCAATAAATTAATTACCCACATACACGGTTTCTGCTATAGTCTTGCTACCACCAGGCGGTCATGATACAACGCCAGCCATTTTAGCAAACTATTCCGGCTGAGCACATGAAGGATGTCATTCTCTCGATGAATGGGAAGTCGAAGTGCGCAGTCCTTAGAGAGACAGGTGTAAACATATCAGTTACTCCATCACTATATTCATTCTGTTTCATTTTTCCTGTTGCCAGGCAAGCACAGAGCAATAGCGTCCTTATCAATTAACACTTCCATTTGATCGTATCAAGACTGTCGCTGTGTGAGTGAATGGAAAGTTAACTTGCTCAGTGGCTGGGGAGACAGGTATAAGCTCGTGCATAAGCCCTTCATTATGGTCATTATATTTTTCATTCTTGCTATCACCAGGCAGCCACACAGCAACGGCGCCCTGTCTAGCTTACAGGTCCGTCCGAGTGTACCAAGGCTGTATGCATATGACAGCATTGAAAGTAGAGACGCGCAACGAATAGGAAGACAGGTGAAAGCCCGTATATAGTTCCTTCAATACATTAATTCTATTTTACTCTTGATATCACGAGGGACTCACTGGCTTGCCACTAAACATCCCCGTCTAAGCTTACCAGGACTGTCCCTCTGTGAGTGAACGTGGATTACAGAGGCAATCGCTAAGAAGACATCTATTATCTCGTCCATTCCCCTTTCACTGCATTCATTCTGTTCACTCTTGCTATCACCAGGCAGTCATGGAGAATCGTCGGCCTTTCCAGCGAACAGTTCCGGCAGAGCGTACCAAGTTTGTTTCACTGTGGGTGAATGGAAAGTCGACGCGCGCAATCGCTCGGGAAACAGGCGTGAGCGCATCCACAGTCAGCAGATGGACAAAGAGGTGGAGGAGAGAAGGCCACGTCAGGACAAAGCATCGTCCACTCCTCGAGCACTTAAGCGCAGTCAGAAGCAGCATGGATGTCCAAATTTACCCTGTACATTCGGATATGCCTAGAGTTCCCAATACCCTGGCGTTCCAATAATCAGTACTACCACAGACAACTTGTGGCCATTAGCTAAGGAGCATGAAAGCATATTATCAAATTTCATTTATGATGTTTTGTCAAGTGAATATTGGAGTCATATGGCAACATTATATTCAATGATGTTATTAGGCTATAATTCTCATTTCTCGGTCACCAAAGATACATTCAAGGATGTGAGAAGAGGAACTGTAAATAATTATACATCATAAGCTTTGGAACTGCACTGATGAGGAACTCATTAAATTGGTTGCGCCAATATAAGTAGCCCGACTCTGCAAGGTCCCTCAGTTCCATCCATGTTCCCTGACCGGAGGACTGTGGACTGTAGGAGACATGCGGCTTCAGCCGGCAAGCCAACATGTTTATCTCCAGAAGAGCCTGTCGTTCCAGCTACTGGTATAACTGAACTTAAGAATAGGCAGGTCAAATTCAGGGAAAGTACTCTATACGCTTACGTACTGTATATGATGAATTATGTGATGTTTTATATTGATGCTAACAGAATAAAGTGTTCAGTTGCAGTTGCGATGTATATGTCATACTTTTAGTTACTAAGTACGAAATTACCTAATAGCAATAAGACTGCTAATTTAATTATGGTGAAGGGGTATAATGTTTTTAAACTGTTGTCTATTGAAAGCTGATGGACGTTTAGGACAAGGGTTTAGAAAGAACGATGGAAAAGAAAACTGGCTGGTGTGGATCAAGAAAGGAAGTCAGATTAGAGACAGTGGGAACATACTAAGACTGATAAAGAGAATTTTCATGAAATAATGTGCATAAAATTTAAAAAGAAAAGTGAAAATCAGTTATTCCGAAATATCTACAGTTTATCTGTATCTGCCAATCTGTCCGTCTATTTGTGTGTGTGTGTGTGTGTGTGTGTGTGTGTGTGTGTGTGTGTGTCTAAGACTAAACACATGCAAAAAAGCCGTTTTCAGATCAAATAACCCGGGCTCTTTTACAATACTGCAGTTCATACATAGAGGTAAAGACAAAGTGAGGAAAAGTATTTCAGAACTAACCATTTGAATGCAAGATAAACTATGAGTACCGGTTAACTATTGCGTTAGCAGGTGCGTGTGTGCTTTTCTCAAACATTCTGGTGATATTGCCAGAAATAATCGTGCGTGTGGCACGCATGAATAATTTCAATAATGAGATCAAGTGCTGTATAAGAAACCTGACAGCAAAGAAGGTGGCGTGTCTGTCCTAGAGGCATGGGGAGAGGATGATTTTAGGAGCAAATAAATATGTCATATTTCAGTAAAGTCTGCAGAATAATTCTTAAAGATGTATGAAAGAGGTGGAAGAACACGAGCGTGAACAGAGATGTAACTGATTCTCAACTAGTGTTGTTTACGACTTTTTCAGAGGAACTGAAGAAGCCTTTGCCGAAAGCAGTCGAGAGTAAATAACATATCTATTTACTCTTTTTCTTCCTTCTGCGCGCTTAAATGAGGTCGTTAAAAATGTCAGTGGTTATAGCGTTCAAGAGAAATAGCTTCCCGGATCATTGCAAGAGCCACATTATACCTCTATTTTTGTCTTTGCACACATACGTCACTGATACCACACTGACCCCACTGTATGTGTCCAACATCATTACCATCCAGTATCCCAAAGCTGAAAGCATAGAGAGAGAGAGAGAGAGAGAGAGAGAGAGAGAGAGAGAGAGAGAGACAGACAGATAGATAGACAGATAGATGGATAGATATAGATAGACAGACAGACAGACAGTCAGACTGACATAGAGAGAGAGAGAGAGAGAGAGAGAGAGATTGGTTGTAGCCTATAGTGATAAGACAAAAGCCTACAGTAAGCGTGCATTCATGACAAAGCGTATGGTTACTTAATTCACTTTGTAGATGCAAGGACAAATAATATTACCGTTAGCTCATCCTCAGGTTTATTGAAACACATGAAACTAATTTTTAAATACATAACGGTAGAAAGAAATACTCGAAGAACGAAATATTCTCATGAACATAGAATTGTAAATGGTTAGCCTGAGGTCACGGTGGGAGAGAGGGGTAAGGAGGTTAAGGAGAGACGGAGGTAATTCAAACAAGGAATACAGAAACGGAAAAGAAAAGGTGTAAATGCCAGATCACAGTAAATGCCGAATCGCGAAGATATTCCACGCATCGTTTAATGAAATCCGTACACCGAAAACGAGTAAATCATCATGGTTTAATGCATAACTTGTGCTCTGTTGGTTCTGGTGGAGTTATCTGTTCTGTCATACGTCAGTTCCCGAGAGATCGCATACATCGAGCGTATTTAGATCATAGTTATAATGGGTCATTTGTCGTCCAATTTGGCATCCCGCTATGCAGTATTCTGCGTCCATTTCAGTTCATGAAGTTTACGGTAAATATCCACTCACTTGGTGTAAGTTTACATATTCCATCCTCCATCTATATCATTGTTTTTCTTCGGTTGCCCTCCTCTCTTCCTATTTCTCCCATTCTTCCTGAAACTTTGTATTAATATTCTTTCCACTTCAGATGGCTCCACACTGGCAAACCTGTTGGTTTCCCGTAACCCAGAAAACCACTTACAACTCCAGGTGAAACCATATAGCCATAACAGGATGGTTTGGAGCCTACTGAGGTACCACTACAATTGGGTAGATATGCAAAAGCGCCGCTCATCCAGGAAAAAAATCTCCACATTTTCCCGCACCTCGCGATGGCGTCTCTGTCTACTGCAAGGGGACATCGGTTCACTGCATGGGATGGTTCTGCATTGGCTGTTGCTTACCTACTGTTGATGGGTCTGCTCAGTCAAAGAGATCGGTGTTATTCGACAACACCACCAACACTGACCTTGTGTTCCGTGTGGTCATAAATTGTCTGTACTTAATCATATGATGGTACTGTATATTCAGTTACGTCTCCGTCTGGACGATCTGTATGCACATCCCCGAAGAGAGACTTAGTGAATAACACTGTAGTAAATTGAATGGGATATGTAGCTGAATGCAACAAATACCAAATAATATATATATATATATATATATATATATATATATATATATATATATATATATATATATATATATATATATATATATATATATATATGTACGGTATATATATGTACCGGTATGTATTTTCTTTTGAATGCTATAATGTATCTCGATGGTACTGCCTTTTGACAATGCACCACTCTAGAAATTCTAATTAAAGCGTTTGACACAGAGCTATGGTTTGGGAGGAATCCTGGGTGATAATCACTGAATACTTATAGAATATTGCACTTATCTGACAAGCGTGCAAAGCTGGTTGGTGAATTAGATCTCTCAGGAACCTGTTTTACAGTCCTTAGAAAGTTATGTTCCCTCTCCAGGAGTACTGGTAATCGTTTGGTCCTCAATCGACCACCGCAGCCTCAGACATTTGGAAAGAGTTACTGAAGCGTCCAGTTTTCTCTGTGGTGATTGTGATCGCGAATATCGCCCTGCTGTTTGTTGGTTTTGCATGTTGTTCAAAATTTTTCGGAATACAAATCAACCTATGCATACTCGTTTTTATCTCCCAGACATGTGAGTGCCAGCTAGATCCACTAGATTCTCTTAAGCACAGCATCCACTCTACTTTTAGTTACCGAAGAGTCACATCATTCAATTCCAGAGCTGTCGTCTACCTTACACATTGTCACTGGAATTACCTTATTTCAACACATGCTGTACAAGACTGTCTAAATGTCATATCGAAAGTTATCTCTTCTTGTGTACACGTCGATAAATATAATGTTCTGTATTGTATCTTCCTCCCTGTATACATTTTCAGTTTCAACTTTTTTTCCTTGTATGTTAATATTCATATTATTTTTCTCCGTTTATCCTCGGTGATATGGATGAGGTGATGTTACTTGATAGTTACTGCCAGCACTTCTACTACTCCGGCTGTACCATTAACATTATTATTATGTACTAGGAACAGCAGTAGTAACAGTGATGATAATGATGATGATGACGATGATGACTGATGGATGATGATGATGATGCACTGCAGCATATTATTGCCGGGTCTTATCGTGTCTGGAGGAATCTTCATGACGATAGAGAAGCCATTTGGAGAGGTAGAAATGGTTGTACAATGGGGAGCCCCATATGACTTGGAGGCTGCGTGAGTTTGCCTGGATACTGATTACTAAGTCACGTACCCTGCTGACATATGCATCAATCAGTTTCCTGACATCCACTCATCAACCAAAACACACACACACACACACACACACACACACACACACACACACACACACACACACACACACACACACACATTTCACATGTTATAATACTTTATTTTCTATAACTACTGCTGAAAATAGCATTATTAATTCGTTAATGACTTTACAAACATAATTATGGTCTTCGATGATCCCGAAACAATCTCTACATTATCGGAACTTGCTCAGGAGACATAATTTGACAGGAAGAACAAGTGGAATGATTTGAGGGTTGTATGGATGATCTGTAATGTATGTTGGCTAATAGGACTACAGAAAGTAGAGCTCAGGAAACTATAGCACCTATCAAACAGGGAGGTACTAGCAGCGTGATGTAATGCTGGGGGTAGGGTGAACTGGAGCCGCTGTTTCACTAACGATTGTGACAGAGTACTTGACTATGTCCCATTGTTTACTTCTTCCAACAGTACCAACAGTACAGTAGTCAAGCACACAAATCTAAAAAATGCACTTTCTCTACACGAACCTACCTGCATAATACACAGTGCATTACACTTCAAAATCTTTTGAGCATGATGGTAAACCGATTAGGTGCGGAGATCCCAGATTGCGGGATGGGAGGTCATAAGAATCCCGATTTTTGACGATCATGTGAAATGCCCATGATCATTCTCTGAATCCCCTTTTAAAAACTTTTGCAATTTAGTTTTTTCTCAAACTTCCATTTTGATGAACACAACCTCTCCTCTTCTAAACCTCACCTTTTCCTCACTGAAACCCATTTGCCAGAGGCGACTGGCAACAGTTCCTTTTATGAATGATTCTACTTTCCCGAGTCACGTCTCAGTGCCAAAGCTGATTGATGTGGTTCTATGCGCAACATCCTAACTTGTTCTCTTGTTTTCAAACTTAAATTTTCTGGATTTTGTACACAATTCCACCAACTGTTCTGCCAGTGTCTGAATAAATGTATTTGTGCAGATTTTTTATCACTAAACGCTAGCGACTTCGACCATCGTACTTTTGAAATGGAATACATTCTTTACATTTCTTCCCTCTTTGTGGTTCTGTTTTAGATAAGTTCAGTGATAATCACCACCTTGGGTCTCGTCTCCATTCAACGATACACCTGACACGCGATGACCTCGAAATACTTGTATAGCATCCAACCCGTATCTCTGGCCACCTTATAAATGCTTCACACTTAGCTGAGTCATTCCTTACGATTAATTTTGACTATTTTTTTCCATGGGACTCCTCCAAATCATAACCTTATCTCAGTAATCTGCGCTATCGCTCCTGTGAGGCTGGGGGATCAATCTAAATGTTGATTCGGTGGCATTTTGGTTCGGTGGATTGGGAGACGTGCATGCAGTAGACTACAGTGTGACTTCCCTGTAACGATTATTGCTCTCATGGCTATGCATCATCTGAGAATGCTTTGTGTATTACAGAGGTCATTTGTTCATTCCTCTTACCTTCTGAGTAATGAAACAAAAAGTGTCATCATGCTTCTTCTAATGCTGTTAACAGGAAGAAAATTTTTCCCTTCAAAGTGGTACCGGCACCAGCTTGCTTAAAAAAAAAAAAAACCAAAAAAGCACGCTTTTCGGTCCGTAATCTCATCCGTTGAGGAAGCTCCCTAACACTTTTTCCTATGAGATTTATTTTGCTTATTGCACCTTACTGTCCTCTTCTTTGTTTTATAAATTGATCTAATATCGCCATGCTCTGCATAAATAACGCGCATAAGGATGTTAACTGTAACAACGAAAAATATATTGCTAATGAAGAGGTGTTAGCGATATTCCTTATCCGAGGAGAATGCGAACCTTTGTGCTTTCACCCTAGATCCTGCTAAACTGGTTTTTTGTCTAACATCATTTCTTAGTGAGTTGAACTCACAAACTGTTCCCGATTCTTCTGACACATCTTCAATGTCCTCTGCACTTTTTTTATTTTTTACTTTATTCTCTTCCCAACTTTCTAGCCCGATGGTTCAGTATGTATCTTATTCTTAATAAAGCTGAATCTTTGTGCTGATTCTTGCCTTTATTTTTAGTTTGGCTGATTCTGTTGCTGTTTCTCCATCACCTGCATTTTGACATCATTATGTACTTTTCTGGCCTAACAAACTTCAGTAGGTAGTAAAATGTAGATTCCTGTTTTTTCTCGTGAGTTAATGTATTTTGATGGCAGCCTACCTAGATACATTCTTTCACCTCTGTCCGCCAAACAGTATTTTACCACCTTGCAGGAAGTCTGTTTTAATTCAACCTTTCCCAAAGAAAAGTGACGGCTCTCTACCGTCTAACTGTTGTTCAACTGCTTTGGTCATAATTATTTTGAAAGCATTTTAGTTTTCCCTAGACATGAAGTTTTAACTTATCTTTCCCATTGTAAGAGGTTCGCAAATCACTTGTATGAATACTCTCAAGGACACAACACCGATATCTTCTGACAACCCCCGCAGACTCCTAGTCATTTTCTTCTTGTGATTTCAGCCAAACCTTCTCTAGATATTGCTTAAGAAGTTTCAGCGGCCTTCGGCAATCTCAAGCACATATTTACAATTCCCGAACTGGCCTAATTACCTCTTCATGCAACATCATCAAAGGTTAACTCTAGGGTTGTTTGTTCTATTTGGGGGGTTGCAGATGGTCACCGAAATTCTACAGCCATCAACAGTGGTGTCCTTCAGGGTTCTGTCCTTTCAGCAATTGTGGCCTCTTATTCATCTGTTACCTCCGAGTTGTGTACAAGTATCTAGCGTTATGCACTCATACTCAGTACGCCGGGGAGTCCATCCTTCACTAATCTACTCACTTCTCTCAGCGTCCATAACAAGTCACATAAAAAACAACTCACCCAATGAGGCTTTGGTACAGATGATTTCTTATTGCCCCCTCCCTCTTTTTTTTTATTTTTTTTTTTTTTCAGGGAAAAGAAAGAAAAAAGAAAGAAAGAAATGTTCAGGTAGGAAGGGGACAACGAGCGTCGATACAAACTGCATCTTTATTTCAGACGCGTTGACATTTATGATGTCATCATCACTGACCTAAATGGAATAATGCAAAAGGAATAAAGTTGTACCTATGGAATCTCTATCGTTTGTTACTATGCCCAGGTTTTAATATATGTGTAAAGGAAAACGGTACAAGAAATATTCGTTGAATTATTCTGCCGGTTGTAGGAAGAGATGTATGTGGATAAATACTAAAAGTGAGAAGAAGAAATACTCAAAGGATACAACATCCGAGAACTAAATTAGGTTCAAGAATGAACATATGATTTTCCCAGTGTCGTTGTTTTTAGAATATTATTACTCCGTTCTAGTCCGACCCTCAAACCCTCCACCATACTTGGTCCAAATCGAGGCAAATCTGTTTGACATGACCTTTCCCTATGACTTTGATCATTGACCTATTGCTCTCAGAATCATTTCTATTTGTTTTGGTTGACCATGAGTCTCTCATCCAAGTTTGTTTTAAATATAATTACAAGTATTTGACTTTGCAGGGTCGAAACTTTGACTTGTTATGTGACCTTAATCCCTGACTGATTTATCTCAGAATCGAGTATGATCATCGTTGGCTTGCCCTCAACCCTTCCTCTATCGTTGCATTGCTCTTAAACCTTCCACCATATTTGGTCTATGACGGATAAAAAAATAGTCGACTTTGCTCTGATTTTCCTTCATCAAAGGGGTTTATTCTCTATATAACCCTTAGCTCTTCCACCACAGCACACCGCAAATGTTTAATTATTTATTTTTTTTCATACACAGACACACGTGCGTCAAACATTGTACCTGTTCTGTAACTTAGATCTTTGACTGATTACCTTCACAATCGAATTCCTTCACTCTTGCCATACCTTCAACATCCGATCAGACTTATTACGTTGACCCTCACCTGCCACCCTGACCTTTGACCTGTTTTCAGATACTGTATCTCCATCCTTCGCTGACTTTTATCTCATTATTAGAAATAGGAACTAAATATATCTGTTACAACTAGCTTTCATGTTCATTCATCTTCAATTTAACAATATAATTCTCCATGCCTATCAATTTTTCCTGCAACTTTCTTTGATTACTAAAGAACAAGTTTAGGGAATTGGAGCTTATTAAATAGCAAACCGTGTTTGATTAATACTTTTTCGTTTCAGTCTAAATGTCTAAAAGAGTCAGCTACGCATGTAGCAAATAATTCTGCTGAAACATTTTAATCTTGTCTCATCTTTTTTCTTTTTTCTGGCTAAAGAAGTTTTATGGTTTCAGTAGCATTTCCCTTACTATCTTCGTTCATCGTTCAAAGATTCCCTGCACCTAACAAAATATAAATAAGTTACTGCGGAGTATAGCATGGGATTCTTGTCATTTACAGTTGTGTGTAGAATTATGGTGTCATCGATATGAACCGATAAGATGCTGTTCTAACAAATTCAACAAAATACTAATAGTACCACATTTTTCTCGTTTACATTGGCATTTTGTACACACTTTGTGGAGTATGCTACTAACTCCTCAGAGTATTAGATCCCACCAGAACCATGGCAGAATATTAAGAAAACACAGTATCTTTGAAAGCCTAGCTGCAAGAGATTTCGTAAAGTAACTGTTACGTATTTTACTAACTAAACACAAGAATCTTTGTAAAAATCTGTATATGTATTTAAACGTGTGTGTGTGTGTGTGTGTGTGTGTGTGTGTGTGTGTGTGTGTGTGTGTGTGTGTGTGTGTGTGTGTGTGTGTGTGTGTGTGTGTGTGTGTGTGTCTGTCTGTCTGTCTGTCTGTCGGTCTGTGTGTGTGTGTGTGTGTGTGTGTGTGTGTGTGAGAGAGAGAGAGAGAGAGAGAGAGAGAGAGAGAGAGAGAGAGAGAGATTAAAAGTCTGATTTCTTCCTGGCAGATAATGATGAAAAGTAAACACTGCCTCCATCTCTTCTCTCTGATAGTTTCATTTTCTGCTGCTGCGTGGCATCCAACTCCAGGTAAGAGTCTCGTCTACTATAATTTTGCAATACAGACTAAGTAACTGAAACAACCAAGCTTTTCGTTCGGGACCCGCGGAATGAGAGCTAATGCCTCGTGTGTGTGTGTGTGTGCATGTGTGTATATATATATATATATATATATATATATATATATATATATATATATATATATATATATATATATATATATATATATATGTGTATATATATATATATATATATATATATATATATATATATATATATATATATATATATATATGTATATATATATATATATATATATATATGTATGTATATATATATATATATATATATATATATATATATATATATATATATATATATATATATATATATACACACACACACAAAAAGTTACTAAATGGAGCCTTCGGGCCCTCACTTTGCTCCTGCGGAGGGCTCTCGAGCTGCTATAATATATTTTTGTTATAGCTATGGACAAAAGATTCTACAGAGATCCTATACCAGGCGCCGGGAGAGGCGTTTTTTGGTAAAAATGTGATCGCTCATTAAATATAGTAAAAGTTTTTCAATCGTGAGGGAACCAAATTTATTCACATCAGCGAATTTTTTGCGATTTTTGTGCCAATTTTGGTGCGATATGATTGTGTAGTTTCGATTGCTCATAATACACACACACACACAGACACACGGCTAGTACTATAGTATAAATATATATATATATATATATATATATATATATATATATATATATATATATATATATATATATATATATATATATGTATTTATTGCAGCAAAGACGAATAAAAAAAATAGTGTAAACCTGGTCAGGAAAGTAAACTGACCTATGATTCACGTTCAGGGCCTCTTGGTCCCACAAGAACTTATGAATGATGTCAAGATGTAACGTACATAACAGAGCGTCAGAGGGTAATCTAGGACACATTAAGTGTTGTTAAGGGTCTAGGGAGCTGTAAATGGCTAATTTCAAATAGGTCTATCTATCTACATATTGTCAGATGCCTCAACCCCTAAGGGGTGGCCACAAACAAATCGCCTCCATTTCGCCCTGTCCCTCGCCATTTCATTGCCCTGCTCCCAATTCACACACCCCTCTCTCATATACCTCTCCAACCCGTCCCTCCATCTCATCCTAGGCCTCCCTTTCCCACTACCCCCTCCACCTCACTCACATACACTCTCTTCGTCAGTCTCTCACTGTCCATCCTCTCCACATGGCCAAACCACCTCAATGTGCTTCTCCTAACGCCCACTATCACATCTACATCCACAACACACCACTGCTTCACTTCCTCATTTGTCAGTCTGTCTCTGCATGAGACTCCATAATCTTTTCTCAAATAACTCATTTCTACTGCGCTCACTCTTGTGTCCCTCCAACAAGGTCCAGGCTTCACTTCCATACGTTGGAGATGGTATCACAATACTGTCATGTAATAACTTTTTCACTTCCATGCTCACATCCCACTTTCTTATCACTGCTTTCAAGGAACCAGCACTCTTTCTTCCTTAGTGTGCCCTATCAATCACTTCACCCCCTAAACTTCCATCCTTACTCATTAACCTACCCAGATACTTAAACGCACTCACATTCTCCATTTCCTCATCATCCAGCCTCACTGTACATTCACTAACTTCACTTCTCTCGAAGACGTTAACTTTACTCTTCCCTACATTGACCTTTAGATTCCGTTTCTTACTCTCCCAAACACATCCACCAAACCTTGCAGCTCCCCTTCGTCTTCACTTAACAACACAGTATCATCTGCAAACAACAGTACAGGGAGTTTCCAAACACTGCCCTCTCTCACTAGGGCCGCTCCGACATCCACTGCCCTACCTTGTATCTATTTTATAACCCCATCCATATACAGACTGAACAACAACGGAAACATGACACATTCTTGCTTCAACTCAACCTTCACATAGAAAAATTCACTCAGTTCACTATCCACACACACTGCAGCCTTAGCACCCTCATATATACTCTTCACGGCCTTCAACAGCTTCCCATCTACTCCATATATTCTTAATACTTTCCACAATCCTTTTCTATTCACCGTCATATGCTTTCTACAAATCCTTGAAGACCGCATACAACTTCTTTCACTTCTCTAGAAACTTTTGCACTAAAGATCTAAGAATGAATATTTGATCTACACAACCTCTTCCTTTCCTAAGACCTCCCTGTTCTTCTCCAACTAATTCCTCTGTTATTTCCCTAACTCTGCCAGTAAGTATCCTACCATATATTTTTCCTGTTACACTAAGAAGACAAATGCCCCTATGATTACCACACACTTCTTTTTCCCATTTTCCTTTGTACATTTGGTGCCTCATTAAATTGCTCTGTGACTCTGTCGTTTCTAAGCTGGGCCCTGAGATGGTCTGGCGGTAGATAAAAATGTATTCTGTAAGACTTTCTTCTAGCACAGGGCCTAAACCTAAGGAGCTATATGTTATGCTCATTAAGCTTGTGATCTAGCTATTACTCCACATCTTAATACAACTTAGGTAAAACCTCTGATGAAGAACGGTAGTTAATGAAGACCGTACCTAAATAATCTGGGTTGGAACCTTTCTCCTCGACCGACTATTAAAGTTTGAAAATGTAAACGAGGTTACCGTAGCTGTTGTGGTTCAACCCCAATCAAGCCTAGCCCAGCAGAACCATCGACCACAGGTAAACAACTGTTTACTTGTTACCCCAGTGAAAAGGTTATGGGTTAATCACCAGATTTCTTTCTTAGGTGGCATTACATGATCGAAAATCTATAACAAATCTGTTAGCAATTTAACCTACGTGCATTGCCAATAGTGTGTTTTATGTAATGACAACTAAACAGTATGCAGTTTTGTATATATTTTTTTCTTATTTCGTTATTTTCCAAATTCTAATGACATACAAACCTTGCAACAGGAGAGGGTCTGCCGAAACCAGTAGTGGAGTTTGTAGCTTCAACATTGTTAAAGGACCACTGTGCCGTCTTCTCATTTCTTAATCAAAAGGAGTTCATGTACGACCATATTGTAAGTACGTCATGGAATTACGTAGAGAGAGAGAGAGAGAGAGAGAGAGAGAGAGAGAGAGAGGAATAAATGTGTGTGTGTGTGTGTGTGTGTGTGTGTGTGTGTGTGTGTGTGTGTGGATGAATAAATTGGGAGTGTGTCGTCCTGTCTCGGCTACCTCCCTTGCTTTGGGGAAAGTATCATATATATATATATATATATATATATATATATATATATATATATATATATATATATATATATATGCTAGTATCCATAAGGAAAAGGAAACACGATATATCCCTATATATATCATTCTTTTCGCATAGTGTATATAAATAAATAAAGGAATACAGACTTTTGCAGGATAACTGTCAAATGAAATATAATTCCTTTAATCCCCCTGATAATTATGTCCCACTCCTTTGAAGTTGGCTGTTTGCCTTAGTACTGTCGGAAATATAACAGGGCAGTTCTAACTGGGCCAGATCATTAGTAAGAGATCTAGAAGTCCACTGTACAGTAAAAAAAATGACTTGCTTATTAGGTGGACATTCATGGTGAAAATGGTGAGTTTTATGGAAAAAAATGAAAATCTTCTTCTGCTGGCTCAACAGAATAAGTGTCTGGATAGCTATATATTCTCTATGGTGCCTAGATTAGGCTCCCTTATTACCAACTTACATTGGATCAAAAGAAAATCATAACATCGATGATTGGCAATATCAACTTCTACCTCCCTGTTTATAAAGGCATCTTTATAATTGACACTCTTGATGCATATCCCTGAAGTCTAATGTCTCTGTCGACATTACATTATGCCCCGTTTCCCTCCAGAAAGTGAGAAAAAGAACCTCAGTAATCAGGGTTGTCGAATATACAGAAGGGCCACGGAAAGGCAGTAATTTCTCCGAGTCAGAATTTACGCTAGTAGTTTTCATTCTAAAACCCACCCATTCACTGGTTTATCAGATGGTAGTGGCTAAAGAGGAAGGGGCATTATTTAAAAGATGATCTTCGGGATCAAAGTTTCAGGTGAAATAGTAGGCATTTCTGCAAATTAGGAATAATCCAAGTGGTTGAACAAAATCCAGTGTTATTGAGATGTGTAAAACATTGGTCTTAATTAACATAAGTATTTCCAGTAAACACAAGTGTCAATTAGCAACCACTGAAAAATTAATGGAATACCACAGCTTAAGCAAATAACTGTAGGTCGTAGCCATAGGACATACAACTGATAATAATCCGCCCTAAGGCATCTGAGTTAGAAATTTTTTATTGATTTAAAATTTCTGAACAATTTTAGGAGGAGGGAATGGATCCTGCTGTAAAGCAGAGATTCTTTAACGGTGGGCTGAAAGTAGAATTTAAAGAAAATATTGACTGAACCAAAATTCCTTTGTCGATTAGCCCTTCTGCTGAAAAATGATAATTAAAAATAAAAGATAATCCATATTTTATGCAAAGAACGATGTAACAATGGATGCAAGTCAACATTTTTTGTTGCACACCCAAATCGGAGGTCACAGGGAGAGGGAAATAAAGACCTAGGAGGCCAAATGCAGTTTTGACTTGTACATAAGTTTTTCCTTAACTTTATCCAATCATTGTTACACTAACCGGTGAGACAGATGCTGTAAGAAGTGGATGGAAATGTGAAGAATGGAGTCTTGAAAGCACTGTGGGCATTAGACATTGAAACAAGATTCACAAGTTTAATACCTTAACAGCCTGAACCCTAAAGCCCTGCTGACGGCACTGACTATCAGATACGGGGTCTTTGAGAATGCTCGGCTTACTGATATTTTTTTCCACCACAGTTTTAAATAACCGCCAATTTCTTTTGTCACCACGGTGCCATGCAAGCATAGAGGAGGCAGGTGAATGACACAAGCAGCCAGCCTCATGCCACAGAAGGGTTAGGAACAATGATCATCTGATTGACTTCCAGTCACCATCGCCAACCCGGTTTGTACCACCTCCACCTCCGTCAAACCGTGAGGAATGGATTGAGTGGACGTGCCACAGGATGGAACTGGAAGTTCCAGTGTCGTCCTGCCTGGGCCGCCCTGCCCTGTGCAGACAGCCCTCCCTAGCCGTGGCTTCACGTGCTTATCGGAATGCAATCTCACCGTCACTCCAAAAGCTGACCTATCTTTTTCACCATTGCACTCCATAATGCATCCAAATAGACACCTGAGGACACTTGAATGCTCTAGCTGGTGTTGTTACTGAGATTTATGGTTGAAAAAAAAAATCTGTAGACATCCTTGGGTATAGCATGTGTTGTGCCAGATTCTATGCTGGGTTTTAGGGGATAAGTTCTAAGCAATGGAACAAGTACTCAGAACTTGGCCATATTGAAAAGGCTGTACATGGGAATGGATGGCTGCCATTACAGTTTCTAGCTGCCTGGACTGGGTATGATGTTTGATGGACAGAAAAGGAAAGAAGAGCCAGAATATGTTAAAGTTTGGGGTGGATGATTCCTCTTACATTCTCTCAAAATCTGCCAGAGACAATAGTCAGTCTAATGCAGAATTTTTACCCTCCACGTGACAAAGTCGGAGGAGGGTATTGTTATCAGTGGTGTCTGTCCATAGAGTTGAGGGGCTGGGGGTAGAGATTTTCATTTCCAGAACAAATCTCAGAAAGTATTAACTATTACAGAGTCATGAAATTTCACATAGTTATGTGTCTTTTATAGTCAACTGGTGCCTTTTGATACATAGAACGCTGTCTTAAGTTTTTTTTTGTTATTGAACAAGAATCAATTTTTCTCGGAGATTTCAGTGCCACCTAACTCCTGAGCAAGTAATCTGAATCAAGAAATGAAAATGTTTCCACTATAAAGTCATGAAATTTCACATAGTTATGTGTCTTACAGTGAACCGGTGCCCTATGATATGTAGAATGCTGTCTTAAGTAGTTTTTCTTATTTTTTTTATTGTGGTAAGTGGGGGCACTCACCATCCACTCACTCGATGTACTGCTGCTTTTGGGTGTCTGCCCTTTCCTCTCCTCCCTCCATTCCTTCCTTCCCTTTTTGTTTTTTTTTCCCTCATTCTTTCCTCTTGCTTCTGCCTATGGGTGACTCTGAGTGACAAGCTGAATGGTTTCCTGTACACCAGGAAACCATTTACTATGCTGGGTGGTAACCATATAACCAATTTATGGCGCCTGGTGGCTAAGTGGGTAATTATGGCGCTCCAATCGGATTGAGCTGGTGAAGGTTTATATCCAAGGAATGGTTGGGGTTTATTGCTCACGTAATGCCACTCAGGGATGAGTGAGGTTGGTCACTCTCATCTTAAATGTCGAGACCAGCTTGCCTAGCCATGGGCTCCTACGCTCCTCATGGGGCAACGCAGGATTGGATGATGGATGGATGGATGGAATAATGAAAAAGTAAAAAAAAAAAAAATTCTCAGAGATTTCAATGTAACCTGTAACGGGTGTCCGTCTGTAGAGTTGGGCAGCTGTGCGTTGAGATCTCATTTCTGGAGCACATCTCAGATAGTATTCACTACAGTCATGAAAAAAAAAAAAAAAAAAACATAGTTAAGAGTCTTATAGTCAATTGGTGCCTTTTAATAGGTAGAATGTTGTGTCTTAAGTAGTTTTTTCTATTAAAAAAAAAAAATCACAGATTTCACTTCAAAATGAGCAAGGAACCTGAATGATCCAATGCATTTTTGTAGTTTCGCAATGGACAAATTCTTGATAGATCTCTCCCTTTTTACCCTCCAGCGGACGAAGTCAGAGGAGGGTATTGTTATCACTGGGATCAACAAGAAGCATTCAGGTCATTTTGGCTGTGGTCCCATGTGGCTGAAGACATTTAGGCCGTACCTAACCTAACCTATATTTTGGTCATATGCTGTTCTGGCCGTATGCTGTTTTGGCCGTAAGGCAATTAGGCCGTTTGCCACGTTGGATGCTACAGCCAAAATGACTTATGTATGGCTGAAACAATCAGGACAAAAGAAAAATAGATGGTGTAGAGATTTCATTTCCAGAGCAAATCTCAGAAAGTGGCAACACTTTTGCAGTCCGACCTCCATGCAGCCAACAGAACCCTTCTACTTTCCCGCCACCCCCCTCTCCCTCCCTCCTTCCCTGCTGCACACTCAAGTTTTTTCTCTTCCAATCATTTTTTCACCCTGACATATTGGTATTAGTGGATTTGTTTTTATACTGACAGAAGCTGACACTTTGTAGAATAAGATGAAAGAAAACAGAAAGTGACACTGCATAAAGTAAAATAGTTACGATGAATATAAGTTGAAAGAGTGCATAAAAAATGTTTAGATCAGTTTTATTCTAAGCATTTTTTGGTTATGATTTCGAATTCTCCCATCAATGAAAAGAGTATCACCCTAACTGGAATTTCAGTCAGACCAGTATCAGACCAAATTTCAGGATGCTAGATGGAATTTCTGATTTATGGTGAATTTTTCTTTGTTTGGATGCGGATCTGAGTCTAAGGAGGTTGATGACACTTTCAGGTTGGACGCTGATCTGCATCCAAAGACCGTGAAAGTGTTAACTATAGTCATGAAACTTCACACAGTTATGTGTCTTATACTGAAGTGGTAACTTTTGAAAGGTGGAATGCCGTTTCTTAAGTAGTTCATTAATTTTGAAAATGAAAAAAAAAAAAAAAAAAATCTCAGATTTCAATGCGATCTGCACGAGGAATCTGAAGCCAGAACTTGGAAAATATCAACTAAAGTGTCATGAAATTTCAAACAGGTATGTGTCTTAGAGTGAACTGGTGCCTTTTGATTTTTAAATGCTGTGTCTTAAGCAGTATTTTTGAAAATAATAAAATATTACATATATATATATATATATATATATATATATATATATATATATATATTTATATATATATAGATAGATAGATAGATAGATAGATAGATATAGTTATAGATATAGATTAATTTCTTCAAGATTTCAATGCGACCTGCTGTCTCTATGTTATAAAGGGGAGTAGGGTGAGGGCCGTTATGCGCATGGTTAGGTGTGCAGGGAGGTGGGGGGTATGTACTTGGTCAGATGGAGGGGTGCGTCAGTGTAGCGTTGCCTTTGTCTGAACCTACTGTGGTCATTGCTTTCATTCCCAGGCTTCTGGTTACTGCAGCCAATGCTGCTGGAAAAAGAGCTTTGTAAAGAAATTTTTATCTGACGGATAAATGTTAGATTGGAGGAGGCCAAGGATTATTTAAGTCGAAGAACTTTGTGGGAATTTGTAGCTTAATAGTTCTCATAGTGAAGAATCCATTCCTCAGAAGACGCGAAATCCTTTAAAGAATGTTAAGTTCAGATCCACACTCAGGTATGTCGCGAGGGCAGTGTACTGTGTAAAATCCGGGCATTATTTGGGAAATCAGGAATTAATATCGCACTATGTTGCACACCGTATGTATAATTGCTCATTTCACGAAATAGGCAGTTTGACTGCCCATTTAATGAAACATACAGCCATTTCCCCAGCTCATGATCTGAGCAATTTCTGTTGCCCAGTTCCTGAACTAAGCAATATTTTCCATTTCCGTTTCACAGAGTGGCCTTCGCTAAACCTTTAGACATCCAATCTTTTACCGTTCATGGTCCATGAGATTGCTATTTTTATTACCGTTTATAATATATATATATATATATATATATATATATATATATATATATATATATATATATATATATATATATATATATATATATATATATATATATATATATATATATATATATATGCTCACTACAAAGGCTCAAATGAAACAAACCTACAGTGTATCGTTTTATTATTAGCACACCAGTCAAAAACATTACCTTTTATTTTACATATTCAAGCCAAGGTAAAATGTACAAACAGGAATCACTTTATTATTACAAGTAAAATAATCACAATCTGGGAAAACACTACTCATCTGAACATATAGTCAGTATTTTTGTATGATCTGTAGCTGTGACACACTGTTGCAATGATGGCAGCTTCAACATTTTGCCAAGAAAGTGCTTTTGCATTGGCATTTGCGATATCCTTGACCACTATAGCCAGTGCAATTTGATTATGTCTCGGTTGCTTAATTTGTTTGAAGGAACTTCTGAGGATTTGAGACCTCTATAGTTCACTGATCCAAATTGATTCGTTGACATTTTACCATTAATTATTCCAACCTTATTTCCGACTATGAAGCCAGCATTGTCCTTAGTCAGAAACTCTCCGATTACTTTAGGAGGGTCACCCTTACTGCGGTCAAACTGAGAGACAGGAACTGCTCCATTTTGGCCTACATCCACATCTGGCAATGGTTTTGTACTTCACATAAACGTTTGTCTGCCTAAAGCTTTATTTGACTGTAAGGTTTTTGCATCTGATGTCAGGTAACAGTTAAGGTGACCATCAGGTGAAACTAATAGCATCAGTAACTTTGTTGTTTGGTGACGGCAAAGGTCAAGCAACTGCTGTAGAAAGGAGTTTAATGCAAAGTAAACTGCAACTATCCTATTTGTCTTTTTTTAATCTGTTTGTTCCATGGTAGGTTATAGCTCATATAACTGTTCTGTGAGACAGACAAAGACAACAAAGGAGAAAAGCTCCCCCCCCCCCCACCAACTACCAAAACAACGAACTGAACTACACAGGAAATAAAGTGAAGTTTTACCATGGATGACAGAAAAATTTCACAGGGAATATCATCGAAAATGATGAAAGGAAATCGTATTCTGCAGTATCTTAACCGAAAAGAAACTTCATCCAGTCAGTATTATTCCCTACAGACCAGGTGTTGGGTGGACTCCACCCGTGATTTCTTGTTTTTGAACAGGGAGCCCATGTCTTGCGTTACAGACTTGATCAAGGTGGCTCTCTATTCGCAGCTGAACTTGATGTGGCAGTGATAATCCGGTTGTCTAAATAATATGTTGATTTTCCCCCCTGGGGGTAGGGTTTTTTTTTCAAGAATACTCCCCCAGTATCCCTGCTTGTCGTAAAAGGCGACTAAAAGGGTTGGCGGAGGGTTAGTGCCCCTCCCCGGAAAACAACTAACTAAAAAAATAAACAATAAGCCTCGGACAAGGACTGACCAAACGATGACGACCCAGGACCGGACAAAGGACTTGATAATGGCTACGTGGAATGTAAGGGGAGCGAATGATGAGGTGAAAGAGAGAGAGATTGTCCAGGTGCTTGAGGGTGCGAAAGTGGATGTATGTGGAATAACTGAAACACAATGGAGAGGAGAAAGTGTGAGAGAATGGGAGTATGGATGGGGTATATGTGCAGGAGTAGGTGAGAATGAGAGGGCAAAGGAAGGAGTATGTATAGTTGTGAGTAAAAGATGGAAGAAGAGCATAAGACAGTATGGATCAGTTGGGTCAAGGATTGTGTGGGTAAAGTTGAAAGTTGGAATACAAATGTGGGCGATTGTGTGTGTGTATGCGCCAACGCAAGGTCGTGCTAGAAGAGTGAGAGAAGAGTTCTGGACAAATGTAGAAGTGTGCATGGAAAACTTTGGAAGGAATGAGAGAGTGTTTTTGATCGGTGATATGAATGGTAAAGTTGGGAATGTGAAGGTGAATGGAATAGTTGGTGAGTTGGGTGTGCCTGCTGAGATAGATGAGAATGGGAGTGCGTTAGTGGACAATTGTGCTGGAAGGGGGTTGGTGATAGCCAATACCCTCTTCAGGCATAAAATGATCCACAGGTATACATGGCGAGTCATGAGAAGGGTGGGTGGTGAACTGAATGAAAGGAAGGCAATGACTGATTATGTGTGTGTGGATGAAAGGATGCGAAGATGTGTAATGGATGCAAGAGTTTACAGAGGTTGGGGGAGTGGACTTTCTGACCACTACTTGGTGGTGGCCAGAATTAGAATTCAAGTAAGATGGAGGAATAGAAGAAGGGAAAAACGAGAGGAAGGAGTAGTTGCAAGGAGAGTGGAAAGGTTACAAGAGGATGAGAAAAAGGCAGAGTATAAGAGAGAAGTGGAGGAACGATTGGGCAAATATGAATTGGAGCAGATGGGAGACGTGGAGGGTGTGTGTAGGATATTTACAGAAGAAATATGTGCAGCATGTGATGTGGTGTGTGGAAGGAAGGGAAGACGGAGGGGGGTGCAAGGAACAGCGTGGTGGACTGAAGAGGTGAGACAGGCTGTGGCACAAAAGAAGAAAGCATACAATGAATGGATGAGAAATAGGGCCGTGGAAGAAGTTGAGAGGCGGAAGAGAGAGTTATATGTAGAAAGAAAGAGAGAGGTGAAAAGATTAGTAAGAGGGAGTAAGAAGAGAGTGGATGAGGAATTTGGAAGGAATTTGAGTGTAAAGTGGAGGGACTGTAAGAAAATGTTCTGTAAAGAGGTGAAAAGAGTAAGACAGGGTGGAAGTGAAGTTAGCAGGGGAGTGAAAGATAAAAATGGTAGATTACTAGTGGAGAAGGGAGAAAAAGTGAGCAGATGGAGAGAACACTTTAAGGAATTGTTGAACATAGAGGATGGAAGTAATGCGAGTATAAGTGGCTGGGGAATGGCTGGGAGGAGGGAGGTGAGAAGACAGGAAGAAATCAGTAGGATAGAAGTTGTGGAAGCAATGAAGAAAGTTAAATCGGGAAAAGCCCCAGGAATTGATGGAGTGTGTGGTGAAATGCTGAAGCATGGGGGAAAGATAGTAGTAGAATGGATGTGGAAGATGTGCAGATTGGCCTGGGAGGAAGGTAGAGTCCCAGAGGATTGGAAGTCAGGTATAATTATTCCCTTGTAAAAAGGAAAAGGGGAAAAAGAAGTGTGTGGTAATCATAGGAGCATTTGTCTTCTTAGTATAATAGGAAAAGTGTATGGTAGGATACTTATTGACAGAGTTAGAGAAAGAACAGAGAAATTAGTTGGAGAAGAACAGGGAGGCTTTAGGAAGGGAAGATGTTGTGTAGATCAGATATTCATTCTTAGATCTTTAGTGGAAAAGTTTCTAGAGGAGGGAAAGAAGTTGTATGCGGCTTTCATGGATTTGGAGAAAGCATATGACAGGGTGGATAGACAAGGATTGTGGAAAGTGTTAAGAATATATGGAGTAGATGGGAAGTTGTTGAATGCTGTGAAGAGTATGTATATGGTGCAAAGGCTGCAGTGCGTGTGGATGGTGAACTAAGTGAATTTTTCTCTTTGAAGGTTGGGTTGAAACAGGGATGTGTCATGTCTCCATGGTTGTTCAATCTGTACATGGATGGGGTAATAAAAGAGGTACAAGGTAGGGTAGTGGATGTTGGAGTGGCCCTGGTGAGAGAGGATAGTGTTTGGATACTCCCTGTACTGTTGTTTGCAGATGATACTGTGTTGTTGAATGAAGACGAAGGGGAGCTGCAAGGCTTGGTGGATGAGTTTGGGAGAGTGTGTAAGAAACGGAATCTAAAGGTGAATGTAGGGAAGAGTAAAGTGATGGTCTTTGAGAGAGGTGAAGTCAGTGAATGTACAGCGAGGTTAGATGGTGAGGAATTGGAAAATATGAGTACGTTTAAGTACTTGGGTAGTGTGATGAGTAAGGATGGAGGTTTGGAGGGTGAAGTGCTTGAAAGGGTACAGCAGGGAAGAAAGGTTGCTGGTTCTTTGACAGCAGTGATAAGAAACAGGGAAGTGAGCATGAAAGTGAAAAAGTTACTACATGACAGTACTGTGATACCAACTCTAACGTATGGAAGTGAAGCTTGGACGTTGTTGGAAGGACACAGGCTGACGAATGAGGATATAAAGGAGCGTTGTGGTGTGGATGTGGATGTGATAGGAAGCGTTATGAGGAACACACTGAGGTGGTTTGGCCATGTGGAGAGGATGGAGGGTGAAAGACTGACGAAGAGAGTGTATGTGAGTGAGGTGGAGGGGGGAAGAGGGAGGTGGAGGCCGAGGATGAGATGGAGGGATGGGGTGGAGAGGTATATGAGAGAGGGGGGTGTGAGTTGGGAGCAGGGCAGTGAAATGGCGGGGGACAGGGCGACTTGGAGGCGATTTGTTTGTGGCCACCCCAAACGGGATTGAGGCGTCTGACAATAGATTTTCCCGGTAACTGGACTTGGTAAGAACGTACTTGAACAGCTTCATGAAGCAGGGCATAATGACCCTGAACTGGTATGTGTTCTAGCATGTTCAAGCATGCTTTAAACCTGCGATTCCAGAACACCACTGCAGTATGCCAGTAGGCACCTTACAGGCCTGGGGAAGGTAGCAGCCAGTTCCATTGACGTTGGAATCTAACAGAGGCCATAGTCACTATCTTGATTTGTTGTGCAATGGTAAGCTTGTTCTAATGGCTGACGTCAGTTATCACCCACTGTTAGTTCGAGATTCTACTGGGGAGTGTGAATAGATGGAACACAAAAACTGGAGGTCAAACATGTTCGATAATTTCCTGTATCTGAATAGCTGAAGCGATTTACACTCTTCTCCAAGATGCACACTAAGGTGGGAGTCAGATCCAAAGTCAGGAGTGGCTGTGTTTTATACTGATACAGGATCCTGCAGGTTATGTGACTCCATAGCCCTTTTTTCAGCCCATGCTTGTCGGGAAACTCTAGCTGGGAGGTGCAGTTAAGGTGGAGGAAGCCCTTGGCGTCAGCTGCTTTTGCCCAGCCGACTGGTGTCATCTAATGCCTGGAAAGCTTTTGGCTTATTGCATTTACCCCGCCAAAGAATGAATCATGCCTGAGAATCAAGTCCTCAAAGTTCTGCCTCTTCTAATGTTAGTCACGGTCTTGGATTGAAATGAGGATGAATATAAAACCGTGCATTGTCTGTATAACAACCTTGCCTTTGCTCATAAACAGGACCTCTTAAAGGCAACTACAAGACCATCATTTATTCGATGCTGCTTTGTCTAGTGCGGCAGAGGTGGCTTGGTCAGTTGAAACGGATATTGGTCACGCAGAAATTGAGCAAAACTGACAAAGATAACTGTGCCTCCATACTTAGTAACTTATAATAATAACTACATGATGCTGTGTACTTACACACCCACCCACACACACACACACACACACACACACACACACACACACACACACACACACACACACACACACACACACACACACACACACACACACACACACACACACACACACACACACACACACACACACACACACACACACACACACACACACACACACACACACACACACACAGAAAACAAGTTACGGTTAATCACAGCTCTCCTAACAGAATAAGACAAATTATATAGTAGAATGCTGTCAACTGAATGGCCATCCAAAAGTAGACCATCTCACACAGATTCAGAGCTATAGTAAAGACTTGTGTCTAGTAGTTTCAGTTTATGTTTTGGTGACAAGAGTGGAGAGGTTGGGAATAAACAAAAGCTTCATTTCACCTAGAATCGCCATCAGATATTTTGAAAAGGCTCAGCTATCACAACTTTCTAGTGTTACTTGGAGATGCTGATAGGCCTCTAGTTTGGAGTCTGCGGTAAAGTAGTGTTACAATCAACCATGAAAAAACGTAAATAATTAGACAGCCTCTTGCAACACTTTCTCCAGTCATAAGCAGAGGGTTTGTCCTTACTCCCCGAACTGTGTGACCACAAGAGCTGAAACTGTGGTCGGTGGAAGCGCCCAACATCCACCCACTCAGTGTAGTGGTACTCTATTTCGGGGTACCTTTACATTGAGTGGCAAGCCCAATCATATCCCGTAAAACAGGAAATCATTTAATACACTAGGTGATAACAAACACTTGTTCCCTACGTGCCAAAAAGTGGGTTGGCGGAGGGTTAGTGCCCTCCCCGGAATACAACTAACAAAGAATACAGTCAAGAAGCCTCCGATCACGACGGACAAACAGGTGGCGACCAAACAGACAGAGCACATAGTTCGGATTATAACATGGAATGTAAAGGATGCAAATGATGGGGTGAAAGAGAGAGAGAGAGAGAGAGAGAGAGAGAGAGAGAGAGAGAGAGAGAGAGAGAGAGAGAGAGAGAGAGAGAGAGAGAGAGAGATTGTCCAGGTGCTTGAAGGTGCAAAAGTGGACATATGTGGATAAACGGACACTAAATGAGGAGGTGAGAGTGTGAAAGAGTGGGAGTATGGATGGGGTATATGCAAGGGAGTAGCTGAGAATGAGAGAGATATAGAGGGTGTATCTGTGTATCTATTGTTGCGTGCAAGAGATGGAAGGAGAATATAAGGCAGTATGGATCAGTTGGCTCAAGGACTGTGTGGGTAAAACGTGGGCAATTGTGTGTGTGTGTGTGTGTGTGTGTGTGTGTGTGTGTGTGTGTGTGTGTGTGTGTGTGTGTGTGCGCGTGTATGCACCAACGCAAGATCGAGCAGAGTGAAATAAGAGTTCTGGGCAATGTGGAAGCATGCATGAAAAAGTTTGAGAGGAATGAAAGTGTGTTTGAATGCAGATATGAATGGAAAAGTAGTGAATGTGGATGGAGTGGTTGGTGGGTGGGGTGTGCCTGCAGGTGTGGATGAGAATGGCAGTGCTCTAGTGGAATTTTCTGCAGGGAGAGGGTTGGTGATAGCCACTATCCTCTTTAAGCACAAAATGATCCACAGGTATACGTGGCGAGTGATGAGAGAGGTGGGTGATGAACTGAATGAACGGACGGCAATGATTAATTATGTGTGTGTGGATGAGAGAATAAGAAGGTATGTTATGGATGCAGAATCATACAGAGGTTGGGGAAGCGGACTTTCGGACCACCAACACTTGGTGGTGATGAAAGTTAAGGTTTCTGTGCAATGAAGGACTAGAAGGGGGGAAGGACAGGAAGAAATACTCCATACAACAAGGGTAGAAAGGTTGCAAGAGGATGAAAAGAAACGCAGAATATAAGAGAGAAGTGAAGAAACGATTGGGTAAATATAATTTGGAGCAGATGGGGGAGGTGGAAGGTGTGTGCAAGGTATTCACAGAAGAAATCTGCGCAGCATGTGAGGTGATGTGTGGGATGAAAAGAAGTCCTAAGGGGGTGCAAGGAACAGCATGGTGGTATGAAAAGGTGAGAAAAGATGTGTTGCAAAAGAAGAAAGCATATAGTGAGTGTATGGGAACCAGAGGCATGGAGGAAGCTGAGAGGCAGAGAGAGAGTTATATGTAGAGAGAAAGAGAGAGGTGAAAAGTTTAGTAAGGGAAAATCAGAGGAGAGTGGATGAGGAATTTGGAAGGAATTTGAGTGTAAAGTGGAGGGAATGTAAGAAAGTGTTCTGCAAGAAGGTAAAGCGAGTTATAAAGGGTGATAAAGAAGTTGGTAGGGGAGTGAAAAATAAAAAGGTAAATTGATAGTGGAGAAGGGAGAAAAAGAGAGCAGATGGAGAGAACACTTTAAGGAACTGTTAAACATGAAGAATGTAAGTACTGCGAGTAAATGTGGCTGGGTAATGGTTGCGAGAAGAAGTGGGGTGAGAAGGGAGATGATCAATAAGATGGAGGTAGTGGAAGCAATGAAGAAAGTCAAAATGAGGAGAGCCCCAGGAATTAATGGAATGTGTGGTGAAATGTTGAAGCATGGGAGTAGAGATAGTAGTAGAATGGATATGGAAGATCTGCAGATTGGCCTGGGAGGAGGTAGGGAGTCCCAGAGGTTTGGAAGTTAGGTATAATTATTCCCCTCTACAAAGGAAAAGAGGAAAAAGAAGTATGCTGTAATCATGGCGGCATTTGTCTTAGCGAAATTTGAAGGCTATATAGTAAGATATTTAGTGACAGAGTTAGGGAAATAGCAGAGGAATTAGTTGCAGAAGAACAGAGACGTTTTAGGAAGGGAAGAGGTTGTGTAGATCAGATATTCATCCTTAGGTCTTTAGTAGAAAAGTTTCTAGAACGTAAAACAGTTGTATATGTGGCCTTCACGGATTTGGAGAAAGCATATGACAATGGATAGGCAAGGAATGTGAAAATGTCAGGAACAAATGGAGCAAATGGGAAGTTGTTGAATGCCGTGAAGAGTACGTATGATGGTGCAAAGGCTGCAGTGCGTGTGGATAGTGAACTGAGTGAATTTTTCTCTCTGAATGTTGGATTGAAACGGGGATGTCATGTCTCCATCGCTGATCAATCTGTATATGGATGGGGTTATATGAAGTACTAGGTATGGCGGTGGATGTAGGAGCGGCCCTAATGAGAGAGGGCAGGATTTGGAAACTTCCTTTACTGTTGTTTGCAGCCTATACTGTATTGTTAAATGAAGACAAAGGGGAACTGCAAGGCTTACCGGTAGTGAATGAGTTTGGGAGAGTGTGTAAGAAACGGAATCTAAAGGTGAACGTAGGGAAGAGTAATGTTATGGTCTTCTAGACAAATGAAGTCACTTAATGTACAGTACATAGACGTTGGATGATGAGGAAATGGAAAATGGGAGTTCATTTAAGTATTTGGGTAGTGTGATGGGTAAGGATGGAAGATTTGAGGATGACGTGCTTGAAAGGGCGCCATAAGGAAGAAAGTGTGCTGGGTCTTTGAAAGCAGCGATAAGAAATAGGGAAGTGAGTATGGAAGTGAAATAGTCGCTGCATGACAGTATTATAATACCAACTCCAACATATGGAAGTGAAGCTTGGACCATGTTGGAAGGACAAGTCAAGAGCGGAGTTACATGGAGAGACAAACTGACAAATGAGGAAGCCAAAGAGCGTTGTGGTGTGAATGTGGATGTGATAGGAAGTGTTAGGAGAAATACTTTGACGTGGTTTGGCCTTGTGGAGAAGATGGAGAGCGAGAGACTAACGAAGTGAGTGTATGCGAGTGAGGTGGAGGGGGAGAAGTGGGAGGGGTAGGCCGAGGATGAGGTGGAGGGATGAAGTGTAGTGGTATATGAGTGAAGTGGGTGTAAGCTAGGGGAAGGGCAGTGAAATGGCAGGGGACAGGGCGATATGAAGGAGATTTGTTTGTGACCACCCCATACGGGATTGAGGCGTTTGGCAATAGATAGATAGATAGATGAGGTGGAATGTTCACTTCCTCTTCCCAAACAGTGAAAAGTTAAAATTGTAATTAAACGAGAATTTTACTATTTTAATGTAATGCTTTCATTCGTTATGACGACAGCCTGACGTGGAGATGGTCTGCTAGGTGGCCAAAAATTGGTGAGAGAGATTTGGATTCCTTGGAATCAACATTTGAATCGTGAAACTGCAGCTGTTCTTGCTTCTTAAAACCTGTAAATTCAGCCGAGGTAGGGTATTACGATGCAGTTGACAGGGATTTTCCTCTAGTCAAACCTGGAAAATATATTAGAAACGTACTGGGGTAAGAATCCATTTGGGGGGTTTGGGATGCGGATTCGGCGACTATCTGCCATTTCTAAGTGAAGACTCAGCATCCCGCCAAGACACTGAGGAGGTCATCCCTATAGACATATACATGAGTAATCCTGAGTCCAACAGCATTCAGAATGTTTCCTATGAAGAAATGTCAGGTAGAGAGGTCAACTGCAGAGCAGTTCTAATCAGACCTACACTAAGTTCTGTACAGTTACGTCCTCCTCTGTCTGCACTGCATTCACATCTCTCACCTGAGAGTCAGAAGGATCAAAAGAGAAGCTAGTGAAAATATGAAAAGGACTGCAAATTTAATAGATCGATCTAGTTTTCTTGACACTAATGAAGAAGTGTACTGGGTTAATATCAGTTATTTACAAATTCCTCACTAAAGTCCGTACGTACAAAATAACAAATTTGGAAACAAAAAAAATCACCTCGAGAGTAGGTAGGATTCCGAGGCGGGTATTCGACTTCTGACCATCTACACACAGAGAACCAGCTAACTGAGAGAACTACATAATATAATAAACCAATGTGTTTAGGTTTTGTTGATAACAAATAAACTTTCGACTCAGTGGAGCACAAAGCAATTTTAAATTCATTGCGGGAACATGGAGTACATGAAAACATTATAAAACAGCTCGGAAATATCGATAGAGAGGGAAATACTACAGTTAAATTACGTAAAGGCTAGGGAAAAAATAAGATTGAGAAGGCCGTGAATCAGGGAGATAGTATTTCACTAAATTTATTTACAGCCAGCCTAGAAAGTATTTTCAGTAAACTAGACGGGGAGAACAATGTAAACATAGATGGAGAAAGCTTAAACCATTTTAAGATTGCAGATGGCTTTGTCCTAATCTGTCAAAGACCAAAGGCACCGCAAGAAATGTTAAATGACCTAAACAGAGAAAGTCTGAAAGTAGGGCTAAGGACGAACTGTAGTAAAATTTAAAGTAATCTTTAATTCAAGTACAACAAAGAGCTTCATCAGAAAGAACGAAGAAATTCTTGAAGAGGTGAAGGACTACTATTACTTGAAGCAAATACTAAAACCAGTGAGACACCGTAATAGCGAAAAAAAAAAAAGACGCATTAAAACTGAATGGACAAATTACGATAAACATAGAAAATTCATGAAAAGTAGCTTACCAGTATATATGAAACTAAAAAGTATAGAACGAATGTATAATCCCAGCTATGACGTATGCTTGTGAGACCTGGAAACTGACAAACTCGATGGAAAGTCAATTAATCCGTTCACAAAGAGCAATGAAAAGAGAGAATATCTTTAAGGGACAGGAGGTGATCCACTTAGGTGAGACAGCAGACTTAAGTCAAACCAAAGACGCTGTAGAAGTTATAAAAGAACAGAAATGGAGGTGGGCAGGTCCTGTAGCAAGAATAAGAGATAATCGACGAAGGAAGAGGCTGACTAGGATCCAAGAGAGTGTAAGTGTAGGAGAAAAAGGCCAGACAGGAGGTGGAGACATGAGACAGAAAAGTTAGAGAAGTTTGCTGGCAAAACGTGACTCAGTCCAGGAATTCGTGGAAAAGGTGGTGGGAGGTCTTTGTTCAGCGGTGGACTTGCAATGACTGATGATGTGATATATATATATATATATATATATATATATATATATATATATATATATATATATATATATATATATATATATATAGTGTGTGTGTGTGTGTGTGTGTGCGTGTGGGTGTTGGTGTGGTTGTGTTTTCAGGCCGTGATGTAAATTTAACATGCGTGATAAATATATGGCATGAATTTCACTGCTTCTGGTCTACCAAACTTTGCGAAGATAAATATGAATTTACTATACCAACTAAAATTGTACTTAATCAAGGTGCAGGATTGGGCGAGATGGGGATTAGGTGTGTTCGAGGTGTCTGGGGACGGCCACAACGGTAACGCAACTCAGGCACACCTCTCCAGGGTTGTCAGCCAGGCCTACCAGGTATGTCACTCTCACAATACCATTGAGAATAAGCATTCAAATTGAGCTGGGGTTGATAGATAGAAGAAAACATTAACATTCATGTCAATCCTCCTTGCTATTTTATTCCACACATTTTTGGTTATCAATCTACTGTCTTCAAAAAGATTGCAGTTTCCATGAAAAATTATAAACAGTTAACAATTTCTGATTCGGAATGCATACACAATCCAATTTATCCCACGTTCATTTTTTCCACACCTCTTTCCAGAATAGTTTTCTGTTTTCACATTTACTGCTCCTGAAAGCATCATTTAATCATGAAAGAATATAATAAATAATAGATGAAATGCTTCTTTAAGAAGGACAGGTATACAAAAGCATATCCAGAAAGGGATGAATCAGACCCAAATCACTACTCTTCCTAGTACTGCTAAAAATACAGTATGCGTTACGTGCAGACATAATATGTAAACACGGCCAACAGCTGAAGTGTATTTATTAGTTTCCTGAGAGGCAGAAAGTTATTTATAATGAAATGTGATGGGAATGAGAGGGGAAACGTTTATAAAGAAGAAAACACGATGTGTGGTAGGTCCATGAATTCTGAAAGAGTTCAAATGTGGAATATTTTTTGCACTGTACAGAACTAGTTATAACCCATGGATAAAGACCGGGTAAGAACACAAGCTGAATCTGCATTTTATACATTGGATATAAAAAAAATTATTGCATTGCTTGATTTGGAAGTAAAAATAAATATAAAATTAGGCATCGGTTCCACTTTTTCTTTAGAGGTAAATGTACAGTAGTATCTCAGTCACTCACGCTGCATATGGAGAATTTCTATTACTTAGGAGATACGACGAGTGGATTAGCAGGAGTTGAGAGTAGTACAGCTGCTAGGATGGAAAGCGGATGAAAGAAGTATTGGGAAATATTGCCTCTTCTTATTATAAAGACACTCTCCTTTCGGGCAAAGGGTAATCTCTTCAAAACGTGTGTGAGATGTTTTATGTTGTATTTCATTGAGACTGACCACTGAAAGAAATTAAAAGACAACTAGAATGAAGTGAAGTGAGAATGTTAAAAGAGGACGAGAAGAGGAACAATGAATGACAGGGCTGAGAATGTTGAGTTACGAGAGAGTTTGCAAAAAATGATACTAGAGAAGTGACGCGATGGGGTATGTTAAGATGATTTGGACATGCTGAGAGGAACGAGGATGACTGGCTGAGAAAGTTCACAGTTAATCTGGAGGGAAGAATGACAAAATGAAGACCAAGGTAGACGCAGGATGAGATCTTGCTTGTATACCTTCAGGATAGGGCTTTGAGGAGGGAAACGGCTCGATATCGTGACACAGGGAGATCTGTCAAGAGACCTACACATGATAGCACTGCCCACGGCCTTTTAGTGTTAGATAACGTACTGTAGCAATATCACACAAGTAGGGAGTTACTAATACACTACCTTGCGGATAAAATGGTAGTTAGTAATCAAATATATAAAACAATTATAAATTTTAAGTACAGAGTGTGTATAAATAAGTGTAATATAATACATAATATTCTGATTGAATCGTTAGAGGAAATTGAAGCACAGTGCGCATACACGAACGACTTTTCTGTATCTTGCCCGAGACCAGTCAGACCCAAGGTTCAATTTCCCCTAAAGTGACCAAACCGTCCAGTTGTCTGCATATATCTTCGTCTTCCAACATTATACTCAAAATCAAATCCTCCATCCCTGCCTTACCTCAAAACCTACCCACAGGCCTTGGTGTAAATCGCATAAAGGTTCGAAGGGTAAAAGCTATAAGTTGACCTTGCCATAAAAGTCAGGCCTTTTTCTCATCATTCTGAAAAACAAGAGGTCAACCACTTGACTGACGCTCCGCCTTTTCACCATCTTGGATTATAATCGTATCAAAAGGGTTTGAATTATACTGGTAACACACACACACACACACACACACACACACACACACACACACACACACACACACACACACACACACACACACACACACACACACCAGGCAAAGCAGTAAGCCATCGCTGCTGTCACCCACACAGGTTTGAAAATGTCATAGCAAAGTAGAGGCAAGGTGTTCTAATTTATACATTGGTCATCTTCACAGCTGCGGCGTGTGTCTCAGTGCTTGACGGTGGTGGTGGTGAGTGATGACCCAGCCTTCCTCACCGCCTTCGCCAAAACATCAGATCAAGAGCGCCTAATGGTGTGGTCCATGAGGCTCCTTGTCCTCACCCGACTCTCACTCACCCAGCTCCAAGGCCTTCAGAAGCTCCTCTCCACAACTGACTCCATGCTGCTTGTTGTGCAAAGGGAAATACATGACACCAGGCAATTAACCTTCTCGCTTCTATGACTCACTACCAGCTGAAAAATATCCCCTGGCATTAGCTACAGTAGCAAGCTATAATCATCCCAGTAATGAGAAGGTTAATGTTACAAGTGATAATATTTAAAGAGTAGTATGAATCGCTCTCCGCTAATGACAAATGGCTGGAGGTACTTGGAATAGAGTATCGTAGTTTCATATATCATGAGATAGCTCATGGTAGAAGTATTAACACTTACTAACACTTGTAGGCTCAAATGGCGCACTAATAGCTGTATAAATTTGTCGGGCTTTTGGTGAAATCGACTCGCCTAAACATTGGTGTTATTAATGACAGAGTTTTATATATTTGATGTAATGTATAGTGACAAATGTATATAATGGGTTTCTTCGGAATTTTATTCTTAATTTTTGACATTATTCTTCGCAAATTTAGAATCAACAGTCCTGTACAACGTGAGTCTAATTCTCAACCATTACAAAGTCACGAATATTGATTATCATATATGCAGTCATGATCTCCCTCATGACCCACTCAAAATTGCCTCGAGAATAATCCAAACTTCAACACCCTTATCTCGAGGTATCCTGTATAAGTTCCACATAATCTTTTGAGCCCTGTTTACATTTTTGTCTTCCGATATTTTGGGAACTGTGTGGCGTAAAGATACAGTATTTTATTAACTAAAGAAGCAAGAGAAGCCCTCAGTAACTCCTGCAGTACGAACAGTTAAAAAAAAAAAAGTCATATAGAGGTGGGAAATGTAAACCACATTTACTTATTCGGACAGGAAACCTCATTTATATATTGTTTCTACTATGTCCTGGCAATGAAAACAGTCCCATTTTTTTTTTTTTTTACTGAATGATACAGTCTTAATACAGTCTTCATTAGCCCCTTCACTCTCATGGGTTTCACGTCCAGGCAAAAACTGCCTGGAGGTGGCAAGACTAAACTAAAAACAAACATCATTGGAACGAAGTAGTTAAAGCACAATCGCAGCGGAAAGATTAATACTTTCTGCAGCATTATTACGAGAATAGTCACATTAATCCTCCGTGTTGACTCGCAAATATTTATTTTCCTAAAATCAATCCACTCATTTGGTTGACGCCATCATTCTTGTTACTTCAAGATTATTTTATTTCGCTTATTGTGCCCCTGTTGAAATGAATGACAATTGGAGGAAAGGTTTTGGGAGGAAAACCAGGTTCAAAATGTTTGCCTTCAGAGGACAATCAAATTTATCGTTAAAGAAGGTGTTAACATTCATGGACACATAATTTATTCTCACTTAAAATCACCTGCACAAGCTGAAATAGAATAACGAATTTGTCATGACCATGTTTGAGTTAACAGTAACAGTACTGTCTTTCTCACTCTCTTATGACTAACTCACGGTTATATATGCATGTCTAGCATGACTTGGAATAAAACAAGAATTTTCCCGACCATGCATGAGAGGGCTAAGAAAATTTAACATTACCTATAGGGCTTGAATCCTGAATACGTTCCTACATGCAGAGTAAAACTGTCAAATGATAAGGCAGACTAAAGTCTTGAAATGCAATCATCATCCATGTATAATTACGGTAATGGTTTAGGGTATATAGGAATTTGCTTTAATCTCAGTTATGCTTGGTAAGAGTAAACACGAATTTTAGAACTACAGATTATTGTATTGAGTAGTGTTTGACTGATGATTATATTCACACTTTTAAATATCCTTTCATTACGATGATATCATGTTATTGTTTATTCTTGCTGCCTACATATCACCCTGTTTAATTTGGATCTGTTGAAGTGAGATTTTAAATCTTGGGATATACTTCGAGAAGCATCTCCCCAAATTAACCCATCTTCGTGCAAGATTCCTGTGTGAGGGATTTTGCTAGAATGGAACCTGCCGTACCGCCCTCCGCCTAATCGGCTCATAGTCGCAAAGCTCGTAGGTTCGTCCCCTGGAGTTCTTCCATTTATTGACTTCTGAAAGTGCCTGGTTCCCACTTTTGTTTATGCTGTGCGATATTGGGTTAATACAGTAATCTGAAGGGAGTTATGCTGTGCGATATTGGGTTAATACAATAATCTGAAGGGAGCAAGAATAATCTGAATAATACGTCATCCGATTGTATCACTACAAGTGTCTAATGCTCCCATGTTTTCCTCATAACCCATACGTGGCTTATTCACATATTCATTTACCATATGAATACACCTTCATCATGGCCTTCCTCGCCATCTCCTACGCTCAGGCTCAGCTATATAATTATATATCTTTTTCACAAAACTGAACATATTTATCTTCTCAGTGTTGGTATACCATCCCACCATACACTCTTCAGTTGACTTCCTTCCGCCATGAATTACTAGTTTCTGTTGTTACCCTTGATTTCTAATTTTTATGCTGTTCGATGGTTGCACCTCATATACTTGTGTAGGAACTAGCAAACATTTATGCAGTTCTGTTGCAATCTTCGTATTCAAACCTACATTTGAAATTAAGGTCATTAACACAACACCATGCACTTTATTCCTCATACAGCTCTGCTTTCCAATATTTTACCACTACTTTTTAATATACCACATCCAGCACTTCAGGTTAGCCATGTACGAATATCACCAAGCTCCTGACTGTTAAATTTTAGCAGCCTTACAGAGTTCAAACCCCTGATGTATGTTTCCTAAGATTGCTCTTCCATATATCTTACTCACAACACTGTTTCCAGGGTAGCCGTGTATGTGCACCTGCCATACTCCCAGCCAGACACCCGACCACTGCAGGTAGCCATGTGGAGCAAAAGGAAAGGCCTTAAGCTTACCTCACATCTGCCTCTCTTCCCGGATAAGTACTCTATGTATGAAAAACTGTCTGCTATTCGTACATTTAGTTTTCATCTCCCTCGCTCGAGGTGATTTTAAAGTTTATTGAAGCGAAATTTTTTGAACAGGAGCAACTACATATTAGAGCCCTCATTAACCGCCTCACTGCCAGAATGCACGCTAAAGTACATGAAATTTCTCTGGTGACCAAGATGCAGACAAAATACTTTGGTAGAAAGGCTTAGCTGGACCTTATTCTGCATTATAATTTGGGTATATATTTTAGCTCGAAATAAACGAGGCCTCAAGAAAACCTTGCTTCTCCCGCTCTTTCCAGACAAATGCAATATGTGTGATACTTATAATACACATATTTCACCATTATCATGATCATCGTAATCCTGACTCTCTTTTCCACTGTTAGATGGGATTAGCTAGGATCTAGAAACAATAGAACAATATTAAGAACTAACAACACACGGCCCAGCGGAATGAATCACACTGTATCTTGGCTCCATCACTGTTATTGTTCATACATGCCCACTTGGCCATGTAATAAAACTTGTCTCCTGCAGGTGGTCATGTGGTCCAGTCCAAAGAAGCATCACACTTGCCTCACATTTCCTGCTCTTCCAGGACAAGTTTACTATGTAAGATACTTTCTTAGTTATAGACCGGTTCTTTTACTTGCATTAAATCCTATTCGAAAAAGCAGCATATTTAGCTTCCACTTACATAAACGTGGTGTCTCTACACAGAGAGACAAGCCAGATGGTTTCCTGTAGACAAGAAAATCATTTACTAAGGTGTGTGCTAAACACAAAATCAAATCGAAGCCAGGTGATTTCGTGAGCTGAGACGCCCTGACTGGATATAGGCCACAAGGATTTATGTGCAAGGGCCGGTTAGAAATTGTTGATTATATTATTATGCCTCTGAGTCCCCTGGCGGGGGGGGGGGACCTAAATTCCACCACCCCATCCGCCCTTCTCACGGCGATGACCCAGAGAGATGCCTGGAACCACTATCTGACTCACTTCATTTCTGCAGCATTCGTGACCTTTCCTCTAACTTTCTTTCTGTTGAGCACCACCTCTCCTCTTATACATCTAACCTTCTTTTCCTGAGACTCAGCTGTCTGAGGCAGCTAATAGCAAACCCTTTTCTTTATTCTCCTACTTTCTCTATACTCATTTCAAAGCCAAAGGTGCATGTTGAGTATATGTAGGCAACGATTTACCTTCCTCTCGTGTTCCTGAACTTGAGTCTTTTGAATTCTCGACTCTCTGGGTTTGGCTTTCCTCTCATTCACTGACTCAATATATCTGTGCATTTCCTTATTCCCTATGTCTAGTGACTATGAAAAATTCTTCGACTATCTTACTTCTATGATGGAACACATTCTATCCATTTCTTCTTCCTCTGAAATCTCCATTCTAGATTTCAATGATCACCACCACCTTTGGCTCTCTTCTCCTTTCATTGATCCTCCTGGTGAACAAGCCTACATCTTTTCAATCCTTAATGACTTAGTGCAGGTTGTACAGCATCCTACCCGTATCCCTGACTGCCTTGGAGAGAGCTCCAACATACTTGACCTCTTCCGTACAACTAATCCTTCTGCTTACACAGTTACTCTTTCCTCTCCGTTGGGTCCTCCTACCACAACCTTATTACCTTAAACTGTTCTATCATTCTAGTACGGCCTGTGAACCCTCCAAAGAAGAGACGGTTGTGGCACTTTGGAGCTGATGAATGGGAGGCCCTCAGGCAGTACTTCTTTGATTTTCCCTGGAATGATTATTACTTACTTGGCCAAGGGCCATCTGAGTGTGCCATGAGCATTACGAAGGTTATTCTTTCGGACATGGAAGCATACATTCCCTTCTTGTATCCTCTGACTAATACAAAGAAACCTTGGTTTAATCAAGCTTGTTCTACTGCTGTCCGCAACTAGGAGAAAGCCTACAAAATGTACCGGAGCCAACTCACCCCTGAATCTCATCTTTTTTTGTATTTCTTCCCGGAATCATGCTAAGTCTGTTCTTTGTTCTGCTAAAAATAATTTTATCCATACTAAGTGCTCTGAACTCTCCAACTCACGTTCTTCCCACTCTTTCCGACACCTTGTCAAAAACATTTCTAACAACTTTACCTGATCATCCTTCCCTCCTCTTTTCCGCTCTGATGGCTCTGTAGCTATTTCTTCTACTGATAAAGCAGATCTCTTCTCTCAGATCAATTCCACCTTAGATGACTCTGGTTCGGTTCCTCCATCGCTTCCCCCTTCTTACTTCTTCATGGATGACATTAAAATTTCTCCAACTGATGTATTTTCTGTCATTACTTGCCTCAATACTAACAAGGCATATAGGCCTGATGGGGTCCCTCCTGTTGTTCTCAAAAGCTGTGCTTCTGTGATTACACCCTGCTTAGGTAAACTCTCTCATCTTTATCAACTTGTACCTTTCCTTCTTGGTGGAAGTTTGCTCTCATTCGGCCTGTCCCAAAGAAGGGTGACCATTCCTAACACTCCAACTATCGTCCAGTTGCTTTAACAACCTGTGTCTCAAAAGTTTTCGAGTCAAATCTTAACAGAAAAATTTTAAAGCTTCTTTCCTATCACAACGTCAGTATGGGATCCGTCAGGGAAGCTCCACTGGTGATCTTCTCACCTACCTTTCAGACTCCTGGTCACCCTCATTTCAGGACTTTAACGAAAGCTTTGCCATTGCAACTGACATCTCAAAGGTTTTCGATCGTCTGGCATATTTTTTTTATTTCCAAACTGCTCTCTTATAGTTTCTATCTTATCTGTACCTTCATCTCTATCTTTCTTTCTAGTTGTTCCAAACCTGCTATTGTAGACGGCTACCGTTTTTCTCCTAAATCTATAAATGCTGGTGTTCCTCAGGACTCTGTCATATCACCAACTCTCACCCTTTTATTCATTAATGGCCTTCAGAGTTGTACATCTAAGCCTAACAACTCATACGCTGATGATTCCACCCTTCACCTTTCCATTCGGGTCCTGCAACGTCCATCTCAGCAGTTACTTCAACAAAAGGGATGAAGCTATGGCACACCTAATATCTGACTTGGCTCGTATCTCTGACTGGGGTAAAAGTAAGCTTGTTATTTTTACTGTGTCAAAAACTCAGTTCTTACACATAACAACCCATCAAAATCTTACACAGGAGTACCCACTTCGGGTTTCATTCACTCGGGACTTATCTTAGAAAAGTCATATTGCATATCTTGTATAATCTGCCTCCAAAAGATTAGGTGTGCTAACCCTACTCCATACCTACTTTACCCCTGCACAGTTGTTGACTATATACACAGGTTGTATTCGCCCCATTGTAGAGTACAATTCTCATGTGTGGGTAAGGCTTCCCACATACAATTCTTCTCAATAGGGTTGAGTCAAAGGCTTTTCGTCTCATTAACTCTCCTCCTCTTACTGGCTCCCTTCAACCTCTGTCTCTTCACTCAGTGTCGCTACTTTAATGGTCACTGCTCCTCTGAACTATCTGCTTGGGTCCCTCCACCACTTTGACAGGCATGTAGCACCAGTCTATCAACAAACTGTCATACCTTTTTTGTCCACTTCTCTAATGCAAAAATTAACAGTCACACCCAGTCCTTCATTTATGCATAAGTCAACTCTGGAACTGTCTCCCTCTGTCTGTACTTCCTGCTTTTTGTGGTCTCCAGTCTTTCAAACGCAGTGTGTCCGGGCATCTCGAAACGAATGGATCTTGAATTTGGCTCTCTGCTGTATTTTTCTTCTTTTATTTGAAGGAACAGTTTGCGGGCTCCTGGCTTTTGGTTCCTTCTTCCTTGCATTAACCAAAAAAAAAAAAAAAAAAAAAAAATTAGGTTCAGGCGGCTGGCGACATTCTCTTTTAATATTTGGACTAAGCAACTTAGCCTTGGGCCCCTACACTCCTGATGAAGGAATATAGTGTTGGATGTCCGATATATTCACCAGTCAAGCAGAATTGAAGCATTTTTGCTTCTTTATATTTACAGTGGATGGTACTGTACACACAGCTAGCTAGTAAAAGGATGGAACATCTGGTGGGATCAGCATTCGGGGGGATTGAATAGTGACTGAGAGGGTGACCTATTTAAATGGGCAGGCTATCGACTAGTTTCCCTTCTACAAGTTTATTTGTCCTCTCTGGCCTACCTCACCCAGTCCTTGACCGGAAAAGGTGGTCGGGATGATGAGGATGAGACTGAAGTACTAGGTGCTACCCAAATTTCCCAAAATTTGAATAAGGATGGACGAAAACTTTCGTCAAGTCCTAATCACCACAGTCCTCTTCAAAGTAGTCTCCCTGGGCGTGCAGACATCGATCCCAGTGCTCCTCCCACGATCGGAACGCGTTCTTCAAGTTCTTCAGCATCAGTTTGTCCAGGAACTTCCGAGATTTTCTCCTGGATCTCCTCATTGGTGTCAAATCTTAGGTCTTTCAGTTGGATGTCCATTTTCATAAACAGAGAAAAAAAATCACGGGGCTAAATCTGGTGAACACGGGGGGGTGGAGGACAATCGGGATGATTTTTTTTTTTTTTTTAAGCCAAAAACTGCTGAAAAACAAGGGTTGTGTACGCCGGCACAATGCCATAGTAAAGCACCCATTTGATTGTGCGCCACTTGTCTGGACAGTTTCGCCTCATGTCGCCGGACAAAATGCGATGGCAAGTTCCAGACAATAGGTTAGCAATGTCAAAAACATCGTGGATTGTCCTGCGATCCTCGAAGATGGTTGCACGAATTCTGGCCTCATTGTCAGGAGTTGAACTGGTGGAGGAGCGACCAGAACGTGCATCATCAGCCGTTGACGTCTGTCCATTTTTAAAATGCTTAAACCAGTCACAGGTTTGTGTGACCCCCTAAGCACTGTTGCCAAAAAACTTGTTTTAACATTTTATGAGTTTCTTCTGTGCTCTTCCCGCGTTTCACACAAAACTTGATGCATACATGCTGCTCCTTTACAGCTTCTATTTTTTATATCACAAAGTTCGCAGACAAACCGAAACAAAACGATGAAAAATAAAAACACACACATGCGGCGAATGCATCCACCCTACACAACGCCACTTGACCCACCAACAAACAAAGGGTGTGTGCACCGCCACCTAGCATCCACACATTGTACAGTATGCTTTCAAATTTCGGGAACTTTTTGGGTAGCACCTCGTATATCACAAATATATAATTTTTAAGTTACTGTTGTCATATAGTTACGGTTTATTAACACATTCTCCCCACAGATTTATCTCAGCACCAACACTGATTATAGCCATCGAGATTCTACCATACCACAAAATCTTTTGGGTAGATGACCCCAATGCTCCTGCAGGTCGAAGACTTGAATATATTGGGGCCACAGACAAGATCGTAAAATTCTTAGCCCAGGGGATGAATTTTGCGTAAGTAAAACTTTATGAAAATTATTGTTAACATTTTATTTCACTGCCACAAACATTATCTGCACAGAGGAATGTTTTCTATGATACTTATGAATTATTTTACGATGTTAACACCATCAGGCTTCAAAGAACTCCATCTCCGCCGAATTTTCATCGTTTGTCATTAAGAAAACTAGATAACTAGAGTTGTCTCAACAGAAAGAGAGATAATGTTAGTGGACTTTATATTCTTAGGCTCCTGTGACTCACTCTAAGGGAAACAAAACTGTCTGTCATTATCGTGAATAAATATGAAAGACCAAGCGACCATAAGAGGTTTAAATACAGTAATAAGAGCATTACACATATGCACTAGCTTCATTTTAGCCGCATCCGGAGGAATGGTCAAATGCAGTTTGTGTACTACAGCGTGTCATTCACTAAGTCACTGGTCCGTATTGAAGAACTGGGTCCAGAGGTTAAGTTGAGTGTAACTTGAAAGGTGAAGCATACATACATACATGCACACATATCAACAGTTTTATACACTCGTACAGAGCGGCTTTTAAGTGAGTCCGTACTTAAGCACTTTTTCTCGCCAGATCACCGTTTTAGGTTACAATGCCAGCGATGCATGATTCAGCTGTTATATATTTTTATTTCACAGGCAACAGCAGCTTGATTTGGAAAAACAGAGCCCCTGATAAGTCTTGGTTGGCATCTGATGACGTCACTCGTGCTTTTCGGTTCTAGCGTGGATGTGAAAATCACGTTCGATTCATCGGTATGGTATATAAAAAACGCGAAACTAAGTCAACGTCAACTACTTTTTTATTCTTGTGAAACAGTTTCCATATATATATATATATATATATATATATATATATATTCCAATCCTACATTGCCCCATGAGAAGCGTAGGAACCCGGGGCTAAGCAGTTGGTCCCGACATTTAACATGGGAGTGACCAGCCTCATTCATCCCTGAGTGGCATTACATGAGCAATCAACCCCAACCACCCCATGGAAATAAACCTTCACCGGCTCAATCCAATTGGGGCACAATAATTACCCACTAACCCACCAGGCGCCAAAATTTGGTTATATGGTTACCACCCAGCATAGTAAATGGTTTCCTGGTGTACAGGAAACCATTTGGCTTGTCACTCAGTGTAGAGTCACCCACAGGCAGAAGGAAGAGGAAAGAATGAAGGAAAGACAGAAAAGGGAGTGTAAAGTTACCCGTAGGCAGAAGGACAAGGAAAGAATGAAGGAAAGGAAGACAGAAGAGGATGAAAGGAAAGAAGGATGGAGAAGAGGAAACAGCAGACATCCGACAGCAGCACTACATCGAGTGATTGGATGGTGTGCGCCCCCACCTACCACAATATATATATATATATATATATATATATATATATATATATATATATATTACACCCACACCCACACCCACACACACATACACACACACACTAGTGCGTTGATAGCCATCAGTTCAGCGAGGTGGTTCGTCTGAAGGCTTTTTCTTACTACTCATATTTTTCCTATTTCCTCACCTGTTCCTCCCGTTGTCTCACCTCTTTACTATTCTAATACCTCTCTCCTTAAAAAGAAAGAAAAAAAAAAGGAAGAAATAATAGTAGGTAGTTCAGCCGTAGTTTTGGAAATATGCAGAGCCCAAATTCATATCTGACCTAAGCTTTTGATTGCGATGACGGTTCAATTTAGTTTATTCTTCAAAAGTCTAGATTATTCATTTATTCTGGAAAAAACATCTCACATTGAATGGTTTTTTGAAAGGCTATATCTGACCCTTATTTTGTTGGAACAGGCTCAGTTAAGGTGGATAAAGTCGGATGATCAAAGCAAGAGATGAAATATAATGTAACGCACATCATCGACAATGTTAATAAGGTGTTTTTTATGCATTCAGTTCTTTGGATTTCCCCAGTCACAGAAAATTAGTTGGATAGTATCAGTACTCTAAATATTGTAAATAGGGCAAACTCTAGTATTATTTAGTAGCACATGTTCGGTAACACACAGTTTTGAATACCGTAATATGATAGTGATATAAACCCCGTTGATATTACCTCCTTGAAATGGATGACTTATTTTAATCTTACTCTTTATACCACCAAACGATTCTCTCCAACATAATAATGATATCCTGTAGTAAAAGGGTTAATGAAGTTATAATAAACATAATAAAAGAAATATATTCTGAGTTGATTATATGCAAGAATAGCATATAAAAAGATGTCACCATACTGAAGGCTGTTGTTGCTAATGTTCTTGCTTAGTCCCTGTATGTCTGGCCGAGCAGACCCGTTGGCCACAGGTAAGCAACTAACTTTTGTGGGGCCATCCTACAAGCGGACACCACAGTACATAGGTTACATTGCGTAGGGATGAGGCGCCACCTTTTAGTAGATAACGCCTCACCAGTCCTTTCCACAGCGAGTTGCAGCGAAATATTAAGAGTTTTGGCTCCTGAGTGATCATCACACTTGCTCCATCAAGGTTGCACAGGTACCACATGTAGTGTCCTCATAGCCACACTGAAATAGGTATAAGATTAATCTGCATGCAGGATCATAATATCAAGGCTTAGTAAGGAATATATATCGCTAGACAATGGGTGAACACGAATGCCATCCAGTGTATGCAGTACTTTTATCTGGGAAAGACGAGGCTATAAATATTCTTCTGATTATTTAGTATAATGGGGCAATTCAAAACTGTGAAAATATACCGTTTGGCAGTAGCAAGAACATAGTATGCAAGACGTTATCTTATGATAGACGATACTACAGTTTGTGTCATCTGAGAGAAATGGACCATTCCGGCAACCTGAATACCAGGTCGAAACTGCAAGAAAATTGATGAGCCTTAGTTAATAAATGAATAAATGTTCTTAGGTACTAGTTAAGAGTCAGCCATCCAGTCTAACTACACATGCTGGTTACTTGTGTAGAAAGTTTTTAGCGTTCTTTGTCAGCTTAGAGAAAATGCTTTAGAATAGCTGTAACTATTCCTTATCAAGGGCTAATTGAAAGATAGATTCTGGAAAGGGACGTTTTTGCGTGGTGGCAGAACTATTATCGGGTGCTAGAGCTGCCCGGTGAAACAAATATCCGTCTGTCTCTTCCCTGTAAACCCCAAAGGAGGATGGTGGACTTCAGGAAAAGGACACTTTCCAGCTGCAGTTCGCCAGGTTCTCGTCCAGATGAGCCTGGTACAACTACTACTACTTCTACTACTACTACTACTGCTACTACTTATTCTACTATTCTTATAAGGAGTCTCTCCCCAGGCTGAATAAAGTGTAAGAGTAAGGGTCACCAACTGTCTCTGTTCAGGTACCAATACGTGCGGCCTACTGAAGGAACGTTCGGCGTGAGGTTGGCCAATGGGTCCTGGGATGGTATGGTGGGGATGGTTATGCGAGAGGTAGGAAAGTCATTTTACTACTGTGGATCTGTATATAAGCTAAAGTACTGTTGAACACTTTGCTCTATGGAGAGATCAATAATATGCCTATTAAATAGCTTCAACAGAAAGTTTTCAAATCTTGCTCAGTCCATTTAATTTTATTCGGCTTAAGGTGATCATTCTGGCTCAATCGGTAGAGAGGTGGCCTGCAGTCCTACCGGACCCAGGTTCAAATCCTCGCTGGGGCAGGGAACAGTTTAAGGATTTGAATTTCGTTAAATCAGACTTTACTGATCTACCAGAAGACCCGGCGACATGTCGTAAAAATACCCTCGCTAATACCAATACACCAGTCCTGTATGAGACAGACCTAACGTGTACTCATTATGGACGGGGGGTGTTGGCGCCGAACTGGTGAAATGTAGAGGTGTATGGTATGTAGGAGGACTACTGGGCCTTGAGAGCAGGCTGTGAAGCCTATGCCCAGGGCAGGACACATAAAAAAAAAAAAAAAAATGGAAGCGTTAGGCACAGACTTCATAAACCATTTGGTAATATTTCCTTCATTGCTTGAGAATCATTGTTTGATGATACACCTTTTTTACTCCAAATTGGCCTAAAACCACCATCTTTCCGTCCTGAATGCTGATTTGTAACAATATATTAACAACAGAGTATGGTGCTAATAACAAAGCCGTGATATGGAAAGGACGTAAATATGTATTATTGTCCTTTTCTACCACTAAGCTATGAGCAACAAGCTGCAAAAGGACGAAAATCTGGGCCAAGAGAAGGATGATGAACCACAGTAAAAATATGAAACACATCACGTGATTAAAATGGTTAACACAGTCAGGCTACGAAACACATTCGGCTGAAGCAACTAACTGCTGGACTTGTCCCGACCAAGATACTCTTAATAATCATCGTCCAGTGACCAGCCATAAATCCCAAGTTAATAATCTCATGGCGTGAGGAAATTTAATGTAACCGGTCTGTTTCCATCTGACGTAGCTGAGCAACTTCCATGACATGAATGGCAAGTTGTGGTTGCACGAAATTAAATAAGCCTTATTCATGAGGAGGAACAAGTCCTTGGTTACTAGTCAGATCAGCCCTCTAATCTGACTGTGCCTGGCTATCCACAGCCAAAAGGAGTTAGGGATATTTGTTAGGTCAGAGTGAATTCACTGTATCGGTAATGTCTCTTTCTCAGTTGCTTATTTTGCATATTACACGTAACTGTTCTCGTGTATGAAATTTAAGCCTTAGTAGTATCGATGCGCATAACATAAATACTGTAACATAAAAATGATGTAAGAGCCTGTTGCAAAAATAAGCTGGAGAGGAAGAGGTGTTGGATCACGTCCACACCAAATGCCAGCTGGCTCGGATGGGAGCTCGGCATTATTGTTATTCAGAGTAGGTCAACCCCTCACCCACCAGGGTCCAGTGGGGCCACTTCTATGGGTTACACAGATGCACAATTCTAGCTCTCGTCCGCCTGCAACTGCTAGCGTTTGGTTGGGAAGCTACGTTTGGGAGCATCGTTAGTCAACCAGATTACAATCCTCCTCCTCCTCCTCCTCCTCCTCCTTTTCTTCTTCTTCAACAGGAGGTGGATTTCGCTCCTGGCTCCTTCATCCTGTCCTCGGCCCGTAATGAAGTTATAGACTACACTTGGCCTGTAGAGTCTAGCAATATGAGGGTGCTGGCAGCTATAGGTCGCCCCGAGGTGGATCCCTGGAGCTTCATTATGCCTCTGGCGCCTGTCGTGTGGATGGGTATCATAGCCTTTATAGTCATTATCCCTACAGTAATGCTAATCTCATCCAAGTTGGCCATGTTTGAAGCTGATTACCGACCCGATGAGTGGATGTTTTACTCCATGAAAATAATACGGGTGTTTCTTCAACAAGGTAAGAATTCGTTATGTCTCTATATTTACTTATGGTCTAATATTCATCATTCCTTAAATTATACAATTCTCATCGAAGGAGGTCTCGTCAGAAATAGAGCATTGGCCCAATAATGAATGTTTTACTGAGGGAGAATGTTATTCGGTTACTGATCCAACATGGGAAGATACTTGTACTTGAAACTATTTAATCGAGAATGAGTCTTAATTTCTTAACACCCTGCCTGGCGACTTTGATAAATACTAAACAGCGTAGGGTTGGGGTCTAGTATAATGTTCCACAGTTTCCAGCTAGAATTACATCCACAGCTTGGTGTATCTACTGTAGTACACTATTCAGATATACACGAACGTAAAAGCTACAACACTTGCTGTTTACACATAATGTACATCATACACGTATAAACAAAGTACTTCTCGGCAACGTCATATATCAGTCTGTTTTATGTATCTATCTATCTATCAATATCTATTTGTCTGTCTTTCCATCTATATACAAATTTAATTAATTAATTTATTTATTTACCGCTACTGAATATGTGTGCTGTCCGTCCTGAAACAGTGATATTAGTTTATTGAGTTTCACCATATAATTGTCGAAGCATATTGTTCCGGAATTATTTTTTCTTTGAACTTTATGTTTTCTTAGATATTGATGATATTATGCAGGAAAGAATCCTAGAGTAACCCAAGTACTTGAAATGACCTTAACCTATTTTGGAAGGACATATACTCATTAACCCATTGGAGCCCAGTGTCCTCAATATAGGACAGAACTGGGAATTTCCAACAGTTAATAAAGTAGGGAACCCCAGGGTAGGGACCTATGAGCTTCGCGACTATGAGCCGATAGGCGGAGGGCGGTACGCTTAGTAGGCCTACCCTCCCAGCCCCATGCCTCGCCCAGGAACCCTGGGATCCAATGGGTTAATTGTATGAAAACTGCATAAAGGAAATTGAAGTAACTCATTAAATAATTGAGATACAGCTATTTAGTTGAAAACCCAATGACCAAAAACTTTGGTAAGAATTTTGACTGAATATTTTGCCATTTAGCATAGTAGAAAGCATCGAAATCAAATCTGCTCAGTGTTTTCTTTGTAACACGTTTTAGAGATAACCTCAAAACCTGTAAAGCTATATCTTTACAGAAATATAGGTGTGATCCCTCATTACCTAAAAGGAATATGATTACAGTTATGCATACAGTTAGTCAGTCATTGAGGCAAATGTAAAATGAACCCATGCTTCATTTATTTTTTCCACATCTTTGTCTCCAGACGTTGTTCACATTACACTAGAAATTACCTAAGGTTAATCTAAGTGAATGTAGGGAAGAGTACAGTAAAGTGATGGTCTTTGAGAGAGGTGAAGTCAGTGAATGTACAGCGAGGTTGGATGGTGAGGAATTGGAAAATGTGAGTACGTTTAAGTACTTGGGTAGTGTGATGAGTAAGGATCGAGGTTTGGAGCGTTAAGTGATTGAAAGGGTACAGCAGGGAAGAAAGGTTGCTCGTTCTTTAAAAGCAGTGATAAGAAACAGGAAAGTGAGCATGGAAGTGAAAAAGTTACATGACAGTATTGTGATACCAACTCTAACGTATGGAAGTGAAGCTTGGACGTTGTTGGAAGGACACAAGTCAAGAGTGACAGCAGTGGAAATGAGCCCCATCCCAACCACTTTTCCACCACTGACTTCCCCCAGTCCCGACCATTTTTGGATTTTTTTTTTTTTTTTAGCTCAAACCTCCGCTTTTGGTGAGAAACATCGAAAATTCATAGAGAAATCGCTCATCTGGGGTTTAAAATACTCGATCTAGGTAGGAGTACCTCCTTACCATACAGGGTTTTCTATCAGGCTGACTGCAAAGAAAACGAGTGCTATGGGAGAATAACTATTCCACACCACTCATAAACGGTATTTATTTATTTACTTGGTACGAATTTATATGTAGTATGAGAGTATATTGGTTTTCAAACAGTAATATAGGCATTATAAGCATTGTTTCACTCACTAACTCATCACCATACCTGACCTTTTTTTGCCACATTACGTGATCATCATTTCTGACTGCTTCTTCCTCTAATGTTTGTCCTCCACATTGTCATCGACTGGGGAATCACTCTGGCCCTGAATTTCGTACCGTGGCATGACATGGCTTTACTGGCCAGGTCACTGATAACAGGTGAATTGCTGAGAAAAGGGCATGCAGGGGAGGGGAGGAGGTCATGCTGGGTAAGGCATTGTCCCTGCTTGGCATCTCGTAGATGTAGAGGAAGGTGTCCAATGTATATATACGTGCCAAAAATCACTCGCGAAAATTGAAAATTGTGCAAATTAGGGACCTTGCAATTGATTCGCGTTTATGTACATAGACGGGATTGGCAGTGACAAAACGTGTGGACGTTAATGCACTTCGACGGGACGCCACGGTTTAAGAGGAGCCTGTGGAGTTACATGGAGAGACAGGCTGACGAATGAGGATATAAAGGAGCGTTGTGGTGTGGATGTGGATGTGATAGGAAGCGTTATGAGGAACACACTGAGGTGGTTTGGCCATGTGGAGAGGATGGAGGGTGAGAGAATGACGAAGAGAGTGTATGTGAGTGAGGAGGAGGGGGGAAGAGGGAGGGGGAGGCTGAGGATGAGATGGAGGGATGGGGTGGAGATGTATATGAGAGAGGGGGTTGTGAGTTGGGAGCAGGGCAGTGAAGTGGCGGAGGACAGGGCGACAGGGAGGCGATTTGTTTGTGGTCACCCCAAACGGGATTGAGGCGTCTGGCAATAGATAGATAGATAATCTAAGTACATGTTCTAAATGTGAATGACCTTGAACTTTTTTTTAAGGTCAACGACTTGTTTATGATGCCAAAATTTTAAAACATATATATAGTCAATCGGGGAAAATAAAAACATAAGGCAAATTGGGGTAAAAATTAACACAGCCCTGCCAATCTTTATCTGTCGCCTAATTTTTCTAGTTTTTGGTGTGGTGATAGGCCTACCTATACTCCGTATCATGTGTATGCAGATTTGCCAAACAATGATTTGGTGCCAGGTTATGATCAAACGAGGAATTTTTTTTATTTTCTGCTCATTTAACTTTTTGGGGGCACTTTTTCTTTACGTAATGCTATTTCATGTGCTTTGAATGCACTGCATTCATTTTGCTTTCAGGTGATCAGTGACAATTGCCCTTAAGAGACAAACCAAGAGAGAGGACCTGCCTGCTTTTGTAACCCCAGTGTAGATATGTGGTTTTTACCCTGCATACAGACACCCCCAGAGGGGTAATAAAAAACCTATGTTTCTTATTCCACTTAAAAAACAGCAAAGCAAAAAATACAACAAAACAGCAGTGTGAGGACCAACAAAGCTTCACATTGAAGATAAACTTCATAGAAAACAATACAATTATTTTTCTGAAGAAGCAGAAGTTCATGAATGCTTCAAAAATGTAGTTAAGTTTGGATTTCCTTCTCCTAACAAGGCAAAACATTAGAAGAATGTGAAGTTTGCATGGATCAATCCAAACAAGTAAGATACCAGTATATATAAAGGACAAGAAGGCACTCAGAAAGCGCATACTTCTGTCAGTGCGATTGCAGGATCCTGATCCGGATCCGGATCTGCCTCCAAATTTAATCAATTCTTTTTTGGCCCATGGCCCACTCTTCCACAAAATTTTATTGAAATTCATCGAGAACTTTTGGAGACACTGTGTGGACAAACAAACAAGAAACACAGAAACATAGGTGGATACATAACCTCCAACTTCGTTGGCGGAGGCAAAACCTTGGTTCTTAATTGAAATCATGTGTCTGTATTCAGAATGTATGCTGTATTTTTTAAATCTAATTATAGGTTATGTAGGCTATTAATTTGTTGTACACATAAACAAGGAATATTCATGAATTTTTGGAAGATGTATTTCCATTAGTTTCAGAGTTTTTATTTTTTTTTTTACCCCGAGAGTGGTTATCATTTTCTAACTTCACAGGGTAAAAAAAAAAAAAATCCACATATTCTTTAAAATCTAAGCACTGATTGGTTGTAGAACTTTCATTCGCATGTCATGTTTCAGGTTGTTATGTACCCATTGCCATGTGATATCCAGTCTGACCATTTGCTCTGAAACAGCATCAGTGAAGCAAAGTTAAGGTAAATTGTTTTTATTTGCTCCGATTGACTATACCTTATTCATGCAGTATTTATGACGAATCTTCCTTTTTGTGGCTACACAGTAAGTAAATACGTAATTAGTTCATTATTATTTTGGATTACTACTTCTCAGTACAGTTGTATGATACGAAATTATAAATTTAGCCATGGGCGTTTTTTCAGATGAGTCATTTGGAACCTGTACAGTACATAAAGGTATCTATTTTTCATCAATAATAACAGGGTGATTGGGACAAACTGGATATTCATAATGGATACTAATCCATTTAATTGTTAGCAATACAGTCCAGGCTCGACAGCTTACACATGTTTGTGAGAGTTGCATTAGGAAAAGGTAGTAGAAGACACTCGACTCAAGTTACATAGGTTCGCTATGTCCAAAACTACACGAAATATAATAACCTTAGAATTCCGATGGCACTTCACTTTTTAATATAGTATAGTATATTTATGCCTATCATCTGCACAAGGGTCATTAATGCTGAGAACCACAGATATTAAGGTTTAGGGTGGGGAAGCTCTACACCCCTCATCTTCCTTTTTCCGTTAGCAGCTCTGAATTTCACTGCCATTTCCACTACACTTGACTTGTACTTCATCATGGGATTTTTTCCACAGCCATCTCGCTAACACTTATAACAATACAACACCATAGTTTACTGTCACTGAATACAAATTTGTACTTGTGAAATGAATTGCCTCATGTCAAGTCAGTAATTTGCGTGAAATTCTCTCACAACGAAACCAGGTGAATATTTTCATTCTTGGCAAAGCTCATCAGCCACGGTATTTTAAGCTCAAACAAAGAAAAGACGAAAATATGAATATGTGTCAATACAGTGAATAAAGAAAAACAATATGAAAATATATTCGTAATTTTAAGAGCTTGTTTCGATGCAGACTTTCATGAGCGTTTATAATGATGAATTTTTGGGATTCAGTTTTTGAATACAACAAATAGTTGGCAAGGAAAAAAAAAAGAATTTGGCAACACATGACAACTAACTGAGTAGTTTCTAGGATCACCCTTGTGACACTAAGAAGCAGTAAGGTGTTGACTTTCAGTATTGTCACTATTTGCCCCACTAGGAGGGCACAGGATATGACACGAATGGCTTGAAAAATTTTCCCTCTAGAAGTTGCATGAATCTGACATTAAAAAGGAACACTGAACATATGTACGGTGGTACCTGTCATGATACGGCTACTCCTTTACAAAACCAAATAAGCATCACTGTATTCACCATTATCCTCTCTCTACTCCCACCCAGTAAGTAGAATGGAAGGGATGTAATAAGAGTAAGAGAAATGCATATGTTACTAAATACACAATAAAATGGAAGAACATGATTTTTTCAAGATCTGCATTTCGCGTCTCCTTTTAACGGGAGAAGCTATAGAGAAAATAAGGTGGTCCTTAATGCCTGGGGGACATTCATCATTTATTCAAACTGTATTAAGGCTAGAGGATTACAGAAAAAAAAAACAGGATAAAGGAAAAATATGAATGTCTTAGAGCAGGGAGACCCGTATTCTTCTCTATTGCACCTTCTCACTAGTCCTGTTTGTACCTGTCTTCTTCTTTTCCCCCTCTGGCACACACACACACACACACACACACACACACACACACACACACACACACACACACACAATCATTCCATTGCAAGAACAGCCGCATGGAGCTAATACCATATTTTTTAATGTGTGTTGCCAGTTGTCTGTGTGTCAGAAAAGGAGTTCAGCTGGTTCTGATCCCATTTTAACCAATATTGCCGGATAGATTAAATGTTTGCGGCGGCTTCATCCATTATTTTTTCTAATCAATTGGTTAAAGGTCAAAGTCACACTGCAGGGTCATCTTAAATGTTTTCCTGTTCTTTAAACCACACTTGATGAATGGGATGAAGGTAATGCAAGAACGAAGGAATTCGATTTTGAGAGATCAGTCAGTGGAAATCATAGGGTTGAAAGCATGGTCGAAGATCGTTGCATGTGTGTCTGTGTTGAAGTGGAGAATTTGAACAGATCTGATCTGACTCGAACAAACTTGGTCACATTGATCTTTTTTTTTTTTATATAGAACAAATTAGGCATGGAGGAAGAAATTCAATTTCGAGAGCAATCAGGCAAAGATCAAGGTCAGAGGAAAGATCAATGGTCAGAGTTACAAGGCAAGATCAACAGTTCTGCTCAGATTTAGATCACAATTTGATTCAACGGTTAGAGTCACGGAACAAGATCAAAGTTCAGCATAAGTGTGTATGTGTGTGTTAATAACTAAAATAGTTTTGATCTTATTTTAACTAAACTTGCTGGAAGAGTTTTGAGTCATCCACCGCGTTTTCCTGTTGTTAATATTAAAAAGATAACAACAATAATGCCACATGGCAAGGCTGCTACAACATTTCTGAATTAAACGATATTGCCCGACTTTAGGGTGATAAGGTTTTTGCCTGCCATATATATATATATATATATATATATATATATATATATATATGTGTGTGTGTGTGTGTGTGTGTGTGTGTGTGTGTGTGTGTGTGAATCTGTTCCCATTGTATCTCATGAACGGCTTGAGCTATCATCATGAAACCTTCAGGGTATCAAGATATCGCCAAAATCTTGGCCGAGTTCGAAACTGGGCACCCGTGGTCAAGGTCAAGATCAACAAAATGGCTGCCAAAAGTTAACTAGTTTTTATTGCCCGCCTTTAGCACCACTGTATATCATGAATGGCTTGAGCTATCAACATGAAACCTTCAGGGTATCAAGATATGGCCAAAATCTTAGACATAGCCAACAGCATATTCTTACGGGCGATTTGCATTCAGGTTCCGAATGCTTTCTTTCATTGGATACGAGTTCAGGGTAATGCAAACATGGACGGAATTGATTTTCATAACTATACACCACAAATCAAGGTCTCTGGGGAAGGATAAATGTTTGACCTTCTAACACAATTTTGATTTGACTTGGATTCAGTTTGTTCCGAGTATCAATGATCAGCCATGGACGGGGCATTTTGATTTTGAGACCAATCGGTCAAATGATAAGGTCGCAAGGCAAGGACAACTCAAAAGGTAATGCTTACAGGGTAAAGTTTAATATCAGATTTTTCTACTGTTTGCAGGGAGCTGGTGTGTCATTCTTTGAGTGTGTCTACTTATTTCAGTTTCATTCCTAAGCTGAACACATTTATTTCTGGTTCAGGGTAGGCAAATAATAGATTCTTGAACAAGCCACTTGCTGTTATGGTTCATATTCTAAGAGGAGTGGGGAGCTTCGCAGCACCTTTTCTCTTAGCGATTCACTTTGCATATTGCACATTTGCAGTAGATGAGAAGTTGTTGAATGCTGTGAAGAGTATGTATGAGGGTGCTAAGGCTGCAGTGAACTGAGTGAGTTTTTCTATTTGAAGGTTGGGTTGAAACAGGGATGTGTCATGTCTCCATTGTTGTTCAGTCTGTATATGGATGGGGTTATAAAAGAGATACAAAGTAGGGCAGCGGATATTGGAGTGGTCCTAATAAGAGAGGGCAGTGTTTGGAAAATCCCTGTATTGTTTTTGCAGATGATACTGTGTTGTTAAGTGAAGACGAAGGGGAGCTGCAAGGCTTGGTGGATGAGTTTGGGAGAGTGTGTAAGAAACGGAATCTAAAGGTGAATGTAGGGAAGAGTAAAGTTATGGTCTTCGAGAGAGGTGAAGTCAGTGAATGTACAGTGAGGTTGGATGATGAGGAAATGGAAAATGTGAGTACGTTTAAGTACTTGGGTAGTGTGATAAGTAAGGATAGAAGTTTGGAGGATGAAGTGCTTGAAAGGGTACAACAAGGAAGAAAGGTTGCCCGTTCCTTGAAGGCAGTGATAAGAAACAGGGAAGTGAGCATGGAAGTGATAAAGTTATTACATGACATTATTGTTATACCAACTCTAACATATGGAAGTGAAGCTTGGACGTTGTTGGAGGGACACAAGTCAAGAGTTAGAGTAGTGGAAATGAGTTATATGAGAGGAGCACGTGGAGTCACATGGAGAGACAGACTGACAAGTGAGGATGTGAAGGAGCGTTGTGGTGTGGATGTGGATGTGATAGGAAGCGTTATGAGAAACACACTGAGGAGGTTTGGCCATGTGGAGAGGATGGAGAGTGAGAGACTGACGAGGACAGTGTATGTTAGTGAGGTGGAGGGGGAAGGAGGGAGGGGAAGGCCAAGGATGAGACAGAGGGATGGAGTGGAAAGGTATATGAGAGACGGGGGGGTGAATTGGGAGCAGGGCAGGGAAATGGTGGGAGACAAGATGACGTGGAGGTGATTTTTTTTTTTTTTTTGGCCACCCCATATAAGGGATTAAGGCATCTGGCAATAGATAGATAGACAGACATGTGCCTTCTCTTTAATGTTTCATATATTGATTGCTATCAACATAGCTTACATTTATGATTTATGTCTCTAACGAATCGAACAATCAAACGATTGTGCCTAGAATTTTGGGACTCAGCGTCAGAGCTTGACCCAAGATCCTATGTTTATGAGATAATTTATAGGTATTGTATATTTTGGGCTAAGTTGATTCCAGGTTCTCGTCACAACCACCTTTATAGTGTCCTCTATACCGACAAGGCATTCATGGGCTTTTGTTCTCTCTTCTCCAATCCCAGTGTGGAAACTAATTCCCCCCTGGAGGAGAGATCCTGTGTACAGCGGTATATGCACACCTTTTATTATGATTGTCCCTGTTGGAAGCAGAGGAATTTACCAGAAAATGAATAGTGTTGCTTCAAAGTGGTTTAACCCGCGGCGTCCCGGGGACGTACTTCCACGTCCTCACGTTTTGTCACAGCTAATCCCAGCGACGTACTTCAACGTCCTGCAATTGCAAGGTTCATAATTTCAACAATTTTCAAAATTCGCGCGAGATTTTCGTTTCGCCCGGGTACCCAAGCCTCCCCTACCTGCCGCCAGGCGGGGAGCATCCTAGACCCCACGTGACCTGCGCTCGCCCTTGTCTCGGTCACTCACCTGCTAGCAGTGACCCAGGTCAGACATGGCGCGGAAAGGTCTCTCAGATGAGGAAATCGCATCCGTCCTGGAAGCCTTCACTGGAGACAGTGATTCTCCACTCGATGATGATGTGGTGGATCGCGATTACGTCCAGCCAGAGGAAGAAATAAGTAGCAGTGATGAGGAGGTCCCTTCGCCCCGAAAAACGCGGTATGTGACATACCGTAAGGCAAGGGAAGGCCAGCTTGCTCCCCAACCACGTGCACAGCTATCTCTCCATCCCGAATCTGATGAGGACGAGGATGAGGACGATGAGGATGACGGAGGCTTAGGACGTGATATCGCCGCGTGGTTGGGAAAAGAGAAAATATCACCACGAGGATCAGAAGGTGGGGCGAGACGACACATAAGGTATGGTGAAAGTACTTTGTCTGGGGAAGTGGCAAGTGGTGTGGTGGGATTGCTGGGAGAAAGGGAAAGTGTTGTGGCGGCAGCGCGGGGTGAAAGTGAAAGTGGTGTGGGGGTAGTGCGGGGTGAAGGGGCAAGTGGTGTGAAGGAGGCAGCACGAGCACGTGGTGCTCGTAGGCCTAGGGGAGAGGAGGTTGAGTCACTCCCCAGCACTTCTTTCGCCCCTGAATATTCCCAAACTTCCTCCCCACAGCCCCAGGATGTGGGGAAAGGAAAGAAAGGGAAGGGAAAGGGTAAAGGAAAAGGGAGAGGGAAGAGAAGTGCGAGTGATGAGAGGCGCCGCTCTCCACCTCCCCAACCTCCCCCACCACCCTCACCTCCCCACCCTGACGAAGGGGACGATGGTGACGTGGCTGGAGACGGTGGTGTCACGTGGAACTGGGAAGATGGGAGTAATTTTACTCCCATCATTCACCCTTTCACTGAGGAGTGGCGGTCAGGTTGCACGGCTCCAGGTGTAAATGCAGGTTCGTCACGGTTGGATTTTTTCAACTTGTTCTTTGGTGAGGCGTTTGTGGGGCGCATAGTTGAACAAACTAATATTTTTTCACAATCACAGTGCCGTGAAAGTGAACGTTTGGGAACCACGAGCAGGCATTCCCAACAGTATGACTATCCCGTGACTATTTCAGAGATGTTCCTATTTTTGGCCCTGGTTATCTTGATGGGTGTGGTAAGGAAAAACCAAATTCCTGCCTACTGGACAACTGACCCAATCATCCTCACACCTTTCTTTGGAAAGGTGATGGGTTGTAACCGATTTCAGTATATTCTCGGCCGCCTCCACTTTTTTGATGCAGATGATCCAGCCAATGCAAATAACACCGATAAAATGAAGAGAATTAGGCTGGTATTTGATCATTTACGGGAAATGTTCCGCTCCTCATTTTATCCCTACAGAGACCTCGTCATAGACGAGAGTCTTGTGTTGTGGAGAGGCAATATTTCCTTTAGGCAGTACATACCCAGCAAGAGACACCGTTTCGGGTTCAAGATCTTTGTTATGTGTGACTGTAAGACTGGTTATGTGCAAGACATAGTCTTGTACACGGGCGCACAGACAGATATAATAGAAGATCGGAGTATAGGACTCTCTGGGGCCGTGGTGAAGACAATGATACGAGTAGAAGAGTACCTTCATCGTGGTCATGTGTTGTACCTGGACAACTGGGACACTAGCCCTCTTCTCGCTAGGTTCCTCCACCAACATGACACCGGAGTCTGTGGTACAGTCAAGAGAAACCGTCGCCATATGGTCAAGATAGGGAGGAAACTTGACAAGAACGAAGTGGTTTTCTTCCAGGCCAATAACATCCTTGCAACCCTGTGGAACCACAACAGGGAAGTTTGCCTTCTATCAACTGTTCACAGCCCCCTGATGCACCGCACAGACTCCGTGGATCACCGTAGCGAGAGGAGGCGCAACGTATGGAAACCAGAGTCTGTACTTGCCTATAATCTGAACATGAGGCAAGTTGATCAGTCAGACTCGATGATTTCAAGTGTTGACTGTGCCAGGACCACGATGAAGTGGTACAAGAAATTCTTTTTCCACTTGCTCAACATCACGGTCCTGAACGCCCACTACCTGCACGCAATGACCACCGGAGTATCCGAGACCTTTGAGGGGTTTGTGAGGGAGCTGGCACGTGAAATAATCGCCAAGCATGCCCAGGACAGACCCACACACCACACCCGCACCCCCCTGGCTGCTCAGACTCCCCTACGTCTTGCAGGACGCCACTATCCCAGCGCAATCCCTTCTGAACCAAACCGTCGTAAACCCCAGCGTCGCTGCCATGTATGTAGGCACTCGACAGTCAGACCATCCACTCAGAGAAAAGACACAAGATACGAGTGTGTCGAGTGCAATGTTGCGTTGTGCCTTCAGCCTTGTTTCAAGGAGTATCATAATTTCCTACACTACTGAAACTGTGTGGGAAGGCGAAATGACGCTCATGTTAATGGTAAGGCCAGTCAGTAGGTGCTAAGTCAAATATAAAATTGAAACGGGTGTTATTTTTTCAGAAAAGTAATGTATAAGATGAGAATTAGTGTAAGTGGAATGAATTGTTATCAAAACTACACCCACTGTGTAAATCTGGTCAGTAAATATGTGATAGCAAGGAAATAAAGTGGAAACGGGTGTAATGTTAGCATGAATAAAACGTATAAGTTGAACATTAGTGTAAGTTGTCATAATTGATGTCACGAGTACACCCACATTCTGGTCAGTAAGTATGTGATAGGAATTATATACAGTGGAAGATGTTGTAATGTTAGTAGTAAGGTATTTTATAAGTTGAATACTAGTGTAAGATGAAACAAATGATATCGCGATAGCACTCCCTGTGTAAGTACGCGCTAATATGACGCTCAGTTCCATCGTAAGTTCAGAAATGATGTGATATCAATTATATCAAGTGTAAACATGTGCAATGTTAGTGGAGAATTATTATATAAGTACAAAAATAGGTTGTAAGTTGAAATAGTTGTCATAGCGACTTCACCGTGTGTGTTATTATGCGCTATTATTACGCTATATATTTACGTAAGGCCTGAAATAATCTCAAAACAGTTCTGTAAAGTTGAAAAGTGTATAATAATATTAGAAAAGTATTATGTAAGTAGAAAAAGCACAATACGAGTTGAAACAACAGTCACAGCGAGTTCACTCACTACATAAATAAGCGCTAACATTACGCTAAATGTTATCAAAAGGCCTGTGAATACGTAAAAACAGTTCAATAAAATGTAAAATGGTATAATGTTATTGTAGAAGTATTATGTAAGTAAAAAAAAATATATGTATCATGATTTTAGAATGTTAGCGATTCATCGTGACCAAGTTGGCCGATTTTGTTCGTTTCGCACGATGGTACAATGCTTATTTCTGCTCTATTTTTGTATAAAATCCAATATACTCTTTTATCACATGTTTTTATGTTTGTAATAAATTCATTTCTACTTACTTTCATTGGTTTTCCAGACTTATAATACCACAGAAAACGTTTGAGGCTCAGACCGCCTAGTGAGAACACGGGGCCAGGTGGGACCAAGGCATACCTGGTTAAGCTAATTAGGGACCCCGGGGACCAATTTCTTTGCCACCGACCATTGTTTCTGACCAAAAGCGAAAGTTTAAGCAAAAAAAAAAAAAAAAAAGGTCGAAAAATGGTCGGGATTGGGGGGTACCAGTGGTCGAAAAGTGGTCGGGACGGGGCGGGTTAATAACCTAGGGATTTGCTCAAGTATTCTGGTTAATAGTCTATCATTAATAAAACTCCTTCATGCACAATGATGCGATTCGTGTCCCATGGGTGTTTCCTGGAACACACACATTGACGTGAGTCGCATGAAGAAGCAGAAAAAAATTCACCAAAAATTTAGTTTTCAGCCAATTTGTGTCAAATTTTGGTCTGTTCTAGCAGGGACGTCTCGCATCCAAATTAAATACTTGGGAACACTGTGACTGCTCTGATGAGAATGCACAGCAGTAAACCTCAGTACCTCACGGCCAGCCAGGCTGAAGTGTAGCACTGCTTCAGTTGTCCCTTTAAATCCTCCATTTTCCCCCTCCCGCCCAAGGCAGAAGCCATTATTGAAATAGCTCCCTGAATAAAAAAATAGTTATGTGTAGGAAATGACTTTTAGTTTTTAGCTATTTTCTGGAAAACTTAAAATTGTATGATAAAGTCGCAAACGTTTTTAGAATGCTGATGAAATTCTCATTCTAAACATCTAATAACAATTGTTTGTATGATAGAAAACATTCAAGTTATGATGTTCGGAAGTGAGAGTGACATTCCACAATGTTTATTCACACCAGCTTAATGTACCCTTATTCGTGCTTTTTTGTATTTTTTTTTTTTTTTTTGCTTATCAGCTAGAACAAACATGAGCTTATCCGATGATGTAGGTTTTATGGCAATAATATATATATATATATACATATATATATATATATATATATATATATATATATATATATATATATATATATATATATATACTAGGGTGGCAAAAATGAGGCGAGAATACATGTTTTCATAAGTGGGCAGGGGGTGGGGGCAGAGAGAGGGATGGAATAAAATCGTGAGCCAGAATACTTACCGAAACTTACTGCACGTGAGGGAGTTAAATGCTACTGCATTTAACCTCTTGCGGACAACTATAAAGTAAATATGTGTATTAATACTTATAATGCAGGGAATATTCCACGTACCTGACTGGACATGCATGGTACGGTGATGTGGAAAACGGACGGAGGTCTTATATATCTTAACGTTGAGAAAATGAATATTTGGGTTTAGCTTTATTTAAAACTAAGATTGACTTCTTAAATTAGACCTTCCTTGCAAATTTCATGAAGTAATTCAGTGTACTTAGGTAACTGTAACTGAACGATTTTTGGCATCTCTGATTCCAAAGAGAGAGATGTGCCATTTTTTCACTTAGTTCCAAAGTCTCGTTCAAGCAAGCTAGCTGCCGTGGGCACTGTGGATAGACGGCACCAGAACTCTTGGATAGACCCATGCAACCCAAGCAAGGCTGCAATACCGTGATTATCTGTCATTCCGACTTACCCAGCTAAGTATCCTTTAAGATTTGGCTAAATTGAGGGGAAGTGGCTAGGATATAAGGAGATAATAATTGGTGTTAATTATACCTCACACATTCGATGAGACTCCTATTACTTAATTTTAACATGTGGTGTTTGATAGAACTCAGATGTGTGCAGAGGCTTTAAGCGGGTTGAAGGTTGCTTGCATAGAGCATAGTTTGACTCCGCGTGCGGTAGAGGTGCCAGATACAGAAATTTGTATATACCGGACACAGGGCTAGTTCCTTCTCAAGTGACGAACGACTAAATGCCGTTCTGGAAAGGGAACACCACTGTACCATCCTTTTCCTGGTAGTGAAAGATAATTATGAGGTTGTGAAAGTTAATGACATCGTCAAGAATATTATCGCAGCTATTGGGATTATTGAAGGGCTGTGTAAGTACTCTGTAGCCATAGCTCTACTTGAGCCAAGACATCTACCCTATGGTGCACCAGTTAGTTATGGGACATATAAACTAAGCCAGCAGGGCCATAAATCGCTAGTTGCAGAGAATATACAGTGGGAGAGACTTTGTCCATTTTAATGCAAACCCTTCCAGGCAACTCTTAAGGCTGACGGTATTTATTGGAACCGTCAAGGTAGAGAGGCAGTCCTGATGAGATTCATATACTATATGGAACGTAAGAGGGATGCCTTCTGCGTGATAGAAACCATGGGGGTCTAATGAAATATTGAAGAACCAACTGCATCTGCGCTTATGTTAATTTAGTTGTTTATTAAGAGGATTATGATTGTGGATACAACAGTATAACCCAAACGGTTTAACAACCCAGGGAAAAAGGTTCAAAACCTTCCCCACAGTCATTAAAATTTAAAGTAAAAAACATTTGAAGATTGTAAGGTAAGGATCCAAAACGTCCATTTCATTGTTCAAGACGTTAAAAAGAGGAATGATTGGTAACGAGAGCTATAAATGACTGTAAGGAATCATTAGAGGAAAAAACACTATCAGAAGAGAAATTGAGAGGATTTTTGAACATCCTAAAGGACAGATGGACTACGTATGAAGGAAGTTATACCAGTTTAGATGCAGCTATCGTGAAGGAAGATGATAAAGATCTCTGTGAATTGGAAAGTTCGAAGTATGAAAATAATATATAGGTATATATAACAATCATAAAGTTGTTTTAAACAAAAATAGCTGATATTTGTGCAGAAACAGGAGGTTTGGACCTGTGTTGTAAAGCCACACTACCAGAAATTACGTCCCAAGAGTTTGATGGGGAGCAAAATTATAAATCCTTGTGGGATAAATTTAAAGACTTAGTCCATCATAGAACAGGCCTCTCCAAGGTTAGGAAATTTCTATATGTTAGGACAGGTCAAGGGCACGCCTTATTAGTCGATAAGTTAAATACCCATGGAAAACGATAATTACGAGGCTGGTTAGACTATCCTTAGACAGATTATGAAGATAGGGAGCAGGTCATTACCCAATCACTGAAACCTCTAACTGAATTACCCATGCCGAGACATCATTTTTATTTTTAGCAAAACTTTTGGAATGCATTGTGTTGTAATTTAGAAATTTTAGGTACTTAAGAAGCTGTAAAAGCAGCAGATTGGGTGTTTTCTAAAAATGTAACCTTAAATTTATTACCTATGCATTGTATAATAGGTACCAAAAAGATCACATCTCCTGTATGGAGGTTGGGGATGGCTTAATGCAACTTGCAAACATCTGCAAGGAAGTGAAATCTGCTGAAAGCAAACCAAAGGCTGAAGTAAAGAAAAAGACAACTAAGCAACTGGCTGTGAAACCTGAATCAGTCTCAGTTAATCCCCTAAATGAAAAGGCTGTTGGCACTGTTATTAGCTCTTGACCTCACCACGTACGTGAGATAAAGCCATTTTCTATGTAAGGTATACTCAGATATTTATGCTGGGAAGGGTATAGCAATGTTCAGTACACTTTTCTGATTACTTATTACTTCAGCATCTATCACAATTTGTGTGTCTTTCTCACTGTGAATGCATTATCTTACACTTACTTGAAGATAGATATAACCTGACTTCATTATGTACAGTCCTGGCACTTACAAGAAGGTATTTACAACTTGACTTCACTATATAGTCCTTACACTTACAAGAAAATATTTACAACTTACAGTTACATGAAAATATTTACAAAATGTCCTCACTACGTACAGCACTGAGTGAGGCGCACATGCAGAGTAAGGCAGAGCGAGCATGAGGGGGGGAGGGAGTGAGTGTATTGCCTTTTCAGCCTGGGGGATGGTAGAGGAACAGTTATCTTACAGGCCTGCCAATTTTTACCCGTGAGTCTCGAAAAATGTGGTCACAGTAAAGTTTTTTATTTTAAACCATTTTAAAACGGCACTGGCACTGGCCGTGGAAATATGTCAGACCGTTTTAAAATGGCACTGGCACGTCGTGGGTTAAGGAATAGAATACAAGAGGATTATCCTAATGTTGACATTCTAAAACTCAAAATATGCTGGGTCTTAACTGGGATACAAGGGTTGATGAAATATGATTAAAACCAATGAAGTTTTCAGATGTAACACTTGTTAAGCCAGGTCTCCATGTTATTTGACCCATTAAGATTGGTCAGCCCCATAGTTATTAGGGACAAATGTTTAGTACAAGAGGCTTGGTGAGAACAGTTGAACTGGGACAATGAATTAGGTGAGACCTATGTTGAACAATGGAAACAGATTAGACAGGAAATTAAAAAAAAGCAGGCAGATAAACAGTAACAAGCAGTCACATTTGCATGTATTTTGTGATGCTTTGCAAAAGGCACATGGGACAGTAACTTATTGTGCAACAGGAGGATATAGTAAAATTATGTCCAAAGCCAAAGTTCCATCAATAAAAGGAAGAACCCTACTTCAAGTAGAATTGGCTTCCATGAAAGTAGGAACAAGGCCAGGTATTTAACCACGACTCTTCACACTCAGTTTGAGGATATTCATTTACAGATTGATAGTGAGATCTGTATTTACTGGATTGGAAAGGAAGACAGTAAAATTCCTTTTGTCTGCAATAGAATGAAGACTTTATAAGAACTGTCTTCCAAATTAAATTCTTGCATGCATCCTCCAATCAAAACCCAGCAGTCTTCTCTCGAGTGGCTCTACAGTAAAGTGATTTATTTGAGATGCCTTGTGGTTCAAAGATCCTAAACGGTTACGTTCTAAAGAATTGCCTGAGCAGAAACAGTATAATATTGCTGAGGTTAGTGTTGTAAACTTGGATCCTGTTGTACCTGACCAAGATGTAACAGAGATCAGTAGATTTAACTCAATAAGACAACTTGACACAAATTTGTTGTAAGATTTTTAAATAAGACAGTGGGATTTGAGGAGTTTGAACCCATGGAATACCGGACGAAAAAGTTGCAAATGAAATATTATGGAGAGATTTTCCACCTTTAATGTTAAGGCATTAGCAGCAATAATAAGCTGATAAAGAGATTTAGGATTATTCTTAAATGGAAAGGGTCTAAGTAGATGCCGTGGCAGAATAGTAGAGCCTGATTTGCCATTCCAAAGTAGACATCCTATATTGTTAACAAAGAACGATTATTTTGCACAATTAATTGTTGTGGAAGCCACTGAGTTAACTCTTCATGAAGGTGTGCCGCAGACTTGGGCCCGAGTCTGAGAAAGGTGTTTGATTCCTAGGGGTAGACAGGTTGTGGAGAAATATCTCAAGAATTTTATTATATGTAGGAGGTATGAACAGCTAACATATGACTATCCAGGACCATCTTTTTTGCCAAAGAATAGGATAAATAGAAGTCGGCCCCTCAAAGTAACTGGAGCTGACTACACTGGAGCTACAACCGTTATGGGTTAGGGAACTCAACATAAGGTATACACATGTTTGTTTACTTGCATTTACCCAAGAGCAGTCCATCTAGAAGTGGCAGAAGACTCAAGTTCAGAGATATTCTTGAACGTATTCAGAATATTTGCTTCTAGACTCTCTTATCCTAGTAAATTAATAAGCAACAACGGAAGCAACTTCGTTCGAACATCACTTTTAATTTAAGTGATGCGTGACCAAGAAGGGTACCAGTACAGGGTCCTCGAGACTTGTGGAGAGATCTTGCTAGGGGTCATATTACGTGACACAGTGTATCATTTTTTGCCTGGCCACAGATATGTGGAAAGTATTTCCCCCCCACATGAGATATCAAGTGTGCAGTGATGTACGTGCACCTTTAATATTGTTATTCCTTCTAAAATCAGATGAATTTACCAGAGAATATATAGTGCTGGTTCAAAGTGGTTCAACAACCCTGAGATTTGCTCTAGTATTCTGGTTAATAATCTTTATTATTAATAAATTTAATACTACTGTGTTATGGACAACAATAATGTAAATACATGTATAAACACTTATAACGATAGGAATATACAATGTATCTGACTGTTCATGTGCGGCATGGCAACGTAGAAAACAGATCTTATATATCTTAACGTAAATAAAATGAATAATTGGTTTTAGTTTTATTTAAAATTTAGATTAACTTATTAAATTAGACCTTCCTTGTTAATTTCATGAAATAATTCATTGTATTTAGGTAATTATAATTACATAATATTTGGCTTCTCCTATTCCGATGAAGGAGAGAATGTTCCATTTTTCAGTTAGTTCTGAAGTCTCGTTCAGGCAAGCTAGCTGCTGGGAGCACCATAGATAGACGGTACCATGATGCTTGGATAGACCTATGTAGCCCAACCAAGGCTGCATGCCCATCATTATCTGTCATTCTGACTTATCTAGCTAAGTATCCTTTAAGATTTGGCCATATTGGGGGGATGTGGCTAGGAAAGGAGATAGTAATTGGTGAGTTAGGGTGTTAGTTATACCCCAATCATTCTAAGGGACTACTATTACTTAATTTTAATATTTGGTGTTTGACAGAAGAATACCCTGAGAAAGAATAATTTCTGGCACTCAGCGACATCAGTGTCATACTCACGGAAAACTGCTAATAAACTGTGTAAAAAGTGTCTCGGTATATATGAATCTCACCTTAGAGTATTCATTGTACTTACAATTGTGTAATTTTATAAGCAGCAGCAGAAGCAGCTGTTTGTAAGGCAAGCGACCAGGTTTGTTGCCATACATCACTCGCACATACCCTCTAATGGGTTATTATCTGTCATCCACATCTTACTGTATTTTTTTTTTGGTTGACTTACATTAATGTTTATGGATGGCATAAAGGGTTATTGTCCAGTTAACCACTATGTGTGTTAGGTTTAAAAAAGGTTAATTTTCTGACCTCTAGTTCCCTTCATATTAGTGCTAGGATATATTCGTTTTTTGCCATTTAAGATTTGTGTCTGAACACCGCCTGGTGGTGGTGGGAGCGTGTGATGGTGGGTGTGTGGATGTTGATGACCCTGGTGCTGACACGGAGCTACGCCGGCACGCTCATGTCCCTCCTAGCTGTCAGACACATCCCTCAGCCATACCAGAGTGTGAAGGACGTACTAGATGATCCCTCCATTACTATGATATGGCAGAAGAGCTCGGCTAATGAACTTTATCTCAGGGTTTGTATTATGCATATACTCGTACATACAGTATTTCGTGGGTTTGAATGATGAGTGAACGGAAGTGTGTTCATTGAAATGGTCAGACTTTGGATGACTGGACACTGCTACTCCTCACCTCGCCCTAGGGTGGGAAAGGAGGTCCACAGGATGATAATGACACACACACACACACACACACACACACATGTATATATATATATATATATATATATATATATAAATATATATATATATGTATATATATATATATATATATATATATATATACATGGTGCCTCTGTGGCACAGTGGTAAAGTGTGCGTTTTCGTGCAATGAAGAACGAGGGTTCACGCCCCGCCAGGGTTATAAACTTTGGGAGCGTTCTTCTGGCCACGTACTGCACTGGCGGACACAAGGGGTGCTGTGGTTGAACCAGTGTCGCATACTCTAAAGTATGCTTGGACCCAGTCGGGTTGCACGGGCCGATTACACTTGGTTCACAGACTACACACACATCCAAAGCCACTCCAACACTATAATTACACTTACAAGCACTTCTCACCCTACATACAATCTCTACCATATATATATATATATATATATATATAATATCACCCTCCATATGTCCACTGTTGATCTAAGGCATCCCCCACCCTTGTCCACGAATTCCTTGACTAAGACAATCTCTGCCACGTTTTGCCTGCAAACTTCTCTACCTCATCTCTTCATCTCCTGTCTGGCATTTTTCTGCTACACTTACAGTCTCTTGGAGTCCAGGCAGTTCTCCTTTTGTTCCATCAGTTATCGCTTAATCTTGCCACATGACCTTCCCACCTTCATTTGTGTTCTTTTGTAACGTCAATAATGTCTTTGACTTTGGCCTGCTCTCTCACCCAACTTGATCTTTACCTTTCAGTTAAAGATATTCCCAACATTGACCTTTCCATTGCTCTTTGAGAACGGATTAGGTGATTTTTCATCGATTTTGTCAGTTTCCAGGTCTCACAACCGTACGTCATAACTGGCATTACACATACTTTTCGTTTCATACATACTGGCAAACTACTGTTCATGATGTATCTGTGTTTACCGAAAGTTTTCTATCCAATTGCAGTAAGTTTTTATTTCGCTATCAAGGTTATTCGTTAGTAAGAGTATTAATTTTCCAAAAAGTAATTATGCTTCTCGACTTCTTCAAGAATTTCTTAGCCTTTTCTGGTGTACTTGGATTTAACATTAGTTTTATTCCGAATCATCTTTAGCCCTAATTTGAAACTTTCTAGTTAAGTCATTTAATATTTCTTGCAGTGGATCTGCTGTTTCTTAGATTAGCACAATGTTATCGGCAAAACATCTTGGTTTAGGTTTCTCCATTTATGTTTACTTCTTTGTTAGTCCCAGTCTAGATTTCTGAAAATACTTTCTAGGCGTTCAGTAAATAATTTTGATGAATTGTATCTCCCTGATGCACACACTCCTCAATTTTATTTTTTTCGAGTGTCGATCTACATTAACTGTAGCAGTTTCCTCTTTACTCGTATTTATGTTTTACGTTTTCACACACACACACACACACACACACACACATATATATATATATATATATATATATATATATATATATATATATATATATATATATAGATATATATATATATATATATATGTATCACTATACACTGGGTAGCAAAAATGAGCCAAAAAATGATTTTAAAAATTAGGTGAAGTGTGCACCTTAGTGGTGTGATACAGTAGGACAGATGGAGAAGCATTCCTAATGATCAGGACTATTTCCAAACAGTCTCGCGTCTATGAATCATTTCAAAGATCATTCCATCCAGGGGTGCCGAATAAATTTTTAGAGGGTAAACATGCAACCTGGTAATAACTGTTGTTTGTCTTTATGGTGGACGACGGCTTGCCTTTCTCCCTTCTCTGCCACTCTAGCACATTATGTAACACCCAAGTAACAATCCACTTTGTTCTCACTGGAATGCAACCCCGAACTTCATGACATTCTTACTCGTCTCGCACATGTCACACCACGAACATTCAGCACAACAAAAAATAAATGGGAATGCCAGACTTTAGTGGCTCGTTTCCAGCAGTCCACAGGGTTCACGTCCAGGTGAACTTGGGGCAACAATAACAAGAACAATAACAGCGGCAACAACAATAGCTTATTGGAAAATGATATAGGCTACTGTCATTAAATTTCAAAGGAAAACTTACATTCAACGTGTCATCCTAAACTGAAACAAATCGTCCAAAAAATAGCAGGAAAAATAATTTTAAAGGAAAAAATGCGGCACAAAAGGTCAGTGGACTTGTTTTGATTAGCTTAGGACCTTTGTGCGATTATATTTTGTTAAACTCTTAATATCTGAATTAGTCTATAACCTTGGTGTGTTACTGTTAATCATTACGAAAGTTAGTGATAACTGTAAAACTTAGGTTTGCATGATAAGTCCTGGTAGACAATGGTGTGGCATACTGTCGAACCATCGTGTTTTGCACTTAATGATAACCCTGTCATGAACTGTTGTTGGTCGTTGTAATAACTTAGAATATTTTGGTGATTTTTTGTTAACTTTCAAGTGTCTGTGATACCTCTACGTTAGTTTGTTAATTACTGTCATGACTGTGTGCAGGCTTATTGACTGTAAATCCTTTATATTTTTTTCAGACTGTGGAGTCAGGGATGTTTCGTGAAGTGGCTGAGACTGAGGACGATGGTCGCCTTATCTTTAGATTTTATTATGAGTTTCTGGAGAGCATGGAGACCTTAGTGGAGAGAGGGGATCACGTCCTCATTGAGAACAGTATAGACATGACGAATTTAATGGTGCAGCATTTCTCAGCAAGAGGTATGGTTTTCTGCATAGCCAATATGTTCTAATATTATTATATCGTTGACCTAATTAATATTTTGATCAGGACGCCAGCTGATTATTTAATTTAATTTAGGAAAGATTTTTGCTGGACCATTCTAGGAATTGGCCTTGAAGACCTTACGATGCTAAATTACCTACTTACTGAGTCACTAAAGAACTTAATAATTTTAATAGCCCTTTGCAGCCCTCATAGGGCTTCCAGCAGTTGTAGGTGCTTTCCTAGGACTTCACTGGCTAATTCCCAGGGAGCTGAATCGTAGTTACAAATATTCTTAAGACAAGAATTCTTATTAATACTTTGTTTATGAACGTTAAGTACACTTATTGTATTACCTCTTTAAGGTCGTTTTAAGCACTTTTTCACCATTGTAAGATCGAGTCCCGAAAGTCCGCTGGTAATGCGCTTGGCTGTTCTGCAGGTTGGCCTACATAAAAGAAGTCCCATGCAGCCCAGCTCTATGAGGTTTCAAAGTTTGCACGAGCATCTGGAAATTCACTTGTTCCTGATGAGTAACTAAGAATATCCTAAGGTCACCTGACTCAGATCACCATTCCTTTGTTTAGTGGCATTTCGTTGCCATCATGCCGACTTACTCTGCAGAACAGCTTATCTCTATCACTGAGCTTTACATCCACAATGGTTCATTTCAGGAAATTCGTCAGGAGTTCCATGAATCATGCGAGAAATACCCTCGAGCTACAGTTCTTGCCAAAAGAATTATCCAAGAATTAATAAACAAGTGGTTTAGTACCGGCTCAGAACTGAACAAATCGAGAAATACACGGTGTTCAGTCCGTACTCCCGATGTTCTCTGACATTTCTGTTCATATCGAGAAAAGCTTCGAAAGGGGAAGTTGGTCAGAGTCAGGTTACCTTGGGCTAGTTTTTGCCATTTTCCAGGAACAGTTGAATTTCCATGCACTAGGCGTGAACTTTTAAACCTCACGAAGCTGGGCTGCATGAGGTTACTTTTATGTAGGGCACCCTGTAGTTTGTAGGAGGTACGTTGATAAAGGCTATAATTATCGTGTTGGCGGTTCAAAATTTCTCTGCTGATCTGGGCATCCTGGTGGAATAAAAAAAATGACCAACGGATTTAAGACTTTCAGTAATTTATGTAATAATGCAAATATTACAATTTACACAAATAATGTAGGTATCAGGTAAAAGAACGTACTCGTCCTATTTATTAGTGGTAGAGAAGTGGAGGAACGATTGGGTAAATATCAATTGGAGCAGATGGGGGACGTGGAAGGGGTGTCCAAGACATTCAGGGAAGAAAGAAGAGAGAACCTGTATTTTTTACACAGGAAAAATCATCAGAGAAATTACCAATATGCCGGGAATCGAACCCGAGACTCTCAGGTGAGAGCCAGGCAGCATACCACTACACCACGACCAGGTAAAAGTTAACTCACGTTGTCACAATCTTGTAACCAACGTCCCTCCGCCCCCACTGTGGGCATGAAGAGGATGAGTTAACCCCCTGGCACTCGGGCAAGTAGATGCTTTTAATCTATCCCAAACACTTACGGCAAGTCAGAATGAAGAGAGAACCTGTATTTTTTACACAGGAAAAATCATCAGAGAAATTACCAATATGCCGGGAATCGAACCCGGGACTCTCAGGTGAGAGCCAGGCAGCATCCTCTTCATGCCCACAGTGGGGGCGGAGGGACGTTGGTTACAAGATTGTGACAACGTGAGTTAACTTTTACCTGGTCGTGGTGTAGTGGTATGCTGCCTGGCTCTCACCTGAGAGTCTCGGGTTCGATTCCCGGCATATTGGCAATTTCTCTGATGAACATTCAGGGAAGAAATATGTGCAGCATGTGAGGTGGTGTGTGGGGTGAAGAGAAGACAAATGGGGGTGCAAGGAACAGCGTGGTGGAATGATGAGGTGAGACAGGCTGTGGCAGAAAAACAAGCATATAATGAATGGATGACAAATAGGGGCTTGGGAGAACTTGACAGACGGAAGAGAGAATTATATTTAGAAAGGAAGAGAGAGGTGAAGAGATTAGTAAGAGAAAGAAGAGAGTGGATGAGGAATTTGGAAGGAATTTGAGTGTAAAGTGGAGGGACTGCAAGAAAATGATCTGGAAAGAGGTAGAGAGAGTTAGACAGGGTGGCAGTGAAGTTATTATGGGAGTGAAAGATAAAAATGGTAGATTACAAGTGGAGAAGGGATAAAAAGTGTGCAGGCAATTTAAGGAATTGTTGAACATAGAGAATGAAAGTAATGCAAGTATAAGCGGCTGGGGAATGGCTGGGAGGAGAAAGGTGAGAAGACAGGAAGCAATGAAAAAAGGCAAAATGAGGGAAGCCCCAGGAATTGATGGAGTGTGTGGTGAAATGCTGAAGCATGGGGAAGAGATAGTAGTAGAATTGATGTGGAAGATGTGCAGATTGGCCTGGGAGGAAGGTAGAGTCCCGAAGGATTGGAAGTCAGTTTAATTGTTCCCTTGTACAAAGGGAAATGGGAAAAAGAAGTGTGTGGTAATCATAGGGGCATTTGTCTTCTTTGTGTAACTGGAAATATATATGGTAGGATAATTATTGATAGAGTTAGGATAATAACAGAGGAATTAATTGGAGAAGAGCAGATGGGTTTTAGGAAGGGAAGAGGTTGTTTCGTTTTCGTTTTCGTTTTTAAAGGCTCCAACATGCTTGCATGTGTCGGCCTTGGTCACCTAATGGCGGCTCTCCATGCTGCACGATCCATTGCAGCCTCCCTGTTCAGTCCCTTAACCCTAAGGTCACACTTAATGACCTCGTCCCATGTCTTTCTCGGTCTACCCCTCATAACCCCACCCCCAATATTAACACTTCTCACCTTCCTCACCCAGCTATCATCCCCCATCCTCTCCACATGTCCAAACCACCTCAATCTACCTCTCCTCATCACAACACCAATAAACTCCAGTCCCATCCTACCTCTCAACTCTTCCATTGTAAACCCAGCCCCTCCAGGCCTTGGACGCAGGGACGCACTGCACATCCACCTAATCATTGTCATTTCTGTACGTCTGAGCCGGCGAATGTCTTCCTCCTTCACTGCCCAGGTCTCACTGCCATACAGCATTACACTCCTAACACACGCTGCATACAAAGACCCCTTAGCACGTAGGGAGAGCCCCCTCAATGTCAGGAGAGGCAAGAGCTCCCTGAACTTCTTCCAACCACTTCTCACCCTAGCCACAGAGCTAGCTCCAGCCCCACCTCCAGCACACAACATGTTGTGTAGATCAGATATTCATTCTTAGATCTTTAGTGGAAAAGTTTCTAGACAAGGGAATGAAATTGTATGCAGCCTTCATGGATTTGGAAAAAGCATATGACAGGGTGGATAGACAAGGATTGTGGAAAGTATTAAGAATATATGGAGTAGATTCCAGTTGTTCAATGCTGTGAAGAGTATGTATTAGGGTGCTAAGGCTGCAGTGTATGTGGATAGTGAACTGAGTGAAATTTTCTGTTTGATGGTTGGGTTGAAAGAGAGATGTGTCATGTCTCCATGGTTGTTCACACTGTACATGGATGGGGTTATAAAAGAGATAAGAGGTAGGGCAGTGGATGTTGGAGTGGCCCTAATGAGAGAGAGCAGTGTTTGGAAATTCCCTGTTCTACACTGTTGTTTGTAGAAGATACTGTGTTGTAAAGTGAAGATAAAGGGGAGCTGCAAGGCTTGGTGGTTGAGTTTGGGAGAGTGTGTAGGAAACGGAATCTAAAGGTGAATGTAGGGAAGAGTAAAGTTATGGTCTTTTAGAGAAGTGATGTCAGTGAATGAACAGTGAAGCTGGTTGATGAAGAAATGGAAAATGTGGGTACGTTTAAGTACTTGGGTAGTGTGATGAGTAAGGATGAAATTTGGAGGGTGAAGTGCTTGAAAGGGTACAGCAAGGAAGAAATGTTGCTGGTTCCTTGAAAGCAGTGATAAGAAACAGGGAAGTGAGCATGGAAGTGAAAAAGTTACTACATGACAGTACTGTGATACCAACTCTAACGTATGGAAGTGAAGCTTGGACGTTGTTGGAGGGACACAAGTCAAGAATGAGAGCTGTGGAAATGAGTTATTTGAGAGGAGCATGTGCGGTCACATGGCGAGACAGATTGACAAATAAGGATGTGAAGGACCATTGTGGTGTGGATGTGGATGTGATAGGAAACATTAGGAGAAACACATGGGTGGTTTGGCCATGTGGAGGGGATGGAGAGTGAGAGACTGATGAGGAAAGTGTGTGTGAGTGAGGTGGAGGGGGAGAGGGGGAGGGGGAGGCCAAGGATGGGATGGAGGGATGGAGTGTAGAGGTATATGAGAGAGGGGGTGTGAGTTGGGAGCAGGGCAGTGAAATGGGGGGGGGGCCGGGTGACGTTGAGGCGATTTGTTTGTGGTCACCCCGTATGTGATTAAGGCGTCTGGCAATAGATAGATAGATAATTTTTTATATTTGTTGTTGCAGGAGTGTTCAAAAGGAAGTACGCCACGTTGCACTTCTATCTGTCTATCTATCTATTGCCAGACGCCTCAATCCCGTTTGGGGTGGCCACAAACAAATCGCCTCCAAGTCGCCCTGTCCCCCGCCATTTCACTGCCCTGCTCCCAACTCACACACCCCTCTCTCATATACCTCTCCACCCCATCCCTCCATCTCATCCTTGGCCTCCCCCTCCCTCTTCCCCCCTCCACCTCACTCACATACACTCTCTTCGTCAGTCTTTCACCCTAAATCCTCTCCACATGGCCAAACCACCTCAGTGTGTTCCTCATAACGCTTCCTATCACATCCACATCCACACCACAACGCTCCTTTATATCCTTATTCGTCAGCCTGTCTCTCCACGTGACTCCACAGGCTCCTCTTAAATAACTCAATTCCACTGCTCTCACTCTTGACTTGTGTCCTTCCAACAATGTCCAAGCTTCACTTCCGTACGTTAGAGTTGGTATCACAATAAAGTCATGTAGTAACTTTTTCACTTCCATGCTCACTTCCCTGTTTCTTATCACTGCTTTCAAAGAACCAGCAACTTTTCTTCCCTGCTGTACCCTTTCAAGCACTTCACCCTCCAAACCTCATCCTTACTCATCACACTACCCAAGTACTTAAACGTACTCACATTTTCCAATTCCTCACCATCCAACCTCGCTGTACATTCACTAACTTCACCTCTCTCAAAGACCATCACTTTACTCTTCCCTACATTCACCTTTAGATTCCGTTTCTTACACACTTTCTCAAACTCATCCACCAAGCATTGCAGTTCCCCTTCGTCCTCACTCAACAACACAGTATCATCTGCAAACAACAGTACAGGGAGTTTCCAAACACTATCCTCTCTCACCAGGGCCACTCCAACATCCACTACCCTACCTTGTACCTCTTTTATTACCCCATCCATGTACAGATTGAACAACCATGGAGACATGACACATCCCTGTTTCAACCCAACTTTCAAAGAGAAAAATTCACTTAGTTCACCATCCACACGCACTGCAGCCTTCGCACCATCGTACATACTCTTCACAGCATTCAACAACTTCCCATCTACTCCATATATTCTTAACACTTTCCACAATCCTTGTCTATCCACCCTGTCATATGCTTTCTCCAAATCCATGAAAGCCGCATACAACTTCTTTCCCTTCTCTAGAAACTTTTCGACTAAAGATCTAAGGATGAATATCTGATCTACACAACCTCTTCCCTTCCTAAAGCCTCCCTGTTCTTCTCCAACTAATTTCTCTGTTCTTTCTCTAACTCTGTCTATAAGTATCCTACCATACACTTTTCCTACTATACTAAGAAGACAAATGCCCCTATGATTACCACACACTTCTTTTTCCCCTTTTCCTTTGTACCAGGGAATAATTATACCTGACTTCCAATCCTCCGGGACTCTACCTTCCTCCCAGGCCAATCTGCACATCTTCCACATCCATTCTACTACTATCTCTCCCCCATGCTTCAGCATTTCACCACACATTCCATCAATTCCTGGGGCTTTCTCCGATTTAACTTTCTTCATTGCTTCCACAACTTCTATCCTACTGATTTCTTCCTGTCTTCTCAACTCCCTCCTTCTCCCAGCCATTCCCCAGCCACTTATACTCGCATTACTTCCATCCTCTACGTTCAACAGTCCCTTAAAGTGTTCTCTCTATCTGCTCACTTTTTCTCCCTTCTCCACTAGTAATCTACCATTTTTATCTTTCACTCCCCTGCTAACTTCCCTTCCACCCTGTCTTACTCTTTTCACTTCTCTCCAGAACATTTTCTTACAGTCCCTCCACTTTACACTCAACTTCCTTCCAAATTCCTCATCCACTCTCTTCTTACTCTCTCTTACTAATCTTTTCACCTCTCTCTTTCTTTCCACATATAACTCTCTCTTCCGCCTCTCAACTTCTTCCACGCCCCTATTTCTCATCCATTCATTGTATGCTTTCTTCTTTTGTGCCACAGCCTGTTTCACCTCTTCAGTCCACCACGCTGTTCCTTGCACCCCCCTCCGTCTTCTCTTCCTTCCACACACCACATCACATGCTGCACATATTTCTTCTGTAAATATCTTACACACACCTTCCACGTCTCCCATCTGCTCCAATTCATATTTGCCCAATCGTTCCTCCACTTCTCTCTTATACTCTGCCTTTTTCTCATCATCTTGCAACCTTTCCACTCTCCTTGCAACTATTCCTTCCTCTCGTCTTTCCCTTCTTCTATTCCTGCATCTTACTTGCACTTCTGATCCATGGAATTAAATGACATCAGTTACTGAACCTCGTCATAAGATTTTGAAATATATATTTGTTATCAGCAATAGGTTTATTCAGGTTCCGACTGTCACGGGGTTTTTATAATATCGCGGAGTTTTTAAAAATAAATGCTTAATTATTATTTAATTAATAATAATATTCAATAATTTTGAAGAGCAGAGACAATGATTGTCTTGCTACATCAAGCAACGATTACTTTACGCTGACTTGCTACGATTCTCTAAGAACGAGAATTTATAAACTTTCTCAACAGTACACAGCAGAGACTAATTACTCACAATTGCTGAATTAGTACTGTTAGCCTCTGGAGAAAGTTACTTCACCCCTGACAATAAATAACTAATACTAATAATAATAACAGGTTCTTGCTGATGCTTTAACTCCTATCTGGCACAACGGATTTTAAGTTAATACAACAAGACTTGTCTAAGTACTAGTTATGAATAGCAAACGTTTATGCAAGCTAGGAGCTATATGGAAAATAAGCTTAATTTGGAGAAATGAAACAAGATTTTACTTTACATTAAGCTCAAGAAAAAGAACTGTTAAATTTATTGATTACAAAAAAATAAATTTAACGTTACAATTCAAATCAAATTAATGAGATGCACTCACTCACTCACACAAAAGCTAAATACTTACGCCTAAAAAAAAACACCTTAACTAAACTCTTAAGACTACAAAATACAAAAGGGAAATACTATAGTTGATGAATGCTTTGTATCACCGAGGTGGGAGTTTGAAGAAACCGTACTCTGTGGAGCTTGGATGCTAGCTGACTTCTCACACTTTTGGAGCACAGGACCTCTCTCCGTCAAGGCAAACACTAGACTGAATTCAAATGCATTGTATGGGCAGGACGCACAAGCCACCAGAAGAAGGCGTGGCTAACGGTTTAGGCAAGCAGAGGCGAACGATAAAGAAACAATTGTATCGCTCAGTAGAGCACTTAGTGACGTGCATTAAATCGGTCACTTTTGAAAGTGACGAATGTTTTGAAAAGTATACTCCGAAATGGAGGGAGAAACGGTTAGCTGAGCGATACACAGTGAGTTTTCCACTAATAGTTCGTGGCTTCTCACAAAAGGGAAATGTCGCGAATTGATTTGTGACATTACGCCCTTACAAAGTTAAATTTTTTCCTTATGGGAAAAAAATTTGTGGATATATATATATATATATGTACACATCCTAAGTCATTCGCACAAGATTCACACTGTGGTGTGTGTGCTATCCTGCTACAGGAGAAAGTCGCAGTCGCCAGTGAGCGAAAAAAACCTCGTATTTACGTTAATAGAAGCAAGCTTGAGGGAAAAACTCTGTGACGACGGTGAAAATCCTGTACTCAGGTAAAACTGAGCGAAAATTCGCTACATTTACACTGACAACTAATTGTTGTGTAGCGTGGTGTATGTAATACATGGTGTAGGTGTGACAGTTGTAGTGTAACTGTACCTACGTGTAAAATGACACAGTAAATAATAATATGGCGATGACGAAGGCAGAGAAGAGGCGGCAGCGTGTGGCAGACGATCAGCTGGCCTGCACAGCAAAACTGCTACACCCATTGCTGAACCTGCAAAACCAATTGAGGTGGAGCATCAAAAGTGTCAATGAGACAAAATTTTATCATGTTACAATTACTCTCTCTGCCTAGCAGTCAGTGCTACGACGTACATTCGAGGTCGCCATTAATTATAGCACACGATTATGGTCGGCAAGTTGAGAATCCTTGTGCAAACTCGGGTCTTCCATAGCCTCAAACTGCACACGGGTCCTCAACCTTTATTCCTAAATTTCTGACAGAGGATGCCTATCCTGGTGAAATATTATTCGCCCATCACACTAAAATAGAAAATAGGAGGAAGTGCCTTAACCTACAGTACTTATATTAGTATCGGAGAGCTGAGAATCCTTGTGCAAACTTGGGTCTTCCATAGCCTCAAGTCGCCTCTGCGGAGTTCTCACTTCCCCCTTAACCTACAATACTTATATTAGTATCGGGGAGCTGAGAATCCTTGTGCAAACTCGGGTCTTCCATAGCCTCAAGTCGTCTCTGCAGAGTTCTCTCTCGAACTTCCCCCTTAACCTACAGTACTTATATTAGTATCGGGAGGCTGAGAATCCTTGTGCAAACTTGGGTCTTCCATAGCCTCAAGTCGCCTCTGCGGAGTTCTCTCTCGAACTTCCCCCTTAACCTACAGTACAATACTTATATTAGTACCGGGAAGCTGAGAATCCTTGTGCAAACTTGGGTCTTCCATAGCCTCAAGTCGTCTCTGCGGAGTTCTCTCTCGAACTTCCCCCTTAACCTACAGTACTTATATTAGTATCGGGAAGCTGAGAATCCTTGTGCAAACTTGGGTCTTCCATAGCCTCAAGTCGCCTCTGCGGAGTTCTCTCTCGAACTTCCCCCTTAACCTACAGTACTTATATTAGTATCGGGAAGCTGAGAATCCTTGTGCAAACTTGGGTCTTCCATAGCCTTAAGTCGCCTCTGCGGAGTTCTCTCTCGAACTTCCCCCTTAACCTACAGTACACGTGTATGTACAGACCCTGGACATACTGTGTCCTGTGGGGCCAACAAGTGAGACGTCAGGTCTACACTTTTGACTGGGAACCAGGCTAGTCCTTGGATTACTCAAATCTCTGAGGATGCCTATCACGGAACCCAGCATACAACAACTGCCCATGTTAGTCAGCAGTTAGTAGGCGAGACATCAGGTCTGCACCTACGTTATCACTTCCCTTGATGTATCTCACAACAAGGTTAAACTGCTGTAAATACAGTGTCCAGCGTGTCAATCTTGCATTAGCCGTCTTGGTCATGCTAAGACTAGTGAGTGGCATATGGTCAGTTTCCAGAACAAATGATGCCCCAAATAAATAATAATAATATTTTTTAACACCATCAACCACAGCCAAGAGTTCCTTCTCAACAGTACTGTAATTCCTCTCGGCGGGTTTTAGCCTACGGCTGTGGTATGCCACTGGAAAGATTCCACCTTCCGATTCCTGCATCAATACAGCACCTACTCCATCTTGTGAAGCATCAGTGCGCAGTATGAAAGGTTTGCTGGAATCAGGCAACTGCAAAATGGGCTCCTTGCACAACATATTCTTGAGGGTGGCAAAGGATCTCTCTTGCGCTTCTCCCCATTCAATGGTGTTTGGAGCATATTTCCGTAGCACTTCGTACAACGGTTGGGCAATGAGAGCAAAGTTGGGGATAAAACTCCTATAATATCCCACTAGGCCAAGAAATGCCCTAACCTGTTTCTTGGTCACGGGTCTCGGGGCTTCTCTAACCTTCCTGATCTTGTCACCCTGACACCTGCAATGGTTGTTGCCAACAATATGACCGAGGAACTCCACCTCACTGTGAGCAATCTTGCATTTGCTAGGCTTCACAGTCATGTTGAAACTCTGGAGTCTACTGAAGACAATTTCCAAGAGTCTGAGGTGCTCCTCCAATGTGGCGGAATGAACGAGGACATCGTCAACGAACATCTCTACTCCTACAATACCATGGAGCACTTGTCTCATGGCACGATTGAATACTGCTGGGGAATTGGTAAGTCCAAATGGGAGGACTTTATACTGGTACAACCCCCTAGGAGTAGCAAAGGCAGTGAACTGACGACTCTCAGGATGAAGGGGAATCTGGAAGAATCCCTTCGCTAGGTCGAGCTTCGTGAAATATCGTGACCCTGCCAGCTTGGAGAAGATGGCAATATGGTCACCCATTGGCTCAGCATCCACTTTGGTAATTGCATTGAGCCTTCTATAGTCGCCACAAATCCTGACTCCACCATCTTTCTTGCGGACTACTACCATCGGACTACAGTAAGGAGATGAGGACTTTTCGATAATGCCTGCAGTCTCCATGTCAACAATTTCCTTATCTACTGCACCCTGTAGTCGCATGGGAATCGGATATGGCTTAACCTTTATAGGAGCATTGCTGGTCAACTCAATTTTATGACACGCAACTTTTGCAAGTCTAGGTTGGTCTGAGAAGACATCAGCATACTGACAGAGCAGTGACCATAAGGCATTCTGGTCCCCTACTGCTAAGTCAGGGTTAAGTAAAACATCTCTGACAGTCTCTTCCTGATGGGACTGAGCGGTTAAGGGCTCGTCATCATGGTCATCAGCTGGGATCACCGCAGCTGCCCCGGTTTCTTCCAGTGGCTGGTCACTATCATCAGCTACTCGTAGGCCAGTCTCCTCGGGGTCTGACTCATGATAAGCCTTCAACATGTTAATGTGGAACCTTTTACGAAGATTCCCCATCTGTATTATGTAGTTGAGGTCTGAAATGCGCTCTACTACATCGAATGGACCCTTCCACTGCGCCAACAACTTGTTCTGGGCAGTGGGGAGTAATACCAAGCATTTATCGCCTGGACTAAACTTCCGAAGCTTTGCCTTCTTATCGTAATAAGCCTTTTGAACTTCACGCGCCTTGATCAGTTCTTCCTTAGCTAACTCGCACATCGACTGGAGGCGGTCAGCCAAATCAAGGACGTAGGTGTAGGTGGTCTTGACTTCAGGGTTGGGTTCTTCATCGTCCCATAACTCACGAAGGACTTGAAGTGGGCCCCGGACCGACCTCCCATACACCAGTTCAAAGGGTGAGAATTTCAATGAATGCTGTGGGGCTTCTTGATAAGCAAATAGAAGAGGAGCAATGAACCGCGGCCATTCCTTTGGCTGTTCGGCGGTCATGCGCCTCAACATCTTCTTGAGAGTTCCATTGAACCTCTCACACAACCCGTTACACATGGGATGATACGGCGTAGTTCGTAAGCCTTGGATGGACAGCAACCTGAACGTTTCGTTCATCATTGCCGAAGTGAACTGCGAACCCCGGTCGCTTAAGACTTCCTTAGGGATACCTACACGACAGAACACTTCAATTAATGCCTCAGCAACAGTGACGGCCTCTATATTCTTAAGGGCCACGGCTTCAGGCCACCGTGTGCTGAAATCAACTATAGTGAGGATATACTTTGATCCATCACTAGCCCCAGGAGAGATTGGCCCAACTATGTCAACTGATACTCTCTCGAACGGTTCAGAGATTATGGGCATTGGCTTCAATGGCGCAGGACGGACACGTCCCCGGTCAGTGGTACACTGACACACATCACAGGAACGTACGAGCCTCGTTATTTCCCGTCCCATTCCTGGCCAGAAAAAGTCAGCATGGATGCGGTCAGAGGTCTTCTTTTGACCCATGTGACCTCCCATCGCTGAACAGTGACCTAATTCAAACACTGCTCAGCGATACTTTGCAGGAACGACAAACTGCAGTCGAACCTCACCCTGGGGTGTCTGTGACTCACGGTACAGCCGTCCTCGCTTACGAAGGAACCTGGCTTGTCCTCCCCGTGAATACTTGATCACTTTACCCTCCAGCTTCTTGTGCACTGAGGCAAGTGTCGAGTCAGTCTGTTGCTCTTGGACAACATCTTGACTACGAATCAGATCTTGCGGCCTTGCGACGGTCAACGGAGTGACGCGATTTGGGGCCTTGGCCATGGCTCGTGTTATTGCAGCAGCCGAAGTCTGAGTAGCAACATCTACGGCACATCTATTTTTGATGCCAGCGATGTTGCCTAATATGAGGTCAAATAGAGGTTCTGGCATGACAACTGCAAGTGTCGTACCAGTATAAAATGGAGATGCCACCTGGATACGTGCCTCAGGGAACAATCTCACTGATCCATCAATAAGTCTAACTTGGATCTGTCGACCTGTATACTCATCAGGCCGAACTAAACTCTGCTTAACAGAGCAACCTGAGGAACCATTGTCCCTCAGGACATTTACAGAAACACCTCCCACAGACCCTGGCTGAACAAGAAAGGCAGTGTTGTTGGTGGAAGGGTCTGAGGAGGTAGCAGCCAGTCATTCATGAGACTGCGGAACAACCGATGCAGCAAACGTGGCGCCCTGGGAACTAGGTGTCTGAGGAGAGTTCATGGTCGAAGGGGGACTTGTGAAGTGTTGGGAAGTACCTGTACTGGTAGAGATGGCACCACCAGGTACTTGTGGAATGAAGGCTGCATTTGCCTCCTGCCTCCGATACACTAATTGACCTGACTGAGGGTTACGTGGCTTGTCCTTGTATTGCTGCTGCTTGGGGAACTGCTGCTGGTTGGGGTGCTTGTTGTACCGCTTCCAAGCAGGCTGCTGTGTATTTTGCCCCTGGTCCTTCTGTGGTTTTGGACCTTGGCCATTACTCTGAGAATGGCCTTGGTGCTGGGATTCAGTCTGAGACGGCTTCCCAGACTTGGCAGTATCTTTTCTGCTCCAGGTGTTTTGCTTACGAGTTTGATACCCGTATGCAGTAAAGAATGCGTCAGCCTTCTCTGCCATTTGGCTGGCATCTTTCACCTGGCAGATCTTAAGCTGTGCTATGAGCTCAGCAGCCCACGACCTCTCTAGCTGTGTACGCAGCATAAGGTCAATTATCCCCTCACGCGTGGAAGGAGTTTCATCTTTCTCCATCCACTCATTTAAGTAAGCTGTGAGACGATCAAGGAACTGAACAGCTGTCTCCTTGTCTTGGAGACGAGCTCGCATGAACTGAACTTTGGCGTCGTCTACTGTGAGACCATACGCCTTAATGAGTGCAGCTTTCATCATCTCATATGTGAGATTGTCTCCACGAATTCTGTGGAGAATATCGAGGGCAGGGCCCTCAAATAGGCTAAGAAACTGAAGCCGCTTAGCTGCCTCATCCAGTTGATATAAGTCTGCCATGTCCTCAAAACGAGCTATGTACTGCTCGATTCGCTCGCTTTCCTTGTATGAAGGAAGCTTGATGCGTTGGGTCGCCAGGACATGTGCAGGGAGAACGCTCGTGGAGCTTGGACCAACTGCACCAGACGTGTCTGAAGCCAAGGAATCTCGCTTGAGCTTCAGCACTTCAAGTTCATGTTCTCGTTCTTTGTCTCGTTGTTCACGCTCGTATTCGCGCTGTTCTCGCTCGTGTTCGCGCTGTTCTCGCTCTTTTTCTAACTCGAGCTCGCGTTGTTTCTGCTCGTGTTCGCGCTCCTTTTCGCGTTCCTCACGCTGTTCTTGCTCGTATTTGCGTTGGATTCTACGCTCTTCACGAGCATCTTTCTCACGTTCTTGCTCGTAATTGAACCGTGAGAGAACGTAACTCTGTATTTTCTCTGGGTCAGTGAGACCCATATCTTTGGCTTCCTGTACATAAGCACTGGCTGCCATGGCGCTAATTTATTAAGCAAACGAATGCTAATAACACAAGTAAAGAATACAGACACAAGCTAGTGGTGACCAGTCTTATCTAGTTAACTGGCAAGAATAAATCAAAAATGTAAATGACTAAGAACTCTCAATAATTAACACAATGGGTACGGCGGCTACCCAGGAGCGAATAAAATCGTCTGGCGTTACCAAAAATAAACTAGAGTTAGGTACTCTATTGATTAATAAAGCAAAAAATCACTTGCTAAATCAACGGTAACCACCAGTAAACTTGTGCCTATAAACTTTAATTATAAATACCTAAATATGAATGAGTGAGCACTATCTCGTGAATAGCTTTAGAGCTAGGAATTAATATCCTGGAATGAGGTCGCCAATTGTCACGGGGTTTTTATAATATCGTGGAGTTTTTAAAAATAAATGCTTAAATATTATTTAATTGATAATAATATTCAATAATTTTGAAGAGCAGAGACAATGATTGTCTTGCTACATCAAGCAACGATTACTTTACGCTGACTTGCTACGATTCTCTAAGAACGAGAATTTATAAACTTTCTCAACAGTACACAGCAGAGACTAATTACTCACAATTGCTGAATTAGTACTGTTAGCCTCTGGAGAAAGTTACTTCACCCCTGACAATAAATAACTAATACTAATAATAATAACAGATTCTTGCTGATGCTTTAACTCCTATCTGGCACAACGGATTTTAAGTTAATACAACAAGACTGGTCTAAGTACCAGTTATGAATAGCAAACGTTTATGGAAGCTAGGAGCTATATGGAAAATAAGCTTAATTTGGAGAAATGAAACAAGATTTTACTTTACATTAAGCTCAAGAAAAAGAACTGTTAAATTTATTGATTACAAAAAAATATATTTAACGTTACAATTCAAATCAAATTAATGAGACGCACTCACTCACTCACACAAAAGCTAAATACTTATGCCTAAAAAAAAACACCTTAACTAAACTCTTAAGACTACAAAATACAAAAGGGAAATACTATAGTCGATGAATGCTTTGTATCACCGAGGTGGGAGTTTGAAGAAACCGTACTCTGTGGAGCTTGGATGCTAGCTGACTTCTCACACTTTTGGAGCACAGGACCTCTCTCCGTCAAGGCAAACACTAGACTGAATTCAAATGCACTGTATGGGCAGGACGCACAAGCCACCAGAAGAAGGCGTGGCTAACGGTTTAGGCAAGCAGAGGCGAACGATAAAGAAACAATTGTATCGCTCAGTAGAGCACTTAGTGACGTGCATTAAATCGGTCACTTTTGAAAGTGACGAATGTTTTGAAAAGTATACTCCGAAATGGAGGGAGAAACGGTTAGCTGAGCGATACACAGTGAGTTTTCCACTAATAGTTCGTGGCTTCTCACAAAAGGGAAATGTCGCGAATTGATTCGTGACACCGACAACTTTTACAAATGGTTACAAATGGAGTAGTAAAATATTGCCTTCATTATCTCCTTCACTAATACAGTTTCACCTAAGCCTGCATAAAACTGTTTTCCATTAACCCGCCCCGTCCCGGCAACTTTTCGACCACTGGTACCCCCCAATCCCGGGCAATTTTCGACCTTTTTTTTTTTTGCTTAAACTTTCGCTTTTGGTCAGAAACAATGGCCGGTGGCAAAGAAAGTGGTCCCTGGGGTCCCTAATTAGCTTAACCAGGTATGCGATGGTCCCACCTGGCCCCGTGTTCTCCCTATGCGGTGTGAGCATCAAACGTTTTCTATGGTATTATAAGTTTGGGAAACCAATGAAAGTAAGTAGAAATGAATTTATTACAAACATAAAAACATGTGATAAAAGAGTATATTGGATTTTATACAAAAATAGAGCAGAAATAACCATTGTACCATCGTGAAAGCAGGCAAAATCGGCCAACTTGGTTCCCATGAATCGCTAACATTCTAAAATCATGATACATATATTTTTTACTTACATAATACTTCTACAATAACATTATACCATTTTACATTATATTGAACTGTTTTTACGTATTCACAGGCCTTTTGATAACATTTAGCGTAATGTTAGCGCTAATTTACGTAGTGAGTGAACTCGCTGTGACTGATGTTTCAACTCGTATTGTGCTTTTTCTACTAACATAATACCTTTCTAATATTATTATACACTTTTCAACTTTATAGAACTGTTTTGAGATTATTTCAGGCCTTACGTAAATATATAGCGTAATAATAGCGCATAGTAACACACACGGTGAAGTCGCTATGACAACTAATTCAACTTACAACCTATTTTTTTACTTATATAATTATTCTACACTAACATTGCACATGTAAACACTTGATATAATTGATATTACATCATTTCTGAACGTAAGATGGAACTTAGCGTCATATTTGCGCGTACTTACACAGGGAGTGTTATCGCGATATCATTTGTTTCATCTTACACAAGTAATCAACTTATAAAATACCTTACTACTAACATTACAACATCTTCCACTGTATATAATTCCTATCACATACTTACTGACCAGAATGTGGGTGTAATCGTGACATCAATTATGACAACTTACAGTAATGTTCAACTTATACGTTTTATTCATGCTAACATTACACCCGTTTCCACTTTATTTCCTTGCTATCACATATTTACTGACCAGATTTACACAGTGGGTGTAGTTTTGATAACAATTCTTTCCACTTACACTAATTCTCATCTTATACATTACTTTTCTGAAAAAATAACACCCGTTTCAACTTTATATTTGACTTAGCACCTACTGACTGGCCTTACCATTATCATGAGCGTCATTTCGCCTTCCCACACAGTTTCAGAAGTGTAGGAGATTATGATATTCCTTGAAACAAGGCTGAAGGCACAACGCAACATTGCACTCGACACACTCGTATCTTGTGTCTTTTCTCTGCGTTGATGGTCTGACTGTCGAGTGCTTACATACATGGCAGCGACGCTGGGGTTTCTGACGGTTTGGTTCGGAAGGGATTGCGCTGGGGTAGTGGCGGGCTGCAAGACGTAGGGAGTCTGAGCAGCACGGGGGGGCTGGGGCGGTGTGGGGGTCTTTCCTGGGCATGCTTGGCGATTATTTCACGTGCCAGCTCCCTCACAAACCCCTCAAAGGTCTCGGATACTCTGGTGGTCATTGCGTGCAGGTAGTGGGCGTTCAGGACCGTGATGTCGAGCAAGTGGAAAAAGAGTTTCTTGTACCACTTCATCGTTGTCCTGGCACAGTCAACACTTGAAATCATCGAGTCTGACTGATCAACTTGCCTCATGTTCAGATTATAGGCAAGTACAGACTCTGGTTTCCATGCGTTGCGCCTCCTCTCATACGGTGATCCACGGAGTCTGTGCGGTGCATCAGGGGGCTGTGAACAGTTGATTGGAGGCAAACTTCCCTGTTGTGGTTCCACAGGGTTGCAAGGATGTTATTGGCCTGGAAGAAAACCACCTCATTCTTGTCAAGTTTCCGCCCTATCTTGACCATATGGCTTGGTTTCTCTCTTGACTGTACCACAGACTCCGGTGTCGTGTTGGTGGAGGAACCTAGCGAGAAGAGGGCTAGTGTACCAGTTGTCCAGGTACAAAACATGACCACGATGAAGGTACTCTTCTATCATTGTCTTCACCACGGCCCCAGAGAGTCCTATACTCCGATCTTCTATTATATCTGTCTGTGCGCCCGTGTACAAGACTATGTCTTGCACATAACCAGTCTTACAGTCACACATAACAAAGATCTTGAACCCGAAGAACGGTGTCTCTTGCTGGGTATATACTGCCTAAAGGAAATATTGCCTCTCCACAACACAAGACTCTCGTCTATGACGAGGTCTCTGAAGGGATAAAATGAGGAGCGGAACATTTCCCGTAAATGATCAAATACCAGCCTAATTCTCCTCATTTTATCGGTGTTATTTGCATTGGCTGGATCATCTGCATCAAAAAAGTGGAGGCGGCCAGAGAATAAACTGAAATCTATTACGACCCATCACCTTTCCAAAGAAAGGTGTTAGGATGATTGGGTCCGTTGTCCAATAGGCAGAATTTGATTTTTCTTCACCACACCCATCAAGATTACCAGGGCCAAAAATAGACATCTCTGATATAGTCACGGGAAAGTCATACTGTTCTGCATGCTTGCTTGTGGTTCCTAGGCGTTCACTTTCAAGGCGCTGGGATTGTGAAAATATATTCGTCTGTTCTACTATGCGCCCAACAAACGCCTCATCAAAAAACAAATTGAAAAAATCTAAACGTGACGACCCAGCATTTACACCTGGAGCCGTGCAACCTGACCGCCACTCCTCAGTGAACTGGTGAATGATGGGAGTAAAATTACTCCCATCCTCCAGTTCCACGTGACACCACCGTCTCCAGCCACGTCACCATCGTCCCCTTCGTCAGGGTGGGGAGGTGAGGGTGGTGGGGGAGGTTGGGGAGGTGGAGAAGCGGCGCCTCTCATCACTCGCACTTCTCTTCCCTCTCCCTTTTTCCTTTACCCTTTCCCTTCCCTTTCTTTCCTTTCCCCACATCCTGGGGCTGTGGGGAGGAAGTTTGGGCATATTCAGGGGCAGAAAGAAGTGCTGGGGAGTGACTCAACCTCCTCTCCCCTAGGCCTACGAGCACCACGTGCTCGTGCTGCCTCCCTCCCACCAATGGCCCCTTCACCCCGCACTACCCCCACACCACTCTCACTTTCACCCCGCGCTGCCGCCACAACACTTTCCCTTTCTCCCAGCAATCCCACCACCACTTGCTACTTCCCCAGACAAAGTACTTGAACCATACCTTAGGTGTCGTCTCGCCCCACCTTCTGATCCACGTGGTGATATTTTTTCCTTTCCCAACCACTCGGCGATATCACGTCCTAGCCCTCCGTCATCCTCATCGTCCTCATCCTCGTCCTGATCAGAATCGTGATGGAGAGATAGCTGTGCACGTGGTTGGGAAGCAGCCTGGCCTTCCCTTGCCTTACGGTATGTCACATACCGCGTTTTTCGGGGCGAAGGGACCTCCTCATCACTGCTACTTATTTCTTCCTCTGGCTGGACGTAATCGCGATCCACCACATCATCATCGAGTGGAGAATCACTGTCTCCAGTGAACGCTTCCAGGACGGATGCAATTTGCTCATCTGAGAGACCTTTCCGCGCCATGTCTGACCTGGGTCACTGCTGGCAGGTGAGTGACCGAGACAAGGGCGAGCGCGGGTCACGCGGGGTCTAGGACGCTGCCCGCCTGGCGGCAGGTAGGGGAGGCTTGGGTACCCGGGCGAAACGAAAATCTCCCGCGAATTTTGAAATTTGTGGAAATTATGAACCTTGCAATTGCAGGACGTTGAAGTACGTCCTCGGGACTGGCTGTGACAAAACGTGAGGACGTGGAAGTACGTCCTCGGGACGGCGCGGGTTAATGAAGGTTATAAATTATTAACAGACTGCACCAAGAACATGTTTTAATGAACATAACACATGCTTGTTCCATTTACTTAGCAAAATATAGGGTATGATGCTGATACTGGCACTGATAAAGATGGTTATGAAAATATCACATGAAATATTTATGAAAGAAATGTTTTAGTTGAATAAAGATGAATTATCGTTTATGGCTGCTTTCACTCTGTGTGTGGTGCTGAAGAGGGAGCCCTTCACGTGGTGACACCTACTGTATATGTCAGGGCAGCTTGGCTGTCCGTTTATACAAACTTTCTCCTTATCAGTTCCCTTAAAGGAGGACTGTACGCTGTAGTCCAGAGGGATCACAGCTAGATGAGTGAGGGGTTCCAACTGCTATAGTAATACTGCTTCAAAACTAAATGGTTTTATAACTACATACTTTGCAGGAGAATGCATCTTCTACCTATCCAGGGAGGGATACCTGCCATACACATCTGCCCCCATCACACAAAAAGGCAATCCTCTAGGGAGAGCAATTAGCAAGAGGTATGTAACAGCCCTGATAAGATTGTTCACATGATAGTTATACCTACATAGTAAAATTATTTATTTTTGATGATTTACCAGTTTCGGCCAGACTTAGATCCTGTTTTGGAAGGAATTTATGAATACAGACGGAATTATTTCAGGTTTACTAAAATCAAACTGTAAGGTACAAACTCGCAGTGGTAAGGCAAATCTCCAGAAGCCTTCACTTAATTTCAATACTGTCAAGTTTATCAGGCACTGTCATATGCATAATCAAATGTTTCAATTTCTTCACACAGGTTTTGGCATTACCATGTCTGCTGAAGTGATTAGTTTGCGTTCAGGACAGGCAACTAATCTAAGACATAATATGGCGTAAATGCTCAATCACTGCCTACGTTGTCGACGGTCTGAGCTAAAAGATATTTTTCGTCACACAGTCTTATGTAATTCTGGGACTATACCTGGCAAAAAGCTCTTACCTCCAGAAAATTTCTTCAAATATTCAGTTTTAAACTCATCATATGTCTTAGCTCAAACTAGCTTATCAGACTTAAGCAAGTCTCCTGCCAGGCATCTTTCCTGATTAATCCAAGAGAAAAAATAGCAATTTTCTCTTGTTCATCTGTTATGTGCCTTTTTACGAAGATCTGTTCACACTGATTGATCAATGAAATAACATCAATACGATCTTTTTCTGTGCCAGAGACTTTTGGGGCAGTTTTACCCTCATGATAAACGTAAACATCTGTGGTATTGGTTGCATTATTCATTTTCACTGGTTGCTTTGTTAATATAACTTGGACTTGTTTATCGTTGTGTGAGGGAATAGTGGAATAGGTTTTCCCTGAACGATGAACTCTGTTAAGTGTATTTTCATAGGTATGGAAGGCAGAGACGAAGTCCTCACTCGCTACATCAGAGGGGGTTTGCCAATCATCATCATCATCATCATCTAGAATTGACGTATTTGTTTCTTTGTCTTTGGTTTGCAGTGAATTTTGAAGGGTGGGTGTGGTGCCCTGGTACCCTCCTAATTGTGTATCTGCAGTGGGCGCTAACTGTGTATCATCTGTTACTAACACGGGTGGATGTGAAAATATTCCTGTCATATCACTCAGCTAAAGAGAATTCATGTTGCTAAGGTATGGTGTTATGAAATATGTCTTTTTTTTTTTTATGTCCTAACTAAATAGATGAGTAAATGAGTTGTAATGAATGACAGATAGTGACCGTATAAGTGTATATATAAAAATAAGTAAAGGAGGTGATTGTACCTAATTTAAAGCAATGAGAAGAAATGGGTCAGTATAATTACACCCACTTGGTACAGATGATGTCACTCGGAAAGGCGTGTTGATCCCGGAAGATAAATTCAGAGTTGATGGAAAATCTCCCTACCGATAATTCTAGGGCTGTGTTGATGGACGATATTACTCCGGAAATTCCATGGCCTGATTATTTGTGTTGATTGTAGTGGTTAACAGCTGTAGTCATAAGCGAACCTCACCATAGAACGTCGAATTCCCACTCAATACTGTTGAAAATAAATGAGTATGAGTAGGGGCTATGTGAATAAGAATGAGTAAAGAGCAGTGGGTGCGAAGTGCCTGGTGTCAGTCACACGCTGATTGGCGTGGCGTTGTCTCAGCAAACATGCATGGTGACGTCATCTCAGCAGATACACATGGTGACGTCGGCTTCCCACACTGGTAGCTGTGGTAAGTAAATGAGTAGCGATGAGTAACCTGAGTGAGGAAAAGTGAGTAAGATGCGTTATAAATGTGGCTCTGGTATTTGCCACGTCGTCTTGACCTCTGAACCTGTGTCAGTAGTGGAGGTAGGGGGGCAGTAGGAGAGAGCGTTGGGGAACCAGTGCTTGTTGTTTTATTCTTGCTTTTTGTTTACTTGTTTTTTATTCTTCTTGCTGATACTTGAAGTTGCGTGAAGAAGATTATAGAGTTGTCTTGTAGACTTGTTATTTGTAGTTAATAATCGTAGAGCTTGTTGATCCTCACTTGTAATTCGTCGTTGCTACTGTATGCTCGATTGTGTTTCATTGATTGTAGAAATGATGGTTCGTAGGCTTAGAGCCGATCGTTACTACCACCATTTATTATATGTGACTCTTTGGTCTTGTAATATGTAAGTCTTGAGTTTTGGTTAAGGTTATTGTGCGAATCGAAGAGCAGGAGGAGTTAAAAATGAATACAGGGAGTTAATCTTGATTTATTATCTTCAAAGAAAGTCTAAGTTGAGCAGAGTATGTTGTACACAGGGACATAATTTACTAAGTGTCATCGGACCCCTCTTCTTATTTCCTCTCTCCACTACCTGTTGGTTCTATGGCTAGCCCCTTTCTGATCTCTGATTCCTGTATTCTCGTTTAGCACGGGTCGTGTCACGTGGGCTATACTGCCGTGGAAGCTTCTAGAACTCTCTATGTCTGTGTGTATGTACTGTTTCTGGTGCATTTCTAGCATTCCTTCACTTAAAAGTTGCAAGCTCGTTTCCTTTTGGTTGATTCTCGCTGATACACTTCCTATCTCACACCCTGGCTTGGTGCTTCTAACTATCTATCCATGAGCTGTATTATTATATAATGGTGTCCTGACATATGTAAAAGAAGGAGCACTCAACAAGAGCAACTCCCATTCCCACCAAATGGTCTAACTGTTAAATATTTGGCATTGTCTTGTGATACTGACATTGGAGTGATTGCTCTAAATTTCAAATTACTTTGCTCTTGCTTAATCAAATCAAAACATTTTGACTTGGCTTTGCCCTGAGATCTTAACACTAGAGCATTTTCCTGGTGACCTTGATTTTTGTCTGATTATCTTCAAAATCAGATTGTTTATTTCTTCCACAAAGATTTTTCCACATCACACAAAAACAGTTTAAGCTGACCTTAGTGTGTGAGCTTCACCTTAATCTGCCGCGTGCCAGTGCCGTTTCAAAACAGTCTGACATAAATCAGCGGCTGGTGCCAGTGCCATTTTAAAATGGTTTAAAATAAAAAACTTCACTGTGATCGCATTTTTCAAGATTGGCGGGTAAAAGTTGGCAGGCACGTAAGGTAACTGTTCCTCTACCATCCCCCAGGCTGTCAAGGCCATACACTTACTAGCTCCCCCCCCCTCACGCTTTCTCTGCCTCACTCTGCCTGCTTGCCTCACCCAGTGCTGTACATAGTAAAGACATTTTGTTAATATTTTCATGTATGTGTAAGTTGTAAATATTTTCTTGTAGGTGTAAGGACTACATAGTGAAGTCAAGTTGTAAATACCTTCTTGTAAGTGCCAGGACTGTACATAATGAAGTCAGGTTATATCTATCTTCAAGTAAGTGTAAGATAATGCATTCACAGTGAGAAAGACACGCAAATTGTGATAGATGCTGAAGTAATAAGTAATCAGAAAAGTGTACTGAACATTACTATACCTTCCCAGAATAAATACCTGAGTATATCTTACATAGAAAACGGCTTTCTCTCACGTACGTGTTAAGCATAAGAGCGCGGCTATACTGGTACACGAATATGCAGGACTCAATAAAACTCATTTCCTAGCCTCGGTGAGCATTTTCATGGCGAAAATCGTTGTTTCTACATCAAAATCTATCATTTTAGCCAAAAAAAAAAGTCGAAAAATGGTGACCCATAGGGCTAAAAATAGCCGGCACGCGGCGAATTAAAAACAATTGGTCAATCTTTTCGGTGATTTTCAACTCATCAAACGAGATTGACCCAAAATCAGATAATAATATTTTTAGTTTTTTAGCAACACATAATCACACGAGTTGAAATTTGAACTTGCCCGGAACCTTGACCTTTGACTGAATGTTCTTAAAGCTGAATCACACCATTTTAGCACTGCCATCAAATAGCCCCAAACTTTGGTCCAAAATAGATTGAAGCTGTTGAAATTTATTTTGCTTAGTCAAAATTTGATCCAGTCCTTAGACACTGACCGTTGACCTTGTTGTAAAAAACAAAACTGCCCTCAACCATTCCACCAAGTTTGGCTAAATCAAGTTATAATGTTCACACACACACACACACACACACACACACACACACACACACACACACACACACACACACACTTGCCGATCTGAACATAGCATATTTTCATGCTTCGCAATCACGGTTGTAAAAGATAACTGCAAGAACTAAATGACAGTTATGGCAGTGGCAATTGCTAACACAGAGGTCAAATAAGAACAGCGATTTTGTGGGTGACGGTGTAAAAAAAAACACTAAAAATGCCGTGACTACCATGAAGGAGTTATAGGTCAGCACATGATGATCATTAATATTATCTTGACCATTTTCTCACTTACGGATATCATGATGTAGAATCTGAAATCATGGAGAGACGAAGTACATGAGCAGGAGAACTATCAACAAAGCGCCCAGTGAATCAGGCTTTAGAGTTATTCACACGTTTTACAGGCAATTAAAGTCAATTTACATGTTACAGTGATCTTAATCCAAACTGAATTCATCAATTCAATGATGTATACTACTTTACTCTTGCTATCTGGTGCTGGAGAGGGACGCCTTCACTTGGTGACACTGATACGACTGGGCAATGGAACTGCACGGTTATACAAACTTCCCTCACTTCTCTCCCTATCCCAAGGAAGGAGGAGGATGAGCTGCACGAGGAGAGAAACTTCAACTGGCAATTTATAAGTAAATGTTCAGATGAACCTGGGGTTGAAACTACAATTACCACCATTTTGATATATCCAGATATTGGTGGTCTGAGGTACAATTTCCAAGAAATTCCTAACTTGTTGGTTGCTCTCATAATCTGGATGAGATCCGCTGTAGCTGCCATCAAGACACACACACACGCACACACACACACACACACACACACACACACACACACACAAATATATATATATATATATATATATATATATATATATATATATATATATATATCGGTAGAGAGGCGGCACGCAGTGCTAATGGACCTAGGATCGAATCCCGGCTGGGGCAGGGAAAAGATTAAAAATTTGAATTTCAGAAAGCAAACTTTACTGATCTACCAGAAGACCCGCCGACATGTCGTAAAATACCCCCGCTAATACAAGTACACCAGTCCTGTATGAGACAGCCTTGGCATGTATTCAGTATGGACAGTGGATGTTAGAGCCGAAGTGGTGACATGTGGAGGTGTGTAGGACTACTGGGCCTTGGGATAGGCCCTGAAGCCTTTGGCCAGAGTTGGACACACACACACACACACACACACACACACACACACACACATATATATATATATATATATATATATATATATATATATATATATATATATATATACTGTATATATATATATATATATATATATATATATATATATATATATATATATATATACTGTATATATATATATATATATATATATATATATATATATATATATATATATATATATGTACAGTGTGTGTGTGTATCAGGGTGGACCGAAAAATTTAAATTCAACGAAATATGGATATATTGATGCCTGAAACACCATATTCACATAATATTACTGTATTATTGAAAATCGGCCAATGCTCCTCCAGTTACTTTATTATATGCTTGCACCGAATGAGTGAAGTATTAATTTAGCGATAATACGATCTTTGGCAGCTCTGACAGTGACGAAACCGATTTTGACTGCTTTGTTACCGGTTACGCAAACGAACTGTGCTTGTCAGTTGTTAGTTTTAACTTTTTGCTTTCATTTATACCCTGTGTTGGAATGATGGCTACCTGCAGCACGAGGGAAAAAGTCAAAGATTCCGTATTTGGTTTACCTTATAGTCTTCCAGTGCATCAGCTACCTACATGCAAAGATGTCATCAGAGAATACTTGTAACACAATATGACGGATCCATTATCAAGCATGCAAGCCCATGCTGAAACTATTGCTGACCAAGTAGCAGATATATATGAGAAGGCTTAAATTCCTATAACTGACTACGAGAGCATTGTTATCCGTGTGGAACACTTGATAATAAAAGCTCAGGAGGTATGAAAATATTTTGCAAACAAGAGGATTTCAAGCACCTACTTGGAGAAGTTGGCCAGCTTTGATGTATTATTTGACATCTATTGCTGTAAATGCTACAAAAATGTTTATGCTCAAGAGAGGTCTGAGTGTCATTGTGCCAGGACTTTCAAGATAACTCCTGAAGAGTGGCCCTTTTGGGTGGACCAAAACAGTTGTAGGAAAACGTACATCGGCAAAGTAGACAAGCAAAGGACAGCAAAAAATGAACTCGCCTCAAACAGACAGATGAAAAGAAAGCTTCATGAAAAGTCATTTCAGGAATCCATACATGATGATGAAAATGCAGGAACAGCATGTAGGGATGATACTGATGATACTAGTTGTGATGTATCAGATGATCAAAATGATGATGATGGTACTGAAGAAGTAGAGACAGGCAAGCAGGGTCAGAATATACTGGCATATCCTGAACTATGTCGTGTATCAGACCGATGCCAAATGAGCAACAGAGATAAGTGCTCCATAGTGAATGTTGCACTGAAGGACATGGGTATTCTTGCTGAGGAAAACAAACTTGATCCTAGCAAACTTGGGTGTCAGAGAAGATACTGGAGGGATATTGCCGTTCAACAGCATTAAAGCGCCATGACAAACGTAGTTTGTTCGGGTTAACCCCTTAACAGCGCGGTGTCACTTTCGTGACGCTTGGGAGCAAGGGATCATACCGCAGGGCGTCGCTTTTGTGATTCTGTGTTTTTTTAAAATTCACCCAGGCTTCCAAGTGGGGGCTTGTATCATCTATCAGTACTGCCAATGTCCAACACTAGTCAGCACTCCTAATCTCATCTGTACTCCCATCCATTGTTGACAATTTAGCCATTTCTTCCCTTTCTTGACTCCCCTCCCTACCCCCCCTCCATTACCCTATCCTCTAGCCTGCCAGGCTGTGCTATGCTAAGTAAATCTTCCCTGGAATTTTTCACTGATTTCATCCATTGAAATAAGCCCTATGCCCTATTCTTATACCAAATAATATATACAAGAAAGAAATAAGGTAAGTGAGAGTGCCATACACCTGGAATTGGCTAATTATCACCTGACAACACCTCACGTGCACTCGTTCGCTAATTTTCACTGTTTATTTCCCCATAAGATATGACGTATAATCTATTTTCGTAATAAGTATACATATAAGGAGGGAAGGGAGAAGCCTAAGTGATATTTACATTCACCTGGAACTACCTAATTTATAATGTACTGTCTAGATTTCCTGCCAATCATTTCAGTGCTAAAATTAGCTGTGTCAAGAGGCTAAATGTTGGCAGTACTGATTTCCCTTGGTAGGCCTCCACCCCGGCCCACCCTTATCAGTTCACTCTCATCTTCCAGTGTGGGGGTACGTCTGTTCGCTCTTGCTAACTTCAGGGACCTTTCACCCCCATGCAAAGGGCCCTGTGACCTTTATCCCCTACTAAACCTCGTGTGGAAAGAGGTTTAGTAAAGGGCTGACAATTGATAAAAGAGTGACTACGATCTTTTTATTGAGTAAAACAGTGCAAGTGGAATTGTAAATAATGTGTAAACAGCAAGTGAAAGTAATGAATGTAAATATATGTGAACAGTGGAAAATAGTTTTATAAGTTACTTCAAGTGATAGTGCATAACACAGTGTAAATAAAAAAGAAATGTAAATAACGTAAATAAAATAGAGAACGTAAATAGAAATGTAAATGAGTAGTATTATAAGAATACGAGTATATACCCTAGGAGTAATGAAAGTGAAAGTTTCACTCTAGCATGTCTGAATACTATGAGTTATGAGAGTGAAGGTGAAAGTGACATTCACTCTCAATGCTAGTATACAGGACGAGAAAGTGAATGCTACGTATTTTACTGAAAGAAATTGAATCCCTACAGTGACAATAAACTAATACTACTGAAGGAAACTTATGGATAAAGACTGTAGATATATATAAGTGTTATATAGTAATAGAAATATAAAGTGTGAGGGGTTTTATGAATAATAAATGACAGATTACCAAGAGCGAACTAGCCCAGGTGCGACGGTCAGACGCGCTCATAATTTTCATTGCTTTCACAGTGGTTTTTTTTTTGGAGTATGGATCCCAAACTACTTCAAAATCATAGAGTAGTGTTTATAGTGTTAATATCTGGCTGTGGTAATCATATTACGGGTTGTCGGGAAGTGCAAAGTGGAGACTTCGTTACCCAACTTCAGAGGTCTCCACAAGTCCTACGGTAACCGACAAAGGCTCAACAAACATTCCAGGAGAAAGCTGAAGGCATGTGCCATAAGCATATATAATTTTAATATTCTAGGACTAATAACTGATTTTTGGCAAATATTTTTTGAGAGTCTGTCGGAGCCCGAATAACCCCGCGGCACACGCAAAACATTGGTAAACATGCCCACGGTGTAGGGGTTAATTGACAAGACTCTAAGTAAAACCCCTCATGGTGAGAGGGTCATCATCAAGGAAGACCACTACTCAGTAACTGGCTTCACTGATGCTGCTTACATAGATCATGTCTCCCCTGAATGTGAACAATGAATATCGCCAAGGAGATCATGTTGGTTGTCCATGAGACCGATTCATCAGAATCACTGCACGCTGTTGTTTGCGATGGCATGACCGTAAACACTGGTAATAAGAATGGGGTGATTCGTGATCTTGGAATCCAGCTGGAGAGACCATTACAATGGCTGGTCTGTTTGTTACATCTCATCGAAGTAGTTTTCAGACAGTATTTTGAAGCCACTGACGGTCTACGACGGGTCCAACTGGCTCCATGGGGGAAGTGGGTAGACCCCTTGAGTTTGATCCAAAGGATCTGACAATTATAGGCTATGAAAGGGTGTGTGGGAAAACTTACCAGATGAATCTGAGAAGGATCTCAGCAAGATCAGTGATACTTGCATCGTGCATATCTAGCAGTGCAAGTCGGAGGAGCTGAAGGCATAATTTTGAAACCATCTGCGCAGCCAGGGCCACTGAATCATGCCAGATGGCTAACTAAAGCCAACCGTACACTGTGGCTCTACATGTCGTCAGAAGAGCCATCTCCAGTATTGAAACGACTTGTTTTGTTCATTCTCAGCTTTTATACACCACCTTGGTTCAAACTGAGATCGAACAGTTAGTGTCAGGATGGCACCAAGAAATCTTCTATATTGTGGAACTATTGTGAGAATTGCCACAAGAAGATCAGGGCATCATTTGCCTAATACTCAGCAATAACAGTTACTTCTGTCACCCTGAAAATATCCTGCTGTCGGCTACTGCTGATGAAGATCCACACGTACTTTGCACAGCTGTCACACTCTTTCAGCGATCACCTGAGAACGACAGCGACGATGTCAGAGTGTTTGGTAAACCTGCTCTGAAGACAGATTTCGAGGCCAAGTAGTACACTGAGCTGGTGCAGCTAGACATATCATCTGTCACAATCACTCTTTTGAAGAACGTCACAATGGACGACAGCCAACCCATAATCTTGGACCAACACTACCCTTGTCACTCTCAAGGTGTGGAACATTGCGTCAAAAATGTAACATCGACCATGCAAAAAGTCTATGGGCACCAGGCGTGACATGGCATGCCTCTGCAATGTAAGCGGTCACGCAGAGATTTCCTGAAGCGTGAGAGTAAAAAAAAAAACTTACTGGAACGTACGTGCCCGGTTCGTGATTACGTTTCCTAATGAAATAGATCAGAAATACATTGTTTGCCACTGTTTGGTGTGTTTCATATAAACCTACAAAATGTAGTTTTTTGTTTATATTGGCAGAATACTGTTTGTATATACTGAGTACAGGCAAGCAGATGATTTTATGGTTCGTTCAGAGCTAAATCATGTGAAAAATTCTCTAACATATTAACTTTTATCATTTTTGCCATCATTTCCTCGATTTTGGAGTGAAAGTTGCTGGAATGAGCGTACGTAATATAAAAAAAACTGTTTGCACAGTGACATAGTGACCGTGATGGTGCATCATTTCCACCACGTTTCAAACTGGCAACTCTAAGTTCATAGGAATTTGATCCACCCTAGTGTGTTTGTGATCCAGTCAATCTAGTGATACACCCAAAACTAATTGCATTAGTAGTGAAACCTGTTTTTTTCTTTAACCATTTTCATGTAGGAACAACGCATTAAAAATCAACCAAAGTCAAACATAAGGAACATTGTGAAATTTGTGGTTTAATTACTACATTATGTTTACCAAATTCTTGGAGATAAGGGTAAGGTTCCCATATTATTTCATTACATCCAGATTATGAGGTACATCTTGTCCTTTCTGGTCTCATTTGATGTTTCTTGCAAGTGGCTATTATAACATAAATATTTATTAGAGCATAGGTCAACATACCTAAAAAATAGCAAATCAAGGTATATTATAAAAAAAAAAAAAAAACGAATATCTAGTTCAAATTCCGAACGAATTTTTAATGAGTGGCACATGCCAAGGCCAGAAATATAATGGCCAAATTAACAATATAGTACATATATAACGTATTCATATATACAAACATATGTACTTAATCATGATCATTGTTGCTGTCTGCATCTTGCATTGTACAATTGCTGCTGTGAATGCCTTTACACTTTCCAAATGGCAGCAAGCATCCTAACCCATATTTCCGCCATCTGCAGTGCTTAGTCATACAACCCGATTTACAGTTGCAATGAATGGTCCCCAGTAGATACATTGGGGTAGGATGCATGTCCGTCATGGTCATAGGTACCATCTGTCCATTCTGCATTAACCATCCCGTCTTCAGTGGGAAGAGTTGCTCTTAGCCACTTCTGTACTTGGTGATATACTCTATGGTACTTGGCAGCGGCAGATGAAGATGGCAGAATTTGGGGTTTTACACACACCATGCTGGAGGACACCTTTTGATGGAAGATCTGCAATCAGAGTCTGTTAGTAGTCTTTTCAGGTTTGGCACGATTCAGTGAGACAAGTGCATGTTCTCCAGCTATCACAACACCATGCACCCTGGCGTGGGAATTGTAGAATACAGCAGCTTGCTGACGAAAGTGGTCACTAGACTGGATCTTCTTTAGGGCTCTTGACTTGCCGATGCCATACAAACAGGATGTGATGTGGCAGCACAGAACGACATGCACGAAACGAAGGCTATCAACAACCTGCTTCCCCACAGCCTTCTGCAGTAGTTGAATGTCACAACAACGTGATGGTTTGAGGGCATATCTCTTCAATTCAGGCCAAAGGAATGGTGTGTGATTTGTGTTGTGTTCCAAACTGTACAAGCACACAAGCATATCAGTATCTTTTCCAACAACAGCTATGTCGTGACCATGTGCCATTTGAGTTGCAGTCTGGATGATTTGCACATCAGCGTTTGACTGAACATGAAACACATGGTGACTAGCATGTTCTAATTCGGCACCCAGTAGATTTATTAATTTCTTCTTGTTGGCACTGTTGGATAGGAACTTATCCTTTGGGGAGAGTACAAATCATGTCACTAGTGAAAAGTGTTTCTGGGCCTGGCTTGCCCTTTTGCTGCCTCAGATGCGTGTTGACTTTCGTTGTTGATCCACATGTGTGCCTATCAAATGCAGTGGCCACCTGTCCATATTTTGTTCTTCACATACCTGACGTAATTTTCGCATACGTCTATATAGGTTTGGCCATGTGGACCAATTTCCTCAGGTAATTTGTGAGGAAGTGCACCACCGTCAAGTACATACTTAGCTCCACTTAGAAGAGCTTGACCTGCATTTGGCTTGAGATTCCACAATGCACTGGCCAGAGCAGCTTTGTTGGCCTCCCTATTCTGAAAAATCAGTTTCAACAGAAGAGGAACCAATGCACACTGAAGACTTCTTGGCCATGGTAACTACCTGCTCCTTCTGCTTGAACACATGATCCTGGACATGTTTTCCTCTCATGCTACTGACGATTTTCTCACCAACACACTTTGCTGTGTCTGCTGTGACATCAGAATCAGCACATATGCCAGAGTCTGTGCAGATTAGATTGGTGTCATGTATAAATGGGAACCTAGTAGACAGGAAGGAGAGGAGCTTGGTTGTGCCACTCATGTCCCAGTCTTGACGTGTCTTGAACATATCCTTGTGTTGGTCACTTGTGCTGAAGATTGCTGAGGTGAGTTCCTGCATGGCATGGTTGATTTTTGCACATTGTGGGCTTGACAACAGCCAAATTAGCTGCTGGGTCTCATCCACGCCAAGTCCTCGTGTGAGGCCTCCTGTGGATTTGTGGTTTCTCATCAGAACCTGTTCAGTATACAGATCTGTGGATAACTCTATCCAAAACCTGTCTGAATGTCGCACCACATGAAGACCATCTTTGAAAATTTTCTCTGTGGATATAGGTTGCATGTGTCATAAGTAAATATAGAGGCTATACCCAGCATCTGCCATGTACGGAATCATTTCTTGTAAAACCCACAGATTAAGTTTCCAGTCAGGTGTTCGTTCTGACTGGATGAAACGGCACATGATACTGGCCATGTCAATATATTGCACCCATAGCCTTCTAGTATGGTAGTCTAGTAGGAACTCCATAGTATCCTTTATCTTGGCAAAGAGACGCAGGAGTGCCTGGGAATCCTGCATTCTGTTTTGGGGACAGCACCAGACAGCAAGCCATCAAACAGTTCAGCTGCATCCTTTAGATCACTCTTCAGATCGGCAGTTCTGCCAGAGGTATCCTGCTCACTGGGAAAGGCATGGCTCACATGAGGGAGTGGCACAGCCAGTGCGGTGGAAGTAAGCACTGTGTTCAATGCTGCTGATACAAGGATGTGGCTACGCACTCCTCTCTCATGTATTTTACCAGTCAACATGTAAAACACGGTGTTGCTGACATAAACCTGCTCAAGAACACTTTTCACCCTGATCCATCCATGATGTTTCCTATACATCCCAAGATGCTCATGAGAGTATGGAATCCACCTAACTGCAGGATAATCTCCCTCAGCTCACTCTCCTGTGGCTCATTATCCACTATAGCCATATTCTTCCACCAAAGGGGCTGGTCGAACGTTATCATTGCAATGACACCATAGTGGCCTGTGTGGTCACAAGTGTATGAAAGCGTGGAGTATATATAGGAGAGGTTGCATCGGTTTCAGTCTGTCGTGTGCAAATATAAAACAGACGCTGGTCAAGGATTAGGCCCATCATATAAGGACTGCGTAGTTCCTGTCCAAGAAGGACGTGTTGAGCGAAGATGCAGACACGTCCCAAAGTGCGTCAGTGAATTCTATATATAAGTCCTTGCGTGAAGTGTAGTTCAGTGGATCCTACATGAGTGTTTCAACTCAACATGGAGCAGCAAAGGTCTTGATGTTGACACCACCCACAGTTGCAATATCTGCAGCAATCACGGAAAGCTGCCACATGCCAATGGTAGCTCTTTGTAGAAGTAACAGCAGCAATGATACCCATTCCATGGAATGTGTGTAACCCATCAATAGTATGTATATGGTGATCTACATTATTTGCCATGTACTGGATGTAGTCACCTGCAGTGAAGTTGTGCATCTTTACCTTGCTGAACTGCTGCACTTGGCTCAGATTGCTTCACTATGGTAGGAACAGCAGAATCCACTTGGACTAAGAGTATCAATTTCGTGGTCCAAAATGGTAATGCAACTGCATCCCTTGCCCCAACTGCAAAGGGGCTGTAATCACAAGAGGTCTTGCTGACTGCAAGATAGCTTGCCCTGTGGGTGATACTTTAGTCTCAATGTTCTTTCCCACGAAGGGCAATCTAAGTAGAGCACAAAGGGATTCTGGCAGGAACGAAATGGCCTAATCCATGGAGGACATTTCACTAACCTGGGGGTATGAGATCTTAGATTGGTTGATCAGTCTCATATCACTTTTTAAGAGCTTAGCCACTGTCTGAGTTATTCGGAGCTTCTCAGCTTGAGAATTATTGTCCTTTGGATGGTTGTAGAAATCACCAATTATCTTATCAGCAGTGTGACGGAAGGCCACCACACTTCCCTTGCCGTGGACCTCTGCCATCGTGATTATGTCTCCAAAATGTCCTTTGATACTAGCCTTCATATATGGAAACTATAAGGTTCTACGTCAGGAGACTGAAACGTCTGCATTTTTTCTATCAACATAGGCACAGTTGTTTGTTCCTCGTCGTGTGTGACAAGATATTCCATCTCCTGATTAAATGCCTCAGCATTTACAGAATCACTTGGTCTTCCATTCTTACGACGCTTGGATGGTTTAGAATCATCTGCAGTGAACTGTAGTGGGATTTGATGCCCAGTTCTGAAGTTCGTACTGCAGACGTTCTGATAAACAGCTTCAGCTGCATGGAGGTCCACAACAAATTCGATCCGGGCTTTAACTGTTTCAGCCCAAGAGTCATTTGGTGTACAACAAGCCTCCTTTATGGTATACTGGAAGTCAAAAATTTTCACTGGTATGAGCTTTAGGGCAGATGTTTTCCCTTCATGCTTATCAGGTTGTCCTTAGAACAGACAGTTGTCTCTGTACGGAAATGATGATCCTAGCAATAGACGTGTTGTTGAACCAGCCATAGAGGGATCTTCGTCCTTCGTCATAGTTCCTCTTCTTAATAGCTGACTGGATGTATTGGCACAACAGTATGACATTCTACAGTTAGTGTGAACCCTGTGACCAGGCACGGTAGATGTTATCCTGGCCGAGTTCACTAGTTCTCGCGATTCCATCGTAGCCCTTGGCCGTAAGAGTTGCGATGGGCTCTGCAGAGTCCAGAGCGTTCTCGCAAAACACGTAGATATCATTCTTCACAGAAGGCCAGTGTTACATCAGAGAAGAAAATAGTAATAGTAGTTACTGCAAAATTTCTACACAATGGTAATTAACTACAACAGTAAAAAAACAAAAAAACAGCTACGATTACTGTTTTTTACTCCAGCGGTCGCTGCCAGCAGCAGTCCACAAAGTCCACGTGACTTGAAAATGATTTCTTTTAAATAATTATTGCAGTTACCAGAATAATGTATCTATATATTCTTAAGTAAGAAAAAAATGTCATAAGTGGACAGAAGACGCCTAGTCTGGCCACCTATGTAATTTTTAGGAGAAATACTGTTACGAATTTTTAAAAGGACGTTGCCCCAATCAGATGTAAAAAGCAGTATGTTCCTTTTATTTGATTTTAGTTAATTTTGGATGTGTTATACTGCATAACATTTCCAGACCATTGGTATATGTTTCATTACTATTGCAATTTATTC